>NC_134696.1:48697077-49056452 GCF_050947455.1 Rhinoderma darwinii
TATAAGCTCCCATAGCTTAGTGGCCACTTCTCATGCCGCTTATGTATTCAATATAGCGAGATAGCTATTTTTGGGCAATTATGTGATATTTTTTGTTCCCTCGAAATGTCGTAAGATGTTTGCAATTTATTTAATTTAGCTGTGCCTTATTTTATGTCTTTGAGATGACCACCGAGTTGTGAAAAATGTATTCAGCTACTTTAAATATATCTATTTCTAGGAAACATAGGTGACAATGCATATGGCTGGCATTACAGGTCTAACAGGACTTAAAGGGGTTTTCCGAGATCTATATATATTTTTTTCCTTTCCCATAAACTCCCCTGAATACCTTTTATTCATTTTCTTTCTTTTTTTCTATCGATAAACCTCCTTTGTTGTCTTCCTGTAGTTTATTTACATCCCTCCATTCGGTCCGTAGACTCTTCCGGTCTGGCCGCTCCCAGCATGCGCCGCAATAGATTATCATTTGACAGAGCATGCATGGCTCAAAGAAAGATTATTTGAACCGCACATGTGCAAGCTTGATGCCTCGTCGAATGGGACAACCCACTGAACGAACGTCACTGATAACGCGCCGTTCGGGGAGCACGCCGGAAGGGGACATTGTCCGGAAGTTCAGAAGAAAGAGGAAAGGTCGGGACGTCATGGGATGTGCTGAATTCCAACGGGAAAGTAGTCACAAGACACTAATTGTGGTTAGAAGAAATAGAGAACTTTCAAAAGGTAAGTATATTAGAATATTCATTTAATACCTATTTATTATGTATTAGTAAATCGTTTTTTGAAAGTGGAAAACCCCTTTAAGACTCTGCTTTTCCACAAGCCTGAATGGTAACCTGCCTTGTAATAAAGCAGAGGGAAGTATCACTGCGACACTAGGCAGATTTGTCGTACAGGGCTCTGTGGAAGCTCTTATAGTAACTTTGTTGATTGTCATCTAGAAACTGAAATAACTTACAGGCATAAAGCAGAGCCATGTGCATGGGGCCTGTACGGCAGATTGTGAGGCTCCATGCACAACATGTGCCGCCATATGGTGCATCTGCCTTGCACCATATCACAGAAGTAATATCCCCTAGAACCAGTGTTTCTTGGACAGAATACCGGCATATTATGCTATCCGATGGAGCTTGCCACAACTCAATGTGCTTCCGTACGAAATCTGAGGCATACACATGTAGAGTAAAGCACCATAGACTTCTATGGGTGATGAAGTATGGCACCTTACAACTTGGAGCTTGTATGAAGCCCTAATATATCATCATAAAGTTCAAGTATTGTGGGCGGCTATAATGCTGACACTGTAAAACGTCCTTATTAAAGTCACATGAAATCGACTTGAAGAGAGCTGGAGTGAATTATTCAATGGACCCTTGGTTGTTTTTTTTAATATGTGTGTCAAATTTTTTTTAATTTGCATGGCTCTTGAAGTCCCTAATTCATGGGATGAAGACCCAATACATTTAGGGTAAACATCAGGACAAGTAATTTACTTTTTTCATTATCACAGTTAATGTGCGCACAGAAGTTATCAAACAAAATAAAACCATCGAGCAGTTTACTCAGCAGCACCCTAGGCGAGAGCTTGGCGGCAGCAGACATAGTACAGCCTAAAGCTTCAATACGACCGGTACTGGCGCTGCTGCAAGTGCAGTATTAACATAACACCTTCTTTGGCACAAAGGTTGGCAACATATCCGATAACAATGTAACACACGTCTCTTAAAGCAACAGAGCAGCATTTGACTGCTTAAACTTTCGAAATTGTCATGTATATATGAGTTTGTAATTCTTTTCATTATCTGATCAAGAATGATCGTAGAGATAATCATATGTAAATGGGCAAAATGTTTTGATCAGAAAATAATCGGATGTACTCGAATGTTTTACCAATCCAGTTAACCTATCCATTTTTTTTCTGATTTTGGCAAAATATCCCAGTTTACAAATCGCAGCTTGAGAACTTTTCCAACAGTTTTGTATCTAGACTGATCCTAAACCTGCCCATAGACTTTAGACTTCTGTTGTCCATCAATCTGATGTCTATAGTGACTGCAAAAAGGGAAACCAGAAAAGTTTGGATTAATGAAATTATTGGATGTATTATAAATGTAGAATGTGCATCTGTTAATTTGAAAATGGTGGGCAGGACATCACCAAGCATGAGAGAAGACTTGTGCTCAAAGGGACTGGGTCAACCAATCTTATAATCTTCTAAAATAAGATTACTTATTTCCTCGGTGCCGTAGTGGACAACAAAGTGGTACAAAAAACATAATTCATAAGTGGAACAAGCAGCGTTTTTAAGAGATGAAGACATAGTCACAAGAACACAGCGGAAGAATGTGATAGGAACTGGTATCTCAAGAATATTAGTCATCATCAACCTTCATACATATTCAGGAGAACTTACTAAATGTAGGATCGCTAAAGGAGAGGTCATGGGCTATATTGTCGTTGGGTGGGTCAGACATAGACAAATATCTTGCCAATACATAGGGTTGGTGAAAGGACTGATAATTCATTGTTCACTAGCAAGAGGTCATAGATCTCGCTGGAGGTGTAGCACCATTCATCCTTATTGTATACACCATTTTGGATGCATACTGGAGCATTGGGTGCCAGACCATTGGAATTTTAAAGGATCTTGTTACCCATGGCAACTGTTAAGATATCAACTTTGTGGTAGTCTAGATGTTAGGTTGGCCATACATTACCCAATATGAGTTGAGCCATGTAGAGTGAGACATTGGAGACTTCTTCTAATGACCTTGATTCACATAAGAGGAGGACTTTGAGACAACTTCTTGTGTATGACCGATAATATTACTTTACGATAACTGTTTTTTTCTATTTGACTTCTCAACATGTATAATCGTAATATATGTCAGGCAATGTGCATTACACAGCAGCACTGATTTCTCTTGGATAAGGTCAGAGAGGCCTTATGTTTCCCGCCATAAATTCCTACCAGTGTCTAAGTAAAAACTTCATGTTCTGCTTTTTCAGAAAACTTACCAGTGATCTGTTTAATTAAACAAAAACCTTTTTCCCCCTGGTGACATGTTGTCTGTAACGTGTGTGGGTGGAGAGGGGGTGAGTGCGTTAATCTACAAGGTTGTGATAGGCAGGTACTATAGTGTTGCCTGAGGGAAGACACCATGTCTTCACGAAAACTAGTGATGAAAGTTGTGACATCAAAGGAATCTCTAGAGAGTAAAATGTATTGTTATATTTGCTGTACATTTTATGTTGTTTTTTTAATGTTAATGAAAAAGTAAACCTATGTACAAAAGGTCAAGGTGACTGCGCCCTTTCCTAAATCTAAATTTCAAAAGGTGCATATGGGTAATGAGTCCATATGCCGGGGATAATTTACCATTGGCTAAAACCTTTTTTTTTTCCTGTGAGGGGGCAATAAATAAGTCAAGTGGTGTCATTTACATGACTGTTCTTACGCTGAATGGCCGGAAAAGAGGCTCATACATTCAAAAGGTACATTGGGCAGAGTAGACATCCGCCAATTTATCCAAATGGGCTATAAGGTTCCCTAAGGGGTAACCATATAGAAAATTGTTAACTTGAAAATAAACAAATGACTCAAAATAGGGCAACGTTCTGTGAGAAATTGCAGGTTCTGTGTGGTATAAAGAACTTTTTGTGTAGGCCATGGGTATGATAAATCAATTAAAGGGGTTGGTGTTAGGTAAACAGTGATGGTCGCCCATATCTCCACACAGGAATTGCATTAGGATTGGATAGTTAGTATATTACACAACGTGTTTTTTTGTGTGTTATTTATATTTGCCGATTTTAATGTCACTGGCACGCTCAATATCTTCAGTTCACAAAATGGCTGACTCCACCGGTTGTCATCGTTCGGTCACAGAGATAAGATTAAAATTTTTAGTTTGACTCTTTAATTCTAGTTTTTTCATTGCTAAATTCTTTAAGTGACCTATTTAGACTGCGAGTATATGACATAATGCCGGCTGGGCTGTTCGTGGCAGAGGATCCTTTCTTGTTTAGGAAATTGGTTACATTCCAAATATTTAGCATTCCAGAAAAAAGGCGGAAAATTCAGAAGCCCGAACTGTACTGTGTAAAATTCTTATACATTACGTATTTTTCATATACACTTTCAGCAACCTTTTCAACCCATTCCTCTTTCTGTGATTATGAACCAGGTTAACCCTTTAATGTTTTTGCGTTGTTTTTTTTTTTTTTTTAGGTTTTTTTTAATACGTTTTCCTAATATTTTTTTCATATTTTGTTTATTATTAATAGTATTATTTAATATATGACATTAATTATTTTGGGTCACAAATATGTCTTATCTGTTCTTCAATCATCAGATGTTGATATGCACCGCCTTCAAATGACAGGCCCATGTAAATTATCTATTATCTATTCAGCAATTGGACCAACATGTGAATTTGGGTGATCCTTCCATCTGCTCATAGTAGGAGGGGATGTCTCAACCCAACTGGACTGGCAGTACCACTGTGGGGGGGGGGGGGGTTCGCGGACAGCTGTTGTCTGAGAGGCATCTGGAAGTCTATAGTCAGAAATAGGCAGGGGAGGAACATGAAATTCCTGGACACTGATGCATAATTCCCCCCCCCCTCTCTCCCTAGACTAGTATTATTACATGTCATTTATAGCACTGCTGCACCCACTTTAGCTGCACCCTCGGAGATAGTTGCAATACATTGGCAATGAATAGAAAGGTCTCTATAACTTTGATGTTTATTGAAACGTCTTCGCATCATTGAACCCCACTGAGCAGCCAGCACCCACGAGTTTTTTGCAGGCAGAAAAAAACTGCCTCAGAATTCCTCAGATTTTGAACTGCCTGCGTTTTTTTTTCGGCGTTTTTCGCCCATGGCCATTGAAGCTAATGCAAGGACCGCGGGCAAAAAACGCCTTGCGAAAGACGCTGGAAACCGAGTGCTGCAGGTTATTTCTGGCTCCCATGGATTTCAAAGGGTGGGCAGTGTCGGAAACCGCGGCAAGAAAGGACATGCTTTTTTTCCTCCGCAAGTGGCCAAAAACTGCCCAGGACAAGAAACGCCTATGCCAACCATTTAAATCAATGGGGGGGGGGGGCGATTTCGGACGCTGTTTGGTGCTGATTCCGACGCGGTTTCCGCATCAAAATCAACGCCAAAAAAACTCAGTGTGAACAGTGTAACCTCTGGCTATGACATTCACAGTTCACTTCTATCAGGAAGTGTCAGCGTTGCCTGGTTACTTCTATACCAACACACGGTTACACTATAACGTAGACCTATAATCTGCAGAACAATGTGACTTTGATTTTTTCTTTTTAATAAACTTTCTAGTTTTCTGGTAAACATCAAAGCTTCCAAACAGACCTTGTCCACCCCCTGCCTGTCTTATCATACTCCTGCTGTCCCAGGGGGATCTTTACACAAGTCTGATAACATCTTTCCATCCCCCATCTATTCACCCTCCAGGGGTCGGGAAGACTGGGCAAGTCCAGATGTGCAGCAGGCCCCCTCCTCCAAGGTTTTGGGTGTTTAGGTCTCTGTCATTCTATAAGATAACAATCACATTTTGTCCGCTGACTGTCTACTGTATATACCCGAGTGCACTGCAGATTTCTTTCTTTTTAACCAATATGTGGGAGTTTTTAAGTCTTTATTTTGGCTGCATACGTTTGTATCCCACAGATTGTTAGATGTGATTAATAACTTCAATCGATTATAATGTTACTTATAGGCTCCATTCCTAATCTGACGCTAGCCTCGAAAATAAAATGTATCCAAAAATCCTTTAGTTGTCTTAAAATTGTATGGGTATGTTCACACGTGCACGTCCGTTATGGCTGAAATTACGGAGCTGTTTTCAGGCGAAAACAGCTCCGGAATTTCAGACGTAATGGCATGTGCAGGCGTTTTTCGCAGCGTCCATTACGGACGTAATTGGAGATGTTTTTCTATGGAGTCAATGGAAAACGGCTCCAATTACATCCCAAGAAGTGACATGCACTTCTTTGACGCGGGCATCTTTTTTACGCGCCGTCTTTTGACAGCGGCGCGTAAAGAAAATGACCATCTGCACAGAACATCGTAAAACCCATTCAAATGAATGGGCAGATGTTTGCTGACGCTTTCAAGCAGCATTTTCGGCCGTAATTCCAGGCGTAAAATGCCTGAATTACGTCCGTAAATAGTGCGTGTGAACATACCCTAAATCTGGTTTTCAAGCAAAATTGCCACCATTACACCTGCCGCAGGGATTGCCACCCAGCAGGGGCCTTACTAGGAAAGACTGGGCCCCATAGCAAACTTTTGACTGGGGCCCCTCCTCCCCCGGGTGTCACACAACCCCCCCCTTGTAGATAGTGCCTTTTTTACAAACCCCCCCTTTTGATAACGCCATACAGCCCCCCTGTAGATAACGCCATACAGCCCCCTTTGTAGATATCTACAGAGGGGGCTGTATGGCGTTATCTATAGGGGGCTGTATGGCGTTATCTACAGGGGGACTGTATGGCGTTCCCTACAGGGGGGACTGTATGGCGTTCCCTAAAGGGGGGGACTGTATGGCGTTCCCTACAGGGGGGCTGTATGGCACTATCTACAGGGGGGGGCTGTATGACGCTATCTACAGGGGGGCTGTATGGCGCTATCTACAGGGGGGCTGTATGGCGCTATCTACAGGGGGGCTGTATGCCGCTATCTACAGGGGGGCTGTATGGCGTTATCTACAGGGGGACTGTATGGTGCTATCTACAGGGGGGCTGTATGGCGTTATCTAGAGGGGGGACTGTATGGCGTTATCTACGAGGGGGGGCTGTATGGCGTTCCCTACAGAGGGGGCTGTGTGGCGTTATCTACAGGGGGGACTGTATGGCGTTACCTACAGGGAGTCTGTATGGCGTTCCCTACAGGGGGGGTCTGTAGGGAACGCCATACAGCCCCCCCCTGTAGGGAACGCCATACAGCCCCCCCTGTAGGGAACGCCATACAGCCCCCCCCTGTAGGGAACGCCATACAGCCCCCCCTGTAGGGAACGCCATACAGCGTCCCCCCCTGTAGGGAACGCTATACAGCGCCCCCTGTAGGGAACGCCATACAGCCCCCCCTGTAGGGAACGCCATACGGCCGCCCCCTGTAGGGAACGCCATACAGCGTCCCCCCTGTAGGGAACGCCATACAGCGTCCCCCCCCTGTAGGGAACGCCATACAGCGTCCCCCCCTGTAGGGAACGCCATACAGCGTCACCCCCCTGTAAGGAACGCCATACAGCCCCCCCCTGTAGGGAACGCCATACAGCGTCCCCCCTCCCAAAAAAATGCGACCTACAGTGTGTCCTAATAAAATACATGTATCCCCTATCCACAGGATAGGAGAGACATGTGTGATCGCTGGCACTGATAAGGAGAACGAAGTTCTCCATGACTAACCTCTGACTTCCGGCGTCTGCGCAGCTCACTAAAAATGAAAGGAGCGCTGGTCACGCATGCGCACAAGCGGGACCGGCGCTCCATTCATTTCTCCGGAGCTGCCGACACAGACCCCGGAAGTCCGAGGTTTGTGATGGAGAACTTCAGGGGACTTTCTTGTCCCCCGTTCTCCTTATCGCTGCCAGCGATCACACATGTATCCCTTATCCTGTGGATAGGGGATACATGTCTTTTGTTTAATGGCAGAGCGGGGAGATACCTCCCTGCTCTGCCGTACTGTTCAGTGGCGTCCCGCTGTAGCAGCCATAGCGGCTGCTAGCGGAGCCTCCGGCCATGGTGGGGGCCCGTGCCGGCGGGAGACACGGGCCCCCTCATGCCGCGGGCCCCATAGCAGCCGCTACTGCTACGGGGCCCGCGGCATGAGGGGGCCCGTGTCTCCCGCCGGTAGTTACGCCACTGCCACCCAGCATTCCCACACTTCTGAACAGCAATTACTTTATCCCTGAATATTGTGCCAATATATCCCCAGGTCCCATATCGCTACATAATTGGGTAAATATAGCAATCATTAGAAAATTGGATGATAACACCTGTATGACCTGCAATGGTGATAATGGTGGTTGCCCAGTTTTCCCAGGCACAGATAAAGCCAAGGAATGAAGAGGAGCACTGTAGTGTTAGGGCAAGGACACACAAAACGTATACACTACAAATTTGCGTAATTAAGTAGCAGCGGAGTGGATGAGATATGAACAAATCTCATCCACACGTAGCGGAAAAATCAGCCAAGAAACCGTTCAGAAATTGACCTGTGGTGCAGTTTTTAAGCCACAGCATGTCAATTTATGCTGTGGAATCGCTGCTCTTCTGTTGCAGGTTTTCCCCGTTGAATTTAATGGGGAGGTAATACCCATAACAAAGAGCCATGTGTTATGACTTTTGCGTCAAAAAAACGCTGTGATTCGGCTACACAAATCACAAATGAGGGAAAAAGAAAAAGCTTTCAAATTAAAAAAAAAAGCTTATACTTACCACCCAAGCGTTGTCATGGTGGCGCGTCCCTCTGTTCTGCGTGCAGCCCGGCCTCCAGGGATGATGTTTTACCCCATGTGACTGCTGCAGCTGTCACATGGACTACAGCATCACCCCAGGAGGCCAGGCTGCGCTCAGAACAGAGGGACGCGCCGCCATGACAACGCTTGGGTGGTAAGTATAAATTTTGGTGCAGTTTTTCGTGTGGAATTCCCTGTGGTTTCCAGGGCGGATACACTGTGTACTTTTAGGCAGCGTATCCGCCCTGTGTGTTCCTGCCCTTATAATCATGCAGGGCAATTGTGTTAAAGTGTGAATCCTGTTCTACTGCAAATGCATCAACAAGACTATAGGACGTTGTATACAGCACCCTGTGGTCTGTCACTGGCGTCCATAATGCAGACTGTCATGGATCTACAGGGCGATGGTCTGCAGTTTACACTTTCCCATAATGCATGTTGGAACAATTCAAAGGGAGCGAGACTGATAAAAAACATTAGAATATGGAATTGCTACTCAAGCGATTATCTATTCATACAGCTTCTCTAAAGGAGAAACTATACTACGAGACAGCATGTGTTGGAGCCTATGCAGAAGACCACATTGCCTGTTATTCCTTGATTTCATATGAATAAATGGACTTTTCTTGTGTAAATGAATTCAGGATTTGATCTGTAATGTCCTGATTTCCAGATCACGTGCACTAAGCGCATCCCCTCACATCCTCTCATTGTTCTCCTACCATGACTGAGTCACTTAGGATGTGACACGATATGTTTCCAGGCAACGCTTCATCCTTTCTGTAACTTCATCCTTACCGCGGCCTGATATTATCTGCTCTAGGACAACCTCACGGATGCGAGGAATTTCCCAGACTTAGGAACACATTTCTCTGACTGGAACATCATAGACCTTAGATGCCTTGTCATGTAGAATCCAGGAACATGAATGTATGAAGGAAGAACTGGGGCCCCAGGCAGTAGAGGTCATGGGGCCCCCCTTTACTAACCTCTAAAGTTATGATTAATTTTTATTTTTTTGCAGACCGTGCTCTTAAATTTAAAGAGTGTTGTAACTGACTAAGGAGCCTACGGCTTACTCTGTTCATGGGCCCTAAGGTAATTCCCTAATGACAGGAAGGTCAGTCTACCCCTGCCTGTATGACCCCCTAAACCACATGAACTTTAGTAGACTGCTTTCAGCCTTTCACTTGTGAACAGTGTCCACCTGTGGTCTGTAACCTGTAGCACTCGGAAATGATGTAACTATAACGTTTAGGGTATGTTCACACGCTGAAAATGAAGTTTTTGAAGCTGAAAAGGGTTTTTTTAGGTGATTTTTCTAGAAATTTTTGGAGCTGTTTTTCCATTGTCACAATGAAAAATACCTCCAAAAACAGCTCAAGAAGTGACATGCTCCTTCTTTTTACAGGGTGTTTTTTTTACGCGCCATTTTTCAATGGGCAGATGTTTGTAGGCGTTTAGCTATAGTTTTTTCAGGCGTATTTTGAGGAGTTTAAGCCCCGAAATACTCCTGAAAATACAGCGAGGGAACATACCCTTAGGGTGTCTTTTGGAATACAGAAGTATTTTCTGTATTGTATTTAAAGGGGCTGTCCACCCTCTGACAACTGATGACCTATCCACCGAATAGGTCATCAGTATGTCATCGGTGCGGGTCCGTCACCGGGACCCCGCACCGATAAGCCGCTCCGGTGGCCTGCTCGCACCAGATGTTATGGAACATAATGCTATGTACGGAACCCGGAAGCAGTTGGCTCCATACATAGCATAGCGGCCATGCTGCCGAACTGCAGGTCTGCTCCTATTCACTAGGAGTAGGAGCAGAGCTGCAGTACTGCAGCTCGGCCGATATTGCGTGGCCGGAGCTAACTGCTTCTGGCATGTAAGTCCGGTGCACGGAGGCACCGGACCAGCTGATCTGTGCGGGGCCTTGGTGTCTGACCCCTACAGATCATGTACTGATGTCTTATCCGGTGGATAGGTCATCAGTTGTCAGAAGCTCGAAAACCCCTTTAATTTTAACCTATAGAATAGGTTGATTTCAAACTTATTTTCTCTCCTGTTTTTTGGAAAAATAACAAAAACGTTCTACAGCAATTTTTGGCCAACCATAGAGATATTATATTTCACAACATAACAAATTCTAAAACAGAAAACGATATAGATTTGATTTCTTGATTTCTTGATCTGTCATTTTAAAAAGTTTGTATATTTCGCACATCAGTAATGGCTGCCAAAATAAAATCTGTTGATTGACTGGAAAATAATGAAAGGGAGCAATATGGCACATGGCTGAAGGTAACGTACTTGATAATCCTTCACATGGCTTATTTTTGGCAGTTTTTCGGGCCAAAAAATCGGAAGCAGAACGCCTTCAAACATCTGCCCATTGATTTCAACGGGAAAAACGGCGTTCTGTTGCGACGGGGCATTTTTTTCAAATAAACGCCCGCAAAAAAGAAGTGCATGTCACTTCTTGAGCTGTTTTTGGAGCCGTTTTTCACTGACTCTATAGAAAATCAGCTCCAAAAACAGCCGTAAACGCAGCGAAGAACACGAGTTTGCATAAAAAACATCTGAAAATCAGGAGCTGTTTTTCTTTTTAAACAGCTCGGTATTTTCAGATGTTTTTTTGCTAAGCGTGTGAACATACCCTTCGATACATCCTGTACAGATGCTACATTGACTATAGCGATGCAGATGTGCCTGGGCATCCCAGTTAGTTTGCCTAGGGCCAATGGGGTGCAATGACTAAGATAAAGTACCCCATAAACTAGTTTAGGATTCGTTTTACTTAGCAGGTCGAGATGTTCCTCTATGGCAAGACTGATTTGCATTCCCCAATGTTCAGTTATCATACAAACACAATGTGCCAAATTTTTTACTTCGGTTTACGAACCTTTAGACGCTATAAGGGCCAGTTCACACATTCAGGATGTGATGCGGATTTGTGTTGCGGAATATGCAGCGCAAATCCGCATTATTTTACTGTACAATGCAAGTAGATGGGTTTTTACAATCCCAAACCCCATGCAGCATATTTTTACATTGTGGATTTATAGATTCAAATAGAAATTTTAAGTCCGCACCATCAGAAATACGCACTTGCGGTTTTCTAAATGTGGATTACTATGCGGATTTGATTTGCATCAAATACTGAACGTGTGAACTGACCCTAAGTGTGCCTCTGTGTTAAAAAGGAGGTGCATGAATGGGAATGGGCCCATAGGAGGCTATATTACTGGTCTATACAATGAAGATCTATAATTTGGCCATGTGCATAAGGCCTTAATGGGGTAGTCCAGTATTAGAGAAACGATGTTGCTTTCTTCCAGAAACGGCGCCCCATCTGTCCATGGGTTGTGTCTGGTATTGCAGTTCAGCTTCATTAAAGTAAATAGAGCTGAGCTGCAATACCACACACAACCTGTGGACGGGTGAGGCGCTGTTTTTGGAAGAAAGCAGACATATTTTTCTAATCCTGGGCACCCCCTTTAAGGAAATTCAAGTAGTATAGAGGGTCGCTGACACATCACAGAGATCAGATAGTACTTACATTTACTTCAATTAGAACACACATCCATCAATCTAAATTAGTATTGAGCCGCATGGAGATATGCTTGATAAATAGTGGAACACTCCTTCAAGAAATGAAGAAGTCAAACAACGGGGACTGTAATTTTTAAAACAAAATTGATGATTAAAAAAAATCAGAATTTTTGTGAGAATATACATTACTACATAATCTACGTTTCTTGTCTCTCATATGAATGTATTAGTCTCATTAGAACAGGAAACATCATTTTTTTATAAAACCTTATTCTGCCGCAATATGGGAGAAGCTGAGATTTCTATCAGTAACCACTTCCTGCCTCTCCAAACTCTCCCGTAGTGCGAAAGCAAGGGGGGGGGGGAGTAACGGAGGGAAGGTCTGGCTCTGAGCTTCTAGATCTTTCCACAGTCCTATTACCCTTCCTGGTCTGTGATTTGTTCTCCTCTGCCTCTTTGTGTACAAGTTACTATGCTGCCAGGAAATCTGCTAGCTGAACATTGTAGTTTACACCTCTGGGCCCGCAGAATCCGAGCAAAATACTCCTGTTTATATATTGATATTTCAAGAAATTGCAATTTATATATATAAAATTACTATTTGGTTCTTAGACATTTTATATTGTTTTTATGAAACTTTTAGGCAGATGGTAAAATGAGTTTTTATCTTATGATGATATTGATGGCTTCCTTTAGGATTATGTTGTACCATTTCGAACACAAAGTAAAACATTATCTTGGTGCTTGATTAAAGTCTTTAATAATTTGTCCCTTAATCTCGTCCGTGTGTCGTGCATGGAAATCACGCGCAGCACAAGGACCCATATATTTCAATGGGGCCATTCACACGTGTAGGAGTTTTCACGCAGCGAGAGTCCATTGCGTAAAACTCACTGCATGTCCTATATTGGTGTGTTTTCACGCACCTACACGCCGATTGAAGTCAATGGGTATGTGAAAACTGCGCACGGATGCACATCTATGTTCTGTGCGCGATTTACGCATCAATTCCATTAAAAAATGTGCTTTGCGAATGCGTGAAAAACATGCCACTCACAAAGCCCTGATGCAATAACGCAACGCACATGAACCAGAATTTCTCAAGTTCTTTTACGCACGTAAATCTGTCACGTTTGTGTGAATGTAGCCTTACCTTAAGGCGAAATTCACACGTTTTGCGCGCGTCGCAGTTTTGTGTGTCATCAGTGAATGGTGCGTGGCTGCGTGATTTTCACGCATATGCCATCCTTATGACACGCAGTTTCCATGCTTAGAAACTGCAACGAATGTGGTGCTTTTTTTCTTCCTTCATTTATTTAACAACTGTAGCGCGAATCACGCGCAACACACGGAAGTGCTTCCGTGTGCTGTGTGCGATTTTCACGCACCCATTGACTTCAATGGCTGCCTGATGCGCGAAAAACGCCCAAGTATAGGACATGTCGTGACTTTTACGCAGCGGACACACGCTGCGTGAAAATCACGGAATGTCTGGACGGCCCCATTGACTAACATAGGTCCGTGCGGACGTGAACTACGCTCGTGTAAGTAAGGCCTAAGTGTTATTCTATGTAAACACAATAAGGCCGGATTCACACGAGCGTGTGCGTTTTGCGCACGCAAAAAATGCGGCGTTTTGCGCGTGCAAAAGGCACTTAGCAGCTCCGTGTGTCATCCCCATATGATGCGCGGCTGCGTGCTTTTCGCGCAGCCGCCATCATTATGACACTCCATTTGGATGCTGTTGCGCGAATCACGCGCGTCCCACGGAAGTGCTTCCGTGTGGTGCGCGTGATTTTCACGCATCCATTGACTTCAATGGGTGCGTGATGCGCGAACAACGCACAAAGAACGGACATGTCGTGACTTTTACGCAGCGGACTCACGCTGCGTAAAAATCACGCAACTGTCTGCACGGCCCCATAGACTAATATAGGTCCGTGCGACGCGCGTGAAAATCACGCGCGTTGCACGGACGTATATCCTGTTCGTCTGAATAAGCCCTAAGGATGTTTGCTCTAAACATCCCACAGACAAAATTCCCAAATTTTAACCTTTTTTTGACCGGTCGAAATAGAGAGATTAAATAAATAATATTCTCGTTAAGGCCTCCTTTACATACAGATTTATTTTTTGGCAATTTAGAAATTTATCATAAAAAAGGCTTCTAAAAACGCAAGTGTTATTAAAATGTAGCATGTTTTTTATGGCGTTTTCATTTTAGTGTCATTTTATACATGCTTTTTTATGGAGTCCCATAGAGCCAATGGGAAAAACACCTAAGAAAAACCGCTAGACTCCGAGCATGCTGCGTTTGAAAAAAACGCCACTGACCACAAAATTTCCTCAAAAACACCAGAAACCAAAACGCAGTTGTGTGTAGTGCATTTTAGATTTCATTATAATCTTTAATGTAACATCTGACCGCAATAAGGAAAGCGTATAAAGAAATGCAGTTAAAAACGTAATTCAAGTGCCACGAAAAATGCAGAAAAACGCAGCAAAATGCTGGGTGTGTGAATCCAGCTTCAGGGTGCTTTCACACATAGCGTTTTTTTATTTAAAAAAAGCAAATTTTTTTATATTAATTTTTCCCCCCAAAGATACTGCGGCCAGCTGAAAGCTAATAGTGAAATAAAAACAAATTAAAAAAACACAACAAACAATGTTTTTATTTGTGATGATTTCTTTTTCATTTTTTCTTCAGTTTTGTTGCGTTTTTTGGGTCCATGTCATTTTTTCAAAACTCAACGTGCTCTAGGTTTTTTGGGAAAAAACAAATGCTAAAAATTTTCTGCATAAAAAAACGCCAAACAAAATACACTTGTAAAAAAACAAATGAAATTCATGGCCTTTTTACAAGACAAAAAAAAAGCCAAAGGCCCGCTGCACATGTAGCGGATTCATACAGATTTTCCATCTGGATTTACGGGCAAAAATATCTGTTGCAGGCAAGTAAATTGAGATATAAAAAAATCTCATCCACATGCTGCCGAACATTTTCTGCATGGAAATCAGAGCATGCTCATTCTGTTTCGGATGTTTACTGCGGGACGCACTCTTTTCAATGTAGAAGGGGTGAAATTCAGCGCAAAATTCACACATAACACTTGCTGATTTGACTGCATAAGCGTTGTGGAATCCGGTCTTAGGCCACGTTTACACCAGGTGATTACGCTGCGTAAAAGTACACAGCGCATCTGCCCTGGAACCTGCAGGGAATTCCGGCTGAAGAGCCAACTGGGGTTCAGTTTTTCGGGCGGAAAACAGTGGTTAAAAAAGAAGCTTATACTTCCCCCGGTCTCCGTAGTCATGGAGACGTGTCCCTCTGTTGTCCGTGCAGCCCGGCCTCCTAGGATGGTGTTTCATCCCAAGTGACCGCTGCAGCCTGTGATTGGCCGCTGCAGTCACATGGGCTGAAACGTCATCCCGGGAGGCTGATCTGGACGGTAAACAGAGGGATGCGTCGCTATGACTATGGAGACCGGGGGAAGTATGAGGGAACATTCAGACGTGGTGTAATTGCTGTTGAATTCCGCTGCGGACAGTCCGTAGTGGAATTCTGCAGCAGACGTATTTTACATTTCTTTCTATACATTTTTAGGAAACTTAAAATAAAATGGGAAAACATGCAACAGAAAAGCAGCGATTCCGAAGCATAAATTGACATGCTGCGGATTAAAAAAACTCACCGCAGGTCAATTTATGAACTGTTTTTCTGCAGCGGTCACATGGGATGAAAAATCATCCCAGGAGGCCGGACTGCAGGAAGAAGGAGATCGTTCTGGGTAAGTGATTTTTTTTTTCTTGAGTTGCGATTTTTGTGGAGGTATCGCTGCGATTCTGCCTCAAAAGTCCCAACACGTGGCTTTCTGTTGCGGTGTTGCAACAGAAAAGCAACGAAAGCACAGCATAAATTGGCATGCTACGGATTTAAATTCTGCACCGCAGGTCAATTTATTAACCTGAGGTTTTTTTCTGCAGCGTGGGTCTGAGAGGGTCTTAATCTCATACACTTTGCTGCTGCTGTAATTGCTGCGGAATTTCCGCACAGAATTCCGTTGCGGAAATTCAGCAGCATTTACACTAAGGCTGGGTTCACACAACCTATTTTCAGGCGTAAACGAGGCCTTTTACGCCTCTAATTACGTCTGAAAATACGGCTCCAATACGTCAGCAAACATCTGCCCATTCATTTGAATGGGTTTGCCGATGTACTGTGCCGACGACCTGTAATTTTCGCTGTCAAAAGGGGGCGCGTAAAATAACAGCCTCGGCAACGAAGTGCAGGACACTTCTTGAGACGTAATTTGAGCCGTTTTTCATTGATTCGAATGAAGAACAGCTCCAAATTACGGCCGTCAATGATGCCTCGTAAAATGGGAGTACGAGCAATTACATCTGAAATTACGGAGCTGTTTTCTCCTGAAAACAGCTCCGTCATTTCAGACGTAAATGCAGTTATCGTGTGCACATACCCTAAGTGGGATCCCAGCCTTCTGGTACCAAAATTATTAGAAACAATTGGATAAAATCCTTTGAATGGCTAGGTGATTTATTTATTTATTTTTAAAATTTTGAGCAAATTACATTGGCCTAAAAATGTCAGTCATGTGTTTTCCTGAAATAAGAAAAATAAATAAAATACAGAAAGATCAGAAAAGAGAGAAAAAAATATATATAGAGCAGTAGAATTCAAATATAGTAAATAGTAACCTTTGGATACTGTGCGGTTCATCATTTCTGAAAATTTCTATAAAATTTTTATTTATTATTTTTTTTATAATCATCGTAGATTAATGGCTCCCCCACCACCATTTTGATCTGTTACTTTTTCCTTACCAAAGCTGCTTCATTACAATGTCTTTATTTTTTCCTATGTTTCTTACTTGAAGGAAATACCATTCTACTATGCTTTTACATCTAGTCTCTCAGTTTTGCTTAAAGGCTTTGTACACCTTTTGAGTGGCATTTTTTCTTTTAAATAAACAGGTCAGTCAGTGTGATTGGTGCAACTTTATAAATTCTCTATACAAAGCTCAGCGGGAGAGATGGGTTCAGTGTTAACTGGTCCTGCGCGTCTCTGACAAGCATGATCCATCTGTAATCTATTACAACTAAGTTATGAACAGGATTTAGTGAACGATACAGCTGCTCTGTATAGAGAATACAGAGCAGCTGTATCTAAAAAAGTAAAAATAATTGTTAATTTTATCTATTTATAAAGTTGCACCAAAAAAAATTCCATTCAAAGGTTTACGTAGCCTTTAGGGTAGGAACACACACAGCGCGTTCAGGACGGATACGCTGCGGAGGAATGCAGTCTGAAAAACCGCACCATATTGTGGTGCATTTCCGCTGCCGAAAGTAGTGCTGGGAAAAAAAAAACAACGTTCATACTTCCCTCTCTTCTGTGCGTAGTCCGGCCTCCTGGGATGGCGTTGCAGGTCATGTGACCGCTGCAGCCTGTAATTGGCTGCAGCGGTCACATGGGATGAAACGTCCTCCCAGGAGGCCGGACTGGAGAAGAAGCGGTGAACTTCTGGGTAAGTATAATTTTTTTTTTTTTACTTGCGATTTTTGCGGCAAAATCGCTGTAATTCCGCTGCAAATGTTGCAACACACACCACTTTGTTGCGGGTTTAAGCACCCCATTGAATAAAATGGGGAAAACCCGCAACACAAGAGCAGCGATTCCATAGCATTAACTGACATGCTGCGGCTGACAAAACCGCACCACAGGTCAATTTATGTGCGTTATTTTCGGCGGCTTTTCCGCAATGAAATCTGTTGCGGAAGATCCGCAATGTTTAGGCCTAGTGTGTTCCTAGCCTAAAGGAGTGAATTCCTAATAAGTGTGGCACATTGTAAATGAACCATGTGTGTTGTGTGAAGTGAATAGAAGTACAGGGTCGGGACTTTGTATTAGGCCTCATGCACACGACCGTAGTGTTTTTCTGGTCCGCAAATTCCAGGACCGTGTTCCGTGAAATGTCATCCGCAGTTCATCCGTATGTCCTCCGCAGTTCATCCGTATGTAATCCGCAAAATGCGGATGAAAAATAAAAAGCCTAGGTAAAACATGATGACGACAGAACTCATTCCCGGTCGTCGCCTAGCAACACTTCCGCAAATCCGCAAAACTGCGGATGACACACGGCGGTGTATCCGCAATTTCCACGGGCCCATTGACTTCTATTGGCATGTCCGCACCGCATTTGCGGCCCATAATAGGACATGTCCGTAGTTTCTGCGGCACGGATGTGCGGACATGCGGAGAGCCGTGAAAACACGGATAGTGTGTATGGGCCCATAGAAATGAATGGGTCCGCAATTTACCCGTGGATTTGCGGTTGAATTGCGGACGCAAAAACACGGTCGTGTGCATGAGGCCTTAGGCCTTAGGCCTCATGCACACGACCGTGTTTTTGCGTCCGCAATTCAACCGCAAATCCACGGGTAAATTGCGGACCCATTCATTTCTATGGGCCCATACACACTATCCGTGTTTTCACGGCTCTCCGCATGTCCGCACATCCGTGCCGCAGAAACTACGGACATGTCCTATTATGGGCCGCAAATGCGGTGCGGACATGCCAATAGAAGTCAATGGGCCCGTGGAAATTGCGGATACACCGCCGTGTGTCATCCGCAGTTTTGCGGATTTGCGGAAGTGTTGCTAGGCGACGACCGGGAATGAGTTCTGTCGTCATCATGTTTTACCTAGGCTTTTTATTTTTCATCCGCATTTTGCGGATTACATACGGATGAACTGCGGAGGACATACGGATGAACTGCGGATGACATTTCACGGAACACGGTCCTGGAATTTGCGGACCAGAAAAACACTACGGTCGTGTGCATGAGGCCTTACTATAAATGTCACATCATTTCTAGAGATGCTCTCAAGTCCCACTACTGGATGGAACAATGTTGAGACCATCTGAATTTTGTATATATTTGGCATGGAAATTTTATTGTTTAAAATATTTGACAAGTCTTTGCACAAAGGAGAGCAGAGGCCGAATGTTTAAAGTGGAGAATAAAACAATGATTTGGCAGGAGAGAGCAGATGAATGACCAAAGAACCGAAAACATGACGCAAATAGACAATGAGCTGCTTCCTTGTGTTTTTTTCCCTGTGAAATTTTGGAAGTCTTCTATATATATATATATAATAAATGTATTTAGAATCTAAAAATTCCGCTTTTGGACAGTTGGGTTATTAGAGTGGGCTATTTTTGCCACTTTTTTGCTCGAATAACATTGGTTATTGATTATTTAGCTTGGGTTAATGCACATGGCCATATTTCAGCTTCTTGCTGGTACAAGGTTGTGCAAAGGTGCAATATGGCACCGCTTGAAATCTATGGGGCCACACTATTATCTTGGCTTCCTACAGAGAACCCTAGAAAAAGATGATGGCATGTTGCATCAGAATCTGCTGTATTTTATAGGTGTTCTCCCCTAGATGTATTACATTCTAGGGAGAATACTCTCGAAATGCAGTACTCTATGGAGGTGCCATATGGCGACACAAAGTACTTACTGCTCCTTAGTATAAAGCTGTAGGGGCACCGTGTGCCTCTGTGTAGGCTCTATGTACGTGGCTCTGTCATGTGCAAGGATCCTAAATGAGTGTATGGTCATTTTTTGCAACAATTGTAGTGTTTAACTAATTTATGCCAACGGTTCCAACAATGAGACAATGCAAAAATGACATTGTCTTTTTTTTATAGCTATGACCACAATGACTTCCATGGGAAATTCTTGCTGGTAGTAGAAAATATATTTTGCATGTGTGACTATTGGACAAATGTTCCAAAATGGAAAAAATTTTCATCTGATCTGCAGAAAGTCTTTGTGTTTATGCCAAACATAAAACAGATCTAGGAGATTGTGCAGCTGACTGACTGGACACATTCCAATCCAGGTGAATCAGAAGTGATGTAGTAGGATAGAAAGCCGGGTCATGCCACACGTTTCATGCTGTGATGCAAGTCCTCATCAACCAAATCAAGAAATCAACATGTCTCTGGCCGCATGGAGCCTTGCCAGATAGAAACCTCAACTTGTGAGTTACGATGCCCATGACACAAAGGCTATGTGCACACGATAAGTGTCTTTTATGTCTGAAAAGACAGACTGTTTTCAGGAGAAAACAGCTGTGTCGTTTCAGACGTAAAAGCTCCTCCACGTATTATGCGAGGCGTCTTTGACGCTCGTAAATCTTGAGCTGCTCTTCATTGACTTCAATGAAGAACGGCTCAAATTA
The DNA here is from genome assembly GCF_050947455.1 of Rhinoderma darwinii. Taxonomy (NCBI): domain Eukaryota; kingdom Metazoa; phylum Chordata; class Amphibia; order Anura; family Rhinodermatidae; genus Rhinoderma; species Rhinoderma darwinii. The sequence continues at coordinate 48,717,395 of NC_134696.1, forward strand.
CATTGCAAAGAAGTGTCCTGCACTTCTTTGCCGAGGCAGTCAATTTACGCGTCGTCGTTTGACAGTTGTCAAACGACGAAGCGTAAATGACAGGTCGTCTGCACAGTACATAGGCAAACCCATTCATATGAATGGGCAGATGTTTGCAGACGTATTGGAGCCCTATTTTCAGACGTAAAACGAGGCATAATATGCCTCGTTTACGTCTGAAAATAGGTCGTGTGAACCCAGCCAAACCCTACAGGGATCTGAATTTTATCTATCTACTTATTTGTACTTTTCATGACAAGATCGCAAACTTTGAGCTGTGATTTTTTTTTTATTACCCACCATCCCACTTTTTGTTTACTTTGAATTAACATAATATGGGCATGTTGATGGTAAAGGCTAAAAAGAGACTGTTAAACTTTGATTACCCTTTTACAGATTTCAGCGTCCTCCTCTTTGCCCTTGATGCACACTATCCACTGTAATCTCCGTCCTGTATCTCCAGATCCTGTGTGGAGCAGCTGCCCTGGGCAAGTCCACCTGTTCTGCAGCTAAGATTGGAGAGCAGGAGGTCTGGCGTGTCAGTGCTGTTTGACAGGCTGCCCATGGTGTGGGTGGAAAGGGGGATGGAAAGCTGTCGGGAGACAGAGGTGTGGCAAAAACCAAACCATTCTGTCCACCCTGATCTACTTGCATTTTATTCAAATTTTTTTAAATTTTTTTTTTGCATTTTAACTCGCAAATTGTCTTATATTGAAAGTGTTTTTTTTTTAAATAAAAATGTGTATTAGAAATAATAAACTTTGTAAATACATTTTATTAAAAATAGTTTTCACATTTTGAGATACAGCTGCTTTGTATTCTCTATACAGAGCAGTTGTATCGTTCGCTATTCACTGAATCCGTCAGTCCCGCGGACCTGATGGCTTCAGTGAGAGCGGGTCCTTCGTGTCTCTGACACGCAGGATCCACCTGTAAACTATAACATCTAAGTTATGAAGTGTATAGAGAATACAGAGCAGCTGTATCTAAAAAAGTAAAAATAATTTTTAATGAAATGTATTTACAAAGTTTATTAACACACACTACTAATACACATGTTTAAAAAACAAAACAAAACAAAAACACTTTTAAACATTTACATAGCCTTTAAACCACTCACATGAAGTCACTTCAAACTTGAAGCTCCTGGGCTCCTATGCAAAATCTGTAACAGGCTCCCCCACCTAACATGTGCCATTTTTAATACTGGTGTCTTCTTAGGGTATGTTCACACGGCCTATTTACGGACGTAAATCGGGCGTTTTTGCCCCGAATTACGTCTGAAAATAGCGCCTCAATAGCGCTGACAAACATCTGCCCATTGAAAGCAATGGGCAGACGTTTGTCTGTTCACACGAGGCGTATATTTACGCGCCGCTGTCAAATGACGGCGCGTAACTAGACGCCCGCGTCAAAGAAGTGACCTGTCACTTCTTTGGCCGTAATTGGAGCCGCTATTCATTGACTCCAATGAATAGCAGCGCTAATTACGGCCGTAATTGACGCGGCGTTCAAGCGCCTGCACATGCCGGTACGGCTGAAATTACGGGGATGTTTTCAGGCTGAAACATCCCCGTAATTTCAGCCGTTACGGACCCCCGCCGTGTGAACATACCCTTATATGGCGAAGGGGCCTTGAGATCCCTGCAGGTACCTGCATGTGACTGCACCCCCTAAAGCATATATTCATAATAGCCCCAACTCCATTAAAAGACATGGTGGAAAAAAATGGTGGAAAATAAATAAAAGTTGTCACATTCCTGCTCCTTTAACTAACATTTCTGAAAAATGTGATTTAAAGGAAAACGTTAGACAAAGCTTTAAGGCTAGGATCACACAGCATTTTTTACTCTGATTTTTGAACCAAGCACGGGAGTGGACACAAAAAAAGGAGAAGCATAAGTTTTTTCTTAATACCTTTCTTTCCTTATGGAAGGAAACTGAAAACTGAGCCAAAAACGGAATAAAAACTGTGCAGGGCCCGAAAGGGTGCGGCTTGACACAGAGATTTAAAGAAGGCCAAAAAGAGAATGCTTGTTTTATGCTCCACCCCTCCTTTTTTGGCCCTGCACTAGGCACAGTACTGTATATCAGTTTTGCCCAGAGTATTACGTGAATCCTTTCCGGACCTGTCGTTGTATATGGATCATTGCACCTATATCATTTATTTAGCTACTGCCTGTTGGCAGATACGTTGACAGAATTTAATAATGAGTTGAGTAGGAGCCATGACAGCTATGATGTTTCAAATGGATCCCAACAAATCCTGATGAATCCTTTTGACTTTTAATGGAGTCTGTTAGGGTTTCTGGTATTTTTTTTACGGCAAGAATAGCGTCAAAAATACGGGAACAGAGACTAAATACTGCTTCTTGAGTTCTCTTCTTCTGTGAAGGTGTTCGATATAACCAAGAGATGGATGAATTGCATTTTGATTTCTAGGGAAAGTTGTGTAATAACCAATATGGCCAAAGGAGTTTTCATCTAGCTTTGTGGGATGTATCATTGCATAAATAGGGGATTTCTTTTCAGATGTCTAGAAGAGCTGGGTGGCCATCCTTGTTATAGTGGTGGCCATATTAGACCTATTTCTCTTTTTAGGAAAGCTTAGTGATTTCCAATACTCCAAACCATTAGAGCAGGAAACTAGAAAACCCTGATTCCGTTGAGTTCTGTCACTGTAATATTATAAATACCTGTTCACACTACAAAATGCCTGTTTACATTGAGCTTAGATGACAGGAATGCTTTAAAATCCTCGTTCTTAGAGGTTTGGCTGAAGTTCAGGGTTTTATTTTGGTAAATAAGTGTATGGTAACCTGCAGCATGGCGGCGTCATGATAATATAACTGTGAAAGTCACCTGTACCCTGCAGAATTCCAGCTATTTATTCTGCATTCCTCCTTCCAATGCTTTCTCTTTCAGTTAGTCGGGGAAAATGGTTGGCTTATTTCGCACAGTCATGATTATGGTAGTCTGATATTTTGTTCTAGTGTCAACAGCAAAGCTCAATGAATATTCCTTTAGTACGAAAAAACGAGTGCTACCAAAGATGGCGGGGAACCTATAGCAACCAATCACATTTCATCTCTCTGTTTCAGGTAGATTGAGAAATAAATATATTTGTGATGCCTGTGGTAAATTCCGCCATGGTCCTAAGTACAATATAAGTACAAACTAATTACCAGGGACTCTGCTATGTGCAAATAAAGTTGGGGCTCCGTGCTCAAGTTTGGTATGGAGATTGTGGCATTAGCGACATGCGGATGAGATCAATGTTTGACCATGTGGTAAAAGTTGCAGAAGAATTCTAACATGACTTGAATGAGCGTATGTTCACACGCAGTGTTTTCAGGTGTATTTCGGGGCATTTACGACCTCGAAAAACGCCTGAAAAAACGGAAGCTGAAATGCGTACAAACATCTGCCCATTGAAATCAATAGGAAAAACAGCATTTAGTTCATATTGGGTGTATTTTTACGCCTCTGTTTTAAAAAACGGAGCGTAAAAAGATGCTCCGTAAAAAGAAGTGCATGTCACTTATTGAGGCGTTTTTAGGAGCTGATTTTCCATTGAACACTATGGAAAACACCTCAAAAACGCCTCAAAGAAGCCTGAAAAGAAGCCTCAAATGAAGCTCCAAATTAAAAGAAGCCTCATTTTCAGCTTCGAAAACGCCTTCAAATCAGAGGCTGTTTTCTCTGAAAACAGCCCGTATTTTCAGACGTTTAGGCTATGTTCACACGGAGTATTTTGGGGGAGGAATATCTGCCTCAAAGCTCCAAACGGAATTTTGAGGCAGATATTCCTCCCCCAAAATACTCCGTGTGAATAGCAATGATCGCGCCGTTTTTCGCCCGCGGCCATTGAGCGCCGCGGGCAGAAAACACGCTTTCTCCTGCCTCCCATTGAAGTCAATGGGAGGTCGGAGGCGGAAGCGCCCGAAGATAGGGCATGGCGCTTCTTTTTCCCGCGAGGCAGTTTTACTGCTCGCGGGAAAAAGACGCCGACGCCTCCCATTGAAATCAATGGGAGGCGTTCTCGGGGAGTTTCTGCCGAGTTTTGCGACGCGGTTTCCGCGTCAATAAACTCGGCAAAAGACCCCGTGTGAACATAGCCTTTTTGTTCACACTGAGTTTTTTGCAGGCGGAATTTCTGCCTCAAAATTCCATTTGGAAGTTTGAGGCAGATTTTCCTATCCCTGCACGCCGATTTTCGCTGCGTTTTTCGCTGCGTTTTACGCCCGCGGCCATTGAGCATCGTGGGCATAAAACGCCGCAAAATACGCTTTCTCTGCATTCCATTTAAGTCAATGGGAGGTCAGAGGCATAAACGCCCGAAGATAGGGCATGTCCCTTCTTTCTCCCGCGTGGTGGTTTTACCGCTTTCCTATTGAAATCAATGGGAGGCATTTTCGGGCCGTTTTTGACGAGTTTTGCGGCGCGGTTTCAGCGTCAAAAAACTTGGCAAAGAACTATGTGTGAACATAGCCTTATTGTGATCAGCAATATTGAGGTCACACATTAATAATGGTAATGTCAATTTTTTTTCCCATCCAGAAGATGCCTTGGCGTCCTGGCTTAAAATGTATGATGTTGTTCACAGCAACCAATCTAATTTTATATTACTATGGAAGGTTGGAATATGAAAACTACAACCTGATCAGTTTCTATGGGCAACTACTCCATTTTTGCGTTACAATATTACATTGTTTGTTTTTTTTAAATCCCCCACTACTCTGTCTTGATACTACCATTTTATATAAACTAGTATTCTATATTGTATATTCCTTTTACAGCTAGAGTTGTAACATTTTCTTTCTCAACAGCTCAATCCAGAGTAATGCAATGTATTAACTTCTTCATTTTTTAATCGCAGCATGTGGCAGCATTGTACTTGCGTTACCCTGTGGGGTTTTATTTATTTTTTTAATTGAAGCCTCCTCTCAGGTTGGGTTGCAGAATGCTTTACTTAGAAAATTATTTATTGTTTTAATTTTTTGGGGTGGGGCTCCACAAAACTATTTACCGTCACAAACTTTTTCACTTCTTCTCATCTTTTTCATACAGTGCATCATCCAATATGAAAACTTTGCTTTCCATTTTTAGGGAATTTTCACTGCGTGTAAATAACATTGATGGAGGTTCAGGAGCTGGGACCACAACTGGGACCATAATATGGTCCAGAATTTGTTCAATCAAAAACAGCTATGCTGAAGAGGAACAATCCCAACTGAATGGTTCTGCTCTCTCCCCTTTACGTGAATTCAGCCGGTTGATTTACTAGGAACTGGTGATGGTTGCTCCTAGATATTGACCAATGACTGCCTCCATTGTATGTCATGGCCTCACGTAAAAAAATATATACCGTTTCAAGGGTCCAATAGTTGATCCGATGCCCATAATGTGAACCTTGCGTCTCTCTTAAATCTGAATGTCAGAACTAAATAAAGTTTTCATTGAGGGCCAAGTGGACAGCAGTCAGATTCGCAAAAGTTTTTTTTTTTCAATCAAGCCCATTATATGAAATGCATTCACTCATTTCCTTGGTATCAGTAGCACTTTTAACAGCTCTTAAAACGGTATCTGTGCTGTGCTAGAAGGGTTGCTGTGCCCCGTCCCTGCTAGCGGCTCCAATGACATGGGCTCATTTCACACCTGCTGCAGTCTGGCAGCTTGACAGACCCACTCGATGTGGCTAAGGTCAACCTGTCCTTGTATTCCAAGAACCTACCCACCAACAGGAAGAAGTATGCCTGTCCTGTGGTATTGTGAGTGTGGGACACTGATGTTGAAGAAACTTTTTTTTTCTCCCATAGTACATGGCTGTAAGCGCAGCAGCTAATTACAGTAAAGTAATAATGACTGTAATAACCATTGATAATATGCAACGTCCCCTGAAGATCTGTTAAAGGCCAAGTAAAGAACCATTTACTTCATTTATAAAAACTAGTGCCGACAAAAAGTAAAAGTATTGTCCATAGCAATAACCAATCGGATCCCTGCTCCCATCCGCGCTCGACATACGACCTCTAATGTGGTTGGGACAGGCATCACCAGCTACTTTTTGCCTGTTCTTGTTTTCATAGATGAAGTCTACTGTCTTTTTAAAGGTGTTAGTAGTGTGTGTAAACCATAAATACATGTATTTACTCTAATATCTAAAATATAATTCTCTTTGTGAGATTAAGTAATATAAAATGCAATGTAATTTTGTCTTGCATATCATATAGGAAGTATTTTGGGCTGTCTGCCCTGTGCAATAGGTTGACACTAAACTTTCCACTATATGTTTCCGCTTTCCAGATAGTTCAACAATAGGAAATTAAGGGTAGGGGGTGCTTATGACCTAAGGGTTACACCACTCTTCCCACATACAGAGGCTGGAAAGGGTGGGTAGACAAGCTTTGGTCTCTACTGTTGTTGGTAAGGGAGGCTGGTAGTGTTTATCAGCACCCAGAGGGGGATATATATATATACACCACTGCAAGATCCAGTATTGTGAAAATTGATCCCGAAATAGATCAGCCGGATCGGTTAATGTACTGTTTGTTTTTAGTGTTCATCCGCTTTACATATGTATAGTCTTTATGAGGTGTTGTACACGTTAAACAGAGGTTGAACTCATCCTCTTGGACAGATGAAATTCTTCACGTGTGCTTAGAATGTCTCACCTGTGTGCTTGCAATATTCCACTAGGATTTATTTGAGTACTTAAATGTCAGCCTGTATAAGGGAGCAATGTGTTCATAAAGTTACTGTAAATTGCTCAACAATTGATATATTAATATACAACATATGGAAAAATGCAACGTCGGAGCCTTAGCTGTTCAGGCCTGATATTCACTGGTTGGATCTGGTCACCTGTTTGCACAATGGTCCAACTGCTGTCGGTGGTAGGATCATCCAATTTGTGCCCTTTTATATTCAAGCACAGGGTTATCTGGTCCACCCAAACACCGGGAAACCGCCTAAAGCTTTAGCCCTCAGATTTCAAAGGTACATACAATATCAATGAAATCCAAACACTTTAATGGGATTGGAATGAAACAGATGTCTTTACCAATTTTTAGACCCTCTCGCCCTGCAGTGTATCATGGACTGTTTGTTCTTTTGCCTGTTTCAAAAGGAAATTTTATCCTGTATCCTAAATTTAGATTGGGAAGGTGTTTTAAAAAATAAATAAAAATAAACCATTTTTCTTTGCAAAGATTTCCCCGATGAGTGTTTGGGTTTCCCACAATAACTATTTTTATTAGTCTACCTAGGCCTACATGGCCCTACCATCACCCATCATTATACTGGCCTGTGAATTTTGGCTAGGATAAGCCCATTGATTTATTTCCCATTGCTTATATGGCACCGGCATATTCACTCCTTATGGCAGAGGTCCTGATACAACCCACCCTCACATGTAACACATGGTCTTGAGCCACACTAGGTATTAAAAAAGGAAAAGTCTATCCAAGACATGACAGAAACACATGGCACTTACCCTAGTATTAACTGGTAGATATACAGTTTTGATTCTCATGCCAAGTTTTGGTAATACAAAGACCATTAGGTGATATTAGGGTACAATAGTATTAACAGTTGCCACCAACTGGGGAGCCACTTGGAGGGGACCCAAGAGCCAGTAACACTGCCTTAGAGAAAAATGTACTGATAATTTAATCAGGATTTTGGACATTGAACTTCAGAATACTGTTAAATTATATGATTATTATTCAATTTACTTATGTTTATATGTGAATTTCACTATATTCCATAAGTATATTTATTCCCTATAAGGCCACGTTCACATAACAGCCACATAAATGTATTATAGAGAGTGAAGTATTAGGCTTTCATACATTTCATTTCCTGAGCTGATTTCAGTGAAGTAATTTCTCTTATATATAAAATCCTATATTTAAGTGTTATTATGAATTCATATTATTTTTAAGACTGAAGGTTACTATTACACCGCCCGATGTGGGTCGTGTAAACGAGCGCCGATCAAAAAGACAGCTCGTTGATCGGCGCTCGCAATGCTTGGATATGTATAGGGACGAGTGCTCGTTAATCCAATCGCTCGTCCCTGTACATTTTCATCATGTCGGCAGCACATCTCCCTGTTTACACAGGGAGATGCACTGCCAACGACAATGATTTTTAATCCTGCATAAAAGAGCAGATCAGCCAATGAGCAAGCGTTTGCTCGTTCATCGGCCGATCGATGCCTTATTTAAACAGGGCAATGATTAGGAATGAGCGTTTATATGAATGCGCGTTTGCCTGATCATTGGCCCGTGTAAAAGGGCCGTAAATATCTTCTAAAAAAAAACAGTTATTTAGAACCAAAAGTTTTTCCCCCAAAGAAAACACTAACAATACATAAGGAAGGTCTATTTACTATTCAGGACTGATTTCGAAGCAGTTAAAGAGGCTCTGTCACCAGATTTTGCAACCCCTATCTGCTATTGCAGCAGATAGGCGCTGCAATGTAGATTACAGTAACGTTTTTATTTTAAAAAAACGAGCATTTTTGGCCAAGTTATGACCATTTTTGTAGTTATGCAAATGAGGCTTGCAAAAGTCCAAGTGGGTGTGTTTAAAAGTAAAAGTCCAAGTGGGCGTGTATTATGTGCGTACATCGGGGCGTTTTTAATACTTTCACTAGCTGGGCGCTCTGATGAGAAGTAACATCCTCTTCTCTTCAGAACGCCCAGCTTGTGACAGTGCAGATCTGTGACGTCACTCACAGGTCCTGCATCGTGACGGCCACATCGGCACCAGAGGCTACAGTTGATTCTGCAGCAGCATCAGCGTTTGCAGGTAAGTCGATCTTACCTGCAAACGCTGATGCTGCTGCAGAATCAACTGTAGCCTCTGGTGCCGATGTGGCCGTCACGATGCAGGACCTGTGAGTGACGTCACAGATCTGCACTGTCACAAGCTGGGCGTTCTGAAGAGAAGAGGATGTTACTTCTCTTCACAGCGCCCAGCTAGTGAAAGTATTAAAAACGCCCCGATGTACGCACATAATACACGCCCACTTGGACTTTTACTTTTAAACACACCCACTTGGACTTTTGCAAGCCTCATTTGCATAATTACAAAAATGGTCATAACTTGGCCAAAAATGCTCGTTTTTTAAAAATAAAAACGTTACTGTAATCTACATTGCAGCGCCTATCTGCTGCAATAGCAGATAGGGGTTGCAAAATCTGGTGACAGAGCCTCTTTAAGCTAAATAAACTTTTTAACCAAACTTGTCAGACAGCCCAAGCTTCTCATTAAATCCTGGTTAAAAATTAACATCACAATGTTATTGTGTGGCCAGATGAGTCTGCTGTAAATGAACTTGTAGACAGCTTGGTTTTGCAACTCTTGTCTTGCTTATTACTTCATATTAGATCCAGGAGTTTGTTTACAAGTTAAATCTGTAGTAACTGGTGGTAAAAGATGTCCAGGATACTGCAATATCAAATACCTCTGAGGTGTACAAAGATGGAGACGTACTAGTATGGAGCTCATGTATCAAATCAAATATTCAATTCAAAAATATCACAGCAAATCCTGCACAAAAACAACCAAACCAGTGTGACAAAAAGTGGTACTTCACAACAAAATCAAGAATAACCACAGGTTTATTACTTATCTCCTGCTCTCCAACAGGCACTACATATTTCAATATAAATTCTTAGCTTTTTTTTCAGAGCCTTGCAAGCATTGTAACACTGAAGGGAGGAGAAAAGGAGGATATAGCAAAAGGAACCTTTGGGGAACTCGAGTTTTCCTGTTCTGTATAAACATACATATGTCTCATATCTATCTATCTATATCTATCTATCTATCTATCTATCTATCTATCTATCTCTATCTATCTATCTATCTATCTATCTATCTATATTTATATATGTGTGTATATATATATATATATATATATATATATATATATATATATATACATATATATATATATATGAAGATTTGTGTCCCTAAAGACGGGAAGTTATTTTAGTCTAAAAAACGTTTTGCTTAATAATATCTAAAGCAGTATCTATACACACACCTTGCTCTAGAAATGTAAACAAGACCATCTACTGGAAGTTTTTTCTTTCTTGTACATGGTTGCCATGTTTGTCTGGGTTGTGGAACGTTGATTGGCGCCACATCACATGTACTTCTATGGAGATCTATATCCCCAAAAGCACCCATGCATTTTTGTTGTATAATCCATAGTTCCTACTCCTTTTCTTCCAGTTTAACATTTTGTTCATTTTGTTGGGTGTTCTTATTTGACAATAGATTGAGTTTATACCAAGCGCTGAGTAGTGGAACAATTGCTGGAGAAGTCAACATATATATTATGTAAAGAGGCTCTGTCACCATAAGTGCCCTATCTCCTACATAATCTGATTAGCGCTGTAACGTAGATAACAGTGGTTTTTATTTTGAAAAATTATCATTTTTGAGCAAGTTATGAGAAATGTTAGATTTATGCTAATTAGTTTCTTAATAGACAACTGGGCGTGTTTTTACTTTTGACCAAGTCGGCGTTGTACAGAGGAGTGTCTGACGCTGACCAATCAGTGACCAATCAGCGTCATACACTTGTCATTGTTCCAGCCCAGCTTCTTTCACTGCACAGCGTGTTTCTTGAATGTGATAGTTTTTATCCACCGACAAATATTAGTTGCAATGCATTTGTGGTCATGTTTCAGGGATTTTTTCAAAAACTTCTAGCATTTCATGTGTCGTCTGATGAGAGAATGGATCTTAAAGCTTGTCATCGAGCGTCTTCCAGTCTGCTGGATGTTCCGATATTTTCCATTAACTAGGTGTTTTCTGGGGAACCCCTACTGTCATACTGTACATTGCATGGACAACACACACACAGAGACCTCAAAGTTTAATCTATACTGCTGTATGTCATAACATAGTCACCATAGGGACATTTTTGGTGGTTATGGGGTCAAATATTAATATAACTCTCCTTTTGTTTTGCAGCATTTGCTGACGGCTCTTTAGCAAGGTGGGGCTTGGAGGAGCCTCTCCTTTCCCTCCTATTCCAAACATGGACCCCAACGGGTGGAGTGAAGCTGGCAGCCCAGCTGAGAGCACAGGGGATTTGGGAGATTCCATGGAGAAGAGTCTAGACAATGATGCAGAAGGTGTGTGGAGTCCAGACATAGAACAGAGCTTCCAGGAGGCACTGGCTATATACCCGCCATGCGGGAGACGCAAGATTATCTTATCTGATGAAGGCAAGATGTATGGTGAGTTTTAATACTCTAGAAGCACCCAATTATATAATGACCTTGTATTTAATGACCAAATATTAACATTATGTCCCTTCTTGTGGTTTTGTATAACTTTTTTGATAAACCTAAAAGCAACTATTTACATTTTTAGCAGATACACTGTACTTTAGTATATTCAAAGGATATTCTGTAAGCCTTCTCAATAGTAGTATTAATTATGTAGGGATGTTACACAAGATGTTAAACAGTCCATAGTTATCTACTATGTGATTTATGCATTGATTGAGCTGCACTACTACGTACCTCCAAACATTTGAATCCCAAATCTCGGGACATTTCCAGCCCACTCCTGTTCCACCTGAGAAAACCCCCCAAAAAGAAAGATCACACCCCTTTAAATGCAAATCAGCAAAAGCCACGCCTTTTGTGACTTTATTGGCTGAACAGTCCTGCAAAAATTGGTCTGCAGGCAGGTATGCTACTATACAGTTGCCATATTTGATTGTTGTAAAAATGTTTTTGTCTTTAAAATACCTTCAACATCAGATTTACGAATTCAATAGGTCTTTAGAATTTTCTCGTATGACATAAGACTAAATAACAATATGCTGTGGTAGCCCCACTTTACATGCTCAGTGTATGTAAACCTGGGTAGATATTTTTAATCTACTATATATTCCAAAGTCTTACTAAGGCTTTGTTCACATCTGCATCAGGGTCCCGTTCTGACGTTCCGTCGGAGCTTCTCGTCAGTACGGGAAACCATGGGTTTCCGTTTGCATCCCCATTGTTTTCAATGGTTAGGGATCTGGTGCCAATGGTTTCCATTTGTCTCAGTTGTTCAAGGGTTCCGTAGTTTTGACTGAATCAATACCGTAGTCGACAACGCTATTTATTCCGTCAAAACGACGGAACACTTGCACAACTGAGACAAACGGAAACCATACGTGATCCGTCACCATTGCAATCAATGGTGATGCAAACGGTAACCTAAGGTTTCCGTTTGTTTCAGTCAGGGTCCCTTTCTGACAGGGAGCTCCGACGAAATTGAAGAACGGTACCCTGACGCAGATGTGAACGAAGCCTAACAGATTTTCTCAGTAGACCAAAGCTGGCAACACAATCTTGATTTCCTGTTATAAAGCCCAGCAGTTTGGCTTTTATTTTATTTTTCTATTTACTGTTCCTTTAACTCCTGTGAAGGCATGCTGGAAATTTTATGGTTGGAGAGCTTTAGATTGCTTACTATAGATTTGCATTAATATGAGGCAACTTGCATACTAAATATGCCCTCATGTGTGGCATTAAAAGAAACACTGGAAGGCTGTATTCACACGAGCATGTTCGGTCCGTAAAGGACGGAACGTATTTTGGCCGCAAGTCCCGGACCGAACACACTGCAGGGAGCCGGGATCCTAGCACCATAGTTACAGTATGTACGACGCTAGGAGTCCCTGCCTCGCTGTGGGACAACTGTCCCGTACTGTAATCATGTTTTCAGTACAGGACAGTAGTTCCATGGAGAGGCAGGGACTCCTAGCGTCGTACATAACTATGATGCTAGGAGCCCGGCTCCCTGCAGTGTGTTCGGTCCGGGACTTGCGGCCCAAATACGTTCCGTCCTTTACGGACCGAACATGAACGTGTGAATCTGGCTTAATTCGCAATTTCTTGAGATCACTAATGGCCATACTGGCAAGTGGAGCTCGTAAATTACCACATCTGACTTGTATGGGTTTGCAAACATAATCACCATAGAGCGCTGAATTTTTTTGAGATGTGGCTCTATATGGTCAAAATTTTTATCCTTGCCTGCAGGCAGTGTTGGATTCTAGGACTGTACCTTGGCATTTAGTAGTAAGGCATAAGTGATTTCAGAAGGCCATTTTCTGAATGACTCGTTGTTCATGGTTGGTTTGTGACGGTTGTTGTAATTTCTGACGACATTGCCATAATTTAAAATTACGAGTCGTTGATCGATCTCTGCTTTGATTTGTGGCTTGTTTTTGGCTACTATTGATGGCATGTAGATTTGTAGTTTGGCATAAATGACTTTCCAAGGACTGCACCCGACTACGACAGGAAAAAATCTAACACGATCTACTCTTTGGTCACACTCATTCGTGCAATGAAAAGGGACCAACGGTTGGCAGAAAAATGGTCTAAACCGGCCTATTTGTCTGTCCAAAATGTCTAGCGTATGGCCAGCTATACTAATTATTGGTGTTATCAGACATGTAGAAGTGAACAATATGATTTTCTGGAATTCTGTCCACGTGCTTCACATTATAAAATAATTATAAAGCCTTATTTCAAAGCCTTGTAGATGAGCTAAGAACGAGAGCCATGTCCAGAGTCTGGACAACTAGAGGAACGCTCAATGGAAGCTGAAGAATGCATGCACATTAATGGTTTACAATTGGCAGCCCTGCCATGCTTTTGTTCTCCCGTAACAAGGACATTGCTGTGTCCTCTCCACAAACAGCTGATCTCGGCTTCAGGCAGTGGAATCCCAATGTGAAACAGGTTTTTTAGTGAAATCCTTTAAACTTTCATTTTTATAAATTTACCATCTGAGCAACTTCAAAAGTTTCTTGAATGTGATTGTTTTTGTCCACCGACAAATATTAGTTGCAATGCATTTGTGGTCGTGTTTCAGGGATTTTTTAAAAAAACTTCTAGCATTTCATGTGTCGTCTGATGAGAGAATAGATCTTAAAGCTTGTCATCGAGCGTCTTCCAGTCTGCTGGATGTTCCGACATTTTCCATTAACTAGGTGTTTTCTGGGGAACCCCTACTGTCATACTGTACATTGCATGGACAACACACACACAGGGATCTCAAAGTTGAATCTATACTGCTGTATGTCATAACATTGAGCCAAATTTACCACCATACATTTCCCTTTTGGGAAAATCGGGCATGTCCGATAACTTTTTGATCATTTTCCTTTGTGAATATCTATAAGGCTGTTAACATAAACCTCATTGCACATGTGTGTGTGATATATACTGTAAATTTTTAACACAGTTGGACATCTGTACACTTTATTTATCTGACTGCATACACAGGCCCATATCTTCCTAGCTTCAATAACAATATTCAAGCTTTATCTCTGTGAGCGTTCGTTTACATTGCAAAGAACCGCTGCCTGGTCTCTGTGTATGTAGTCTGCTAACTCCCCCCCACCTGGCATAGGTGTAGCCGGCACTGGAGCTGTGGTTTATTGGTGTCTGGCTGGGAGAGACCTAGAGTTAGCTTTTGTTGTGTAATACCGTGTCTCTCCTCCCACCCTTCCTCTCCCTGCCTTTCTAGGGGGTCTGTGATTCCAGTAAATCAAGCCTTTGCAAGGTCACATGGAAAGAAGACACCAGCGGGTGGGGAGGGGGAGGGAAGTCAGGCTGGAGGAGAAGAGGGAGGAGGTGGTAGATGAAATCTGATCCAGGTCTCTGCCTGGCAGGACAAGCTCTGGTGTGTTTGGAGGGGTTGGTGGGGGAGAAGCACATGCAGACCTAATCTATTACAAGACAGCCCTGTAATGAAGGTTTACTTTGCACAGTTAACTCTTAGTTGTCCTGATTATGCAAACAGTATGTTAGTAGGTCTTTCGTGATCCACAACTCATAAATAATACAATGTATCCTTTATTTTTCAATTCGAAAATCAGTAAAATTCCATCACTAGCAAGTAATACGTGAAAATTTTTTCTTAATAAAACGGATTACTTGTGTATTATCTCTGGCCCTGTCATAACCTTAAAATTGAGGGACAGTGATTATGAGATCCGCACTTAAACAGGGGCATCAACAACAAGACGTTCTTTAATTCACACCCTCCCAGAATATTTTGATTAGTAAAAAAGAGAAAAGTTTGCAGGTGTTGTCAAGTTTTGTCCCGGCACACTCATGACTACCACAAAACTCTTCTGTCCAAAGTCCTCACCAGAAAAAAGTTTTGCATAATTTTTTGGTACCACATGATCAGATGTTACGCATACTTATAATGCACATTTCTTGATAAAATGATCATGTTCACTCAATATTCTGCAATTTTAGAGTACCTAGACTAAAATACAGTTCTGTTAAGGATGAGTCATGTTCAGTATTACCCTGAACAATGGAAACTCGATACCAAAGTGTTAAGTATTTTACACTTGATTTTATCTCTAATCCTAAAGCAATATAGGGTGTAGCGTAGCTTTTAGCGTGTTAGTATATGAAGAAAAAAAGCTGTAGCCTTGGGTTACTGGGTGGCCTAAAGACACATGTAAGTTGCATTCCCTATGGGGTGGGGGGAAGATTGCATGTGAGCTTCTGACTATGATACAAATTCAAGCATGATTGGTGATGTCACAATGAAAATTCTTGATCAATACATGATAAATGTGGTTGATATTAGAAAGGATAATTTTTTGTAAAAGTTCTAATACATTTTGGAGTGGTGAAGAGAATTTATCCCTGTATCATATAGATATGCAGATATCAGACTAAAGTTGGCCATACATTTCAGATAGCTGTCGGCCGAAAGATCTTCTGTCCCCCCCATATACATATATGCTCGGCTGAGCATGCATACGTTCTCAATAGGGAGAAAGCCGTGGTCAGACTCCTCGGACATGGGCTAATCTCCTTGCAAACAAAAGTTTCGGGTATGTTGGAATTCAACATGCCCTACCCTTCTTTCCCCTGACATCTGCCGTGGGAGAGTCGTGACACCGCCGTACACATTAGATGGTCGGCCAGTTCTGCTGAAATACTCAGTTTCGGCCAACATACATCTAATATGTATGGCCACCTTAAGGCCTCATGCATATGGCTATATTTGAGCTCCATATCACGCAAATATTGAATATGGCACCGATTTAACATGGAGTTCCCACTTTTAACAACACGTTCATGAGATTGGAGGTCACATGACAGGAAGTCCATGCATAGTAAAATTGCTCTGTTATATGGCATTGCTACATCATTTAGGATATCAGGACAAGGAGAGAAAAACAAAACAAGGTGTACACGAGAAAGCATCCTTATCTCTAATTTAAAGTATAATGTGTTACATTTTTTTTTAAAAAAGATATACTCTTTTAAATTTGCTTGCTATTTTAGACAGAATATTGTAAGCAAAGAAATGGTCCTTGTATTTCAAAATTAACCCTTTAATCAATTATGCCACTTACAAATCATTTACCACTGACTGTGGGGAAACCTCTTAGTGCTATTTTACTTCCTTGGAGTCACAAGATGGGATTAGGACACGTGACCAAGACGGGATCTTTTATGAATCTCTAGATTGATTATTGTTCTACAATACCCCTCCACAACTTGCTTATGTGCCAGGAATTCCAGGATCCTCAGTCACATTTGCTCAGAAATGCAAAATTGCTTTGGAGTGAGGCACATGTGTCTTCCAGATGGGACTGCTCTGTAAAATTTACATGTGGAATACAGCAAGATTGATGGGGACAGTAGGGAAAACTGGAAGGAGAATTCTGGTCTGGTACATGCTTCTTTTAAGACTTTTTACATTAGTGAACCTGGGAGAAAGATATGCAGCAAAGACCATATGTGTTATGAAGGCCGTAGTAATTAAATGGCCGTCCTGACAAATTTTATTAAGGCCGCTTTCACACGAACGTAATACGGATGCTTTTTTGGTGCCCTCATTGCGGATGCAACACCAAGACCTCAATGGGGCTCTAACTCCGGTTCTCATGAAAGGCAGGAAGTCCGGATGGGGAGTCCGTAATACAGGCGCAAAAAAGCACCCGTATCGAGTGAAAGCTGCCTATGAGAGAAGAAAACACTAGCAACAACTGAAGGCTTTATTTGTCATACTCCACTCCTCAGTAGTAATTGTAAAATATATATCCAGTCAATAGTCTACAATTAAATTTATTAGGATGGGTTAACATGGTATGATTTTGTGTCTGATGAATCTAATGAAAATTACCACACGTAATACCCCACGGCCACTGTGGTTATCACCATGGGTATACAGAAGTTTTTTTTTAAATTGTATTATTTATTTGTCCTGGTACCCATTGGGGCTTACAATTAAATTTCTCTCACACACACGAAGGTCGATTTCAGATGAACATATTACACCGATATTTTACGGTTTGTACTGCTGACATAACATCTAAACTCCCCATTGTTTTACTGAACTGAATACCATGACACCTTGAAGTGATCTAAGTTTGGTTAAGCAGAACCTCAAGCGTCCGTTTGTTATGTCCGTAATATGAACCATGAAACACAGGTGCAATAATGCCATCCGAAACTAGTCTAAGGTTAATTGTCAATGACATCCTGGGGTGCCTGGTGGAAACCAAAGCAAACACAGGGAACATCTGCATGGCAAGAGTGTTTTTGAAAATGAAAAGTACAGTAGATAGAAAATAAGGTGCCATCATTTCAGCCAAACCTAATGTAGTCCTTAAATGTCTGAAAGGTTTACCCCTTAGCGACATTCCACATACATGTTCATGACAGCAGTTAAGGGGAAGTATGGAGCAGGTTTACGGGCCGAGCGTTGCTCCATACACCTCACTGCAACGGACGGATTGTTGTCATGGCAGCCTGGGGGCCTAATGAAGGCCCTCAGGTCTGCCATCTTTGTACTCCTTCATAGGAGATTGTGAGATTCACAATATACTGCAATACATTAGTACTGCAGTATCTCATGCAAGTCGACTTCTAAAAAAAACTGTTAAATAAAGTTTTTTTTAATGTTCCAAAAATAAATATTAAAAGTAAAAAAAAACACCCACTTTTCCCATTTTTTCTCTAAAGTAATAAAAAAATAAAAGTTAACCTAACTGGTATTGGCGCTTCCGACCTATTACAATAAGAGACGTTATTTAACCCGCTCGGTGAATGACGGAAAAAAAGTGATATTAATAAAAACTACAGCTCGACCCACAAAAAAAAAGTTGTGTTTCTCAGAATATGGCGATATAAAAGTAGTTTTTTTAAACAAATTGTTTTTTTTTTCATAAAAGTGGTAAAACATATAAAAAATAAAAATTTGTTATTGTCGTATTAGTATCAACCCGTAAATTAAAGTTTTTTTCAGTTTCTCAGTACATTATGTGGTACATAAAATGGTGCCATGAAAAACTACAACTTGTCTCGCAAAAAACAAGCCCTCATACGGCTATGTCGACAAAAAAATAAAAAAAGTTAAGGCTTTTGGAAGGAAAGGAGAAAAAATAACGAAAAGGAAAACATTTAAAATGTCCGTGTCATTAAGGGGATAATATACTGCACCATGTGGTAGAAACAGGGACTTCTAAATTAAGGTAACTACACAGTTTTAGGGTATATACAAAACTAAAGTCTGTGTTACGACAATTAATTATTTTTCCCTCAGTGCCTCAGCTCAACCTCCTGTCTTGTTCTTCATCCGTCTACCTTACTAGTGTTTCTGCGGGCCTCTTAAATAAACTCCAGGCCGGTCGCGCCCTCACCTCTGTATGTCATTTTATGTTTTGTTTTCATTATCTATTTAACCCCCCCCCCTTTTCTATTTTTCTTCCCCTCTCCTCGCTCCTGGTCACATGTCAACAGTGAATATTCCAGACACACCCTGAAGCTGGCAGGTGCTGCCTTCTAACTGTTAAGCCCATGAATGCACAAGTAATGGCCTTTGACCCTTAAAGCAGCTGTCATGCCTTGCTGTAGTTTCCTTTTAACACCAAGGCATGCCTATTTCCTTGAATTTCAGTCTTTCTCTTGCACTACTTTCTCCCCCCACCCCCATACCCTCCTCCTCCTCCTCCTCCCTCCAACAACTGTCTCTTCTCTCCCAACTGGGACCGGCAGCACATGAACTTCTTCCATAAACTTTTTCCGCTATGGATGATTCGAGAATAACTTAAAGTTTAAATCCGTAAAACGGTCTAAATAGTAAAGGTGTTGATGTTTTTTCCATAGTATTGCCAATTTTTAGATGAGTCTTATCCCTACAATATAGTTTAGCATGTTTTGTAGGTTGACCTGCAAACTAAAAAGGTCAGGTTCAAAGCGGTCTCCTCTCAGGGCCCGGCTTTGCAATATAACACTTTACTGTATTGGAATGTCAAGTGTCTTATGCAACAGGAAGCTCGTTCATGATGAAGTTTTGATATAGAGAACATGGGTTGAGCAAAGTGACCTACATAAACTCATCTGTTATCCAGCTTATTATAATTAAAGGGGTTGTTCACTATAGGCCGCTTCCACCCATACAACTGAAGGTAAACTATCTGGTCTCTTTAGAATACATTATGTGCAAGTATATCCATACTGGCATAGGGAATATAGCCATGCGGAAGTGTTTTACTAATTCATTACTGTAACTCTGGGTAGCAAAGTCTAAGGGAACCCCCGGTCTTCACCATTTAACCCCTGTACAGGGATGTGGACTTTGCTGCGGGGGGGGAAACGCAGGTCGCTTCCCTAGGAGTAGTCTCCCTTGGTGATGGCTGACGTTGGTAGAAACAGAGAGGTTAACAAAGCAGTAGGTCTTGGCAGGTGACAAAGGTTTGTCACGGAAAATGCAGATATAGGGCAGGCGGCAGAATTTTGTCACGGCAAGCGTAGCAATAGGTGAAGGCAGGCGGCAGGAACTCATGGTCAAAGACAGGCAAGGTCGGTACACAAGAAATTAAACTAGATAGCAGGGATAACTTTGGAACTCTAGTAACACAACCGAACCAAATTTCTCTGGCAATGACTACCAGAACAGGAGGAGCTTTTATAGCAGTCCTAGTGATGATTTTAAAATGGGACCTAGTGGAGCGCGGCCGCGGCCAGGGCGGCGACCAGAAACCCAGCAGAGAGGCGGCAGAGGACGGTACCAAGAGAAGGTGAGCCCAGAACGCCAGGGAGCTGGGCTCACTACAATTACTTAAGATACATCCTACACAGATACATTCATACCAATGTGGGGATGAGCAAATTGGTCAGCTGACCTCCCAAGCCAAAATACAGTGGTTGGATTTATTCACTTGTTACTTGCTTCAAATGTAATCACAAATATATCACTATCAATCTATTGGCGGGTAGGTCACAAATTGATACTTAATAGTTGGATCGGGTGGATTGCTTCACACAATTTAGTCTAATCCTAGATTGACCAGTTTAGTCCCTATCGAATGTACTGTATATGATGTATTTTGGGTTATTTCACCTACAGTTGTGTGGAAGGAAGAGATGGAAGGTAAGCAATCAACAGCAAAACAATAACCATTGAGAACTGTTTGGAGTGATCTGTCATCAAGGGCATACATACCTTTCTAAGAGAAGGGGCCTAGTCCTGGTTGGTACCATCCCCTTTGCTAATGGGTGATGAGAACCTATGCTGTTTTAGAAGTACTGCACTGTCAGCAGAAAAAAGGGGGTTGGGGATTTTGCCCATGGAAAGAAGGAGGAGGGGAAGTACACACCAGATCCTTCTGCCCATGGTGGTAAAATCTGGCACCATAATAGAGTGCCCAATTTGATATATTTTTTAATTTTTTTAATTTTATGCAAAAATGAACACCATTATTCATAATGATCAAAACAATGATCCACATACCCTTCACAACCGGACGCACCCAATTCCCCTCTCCCCATTTCCGAGTGTTACAGAATGAAGGGGGGGGGGGGGCTTAGACATTTTCCCAGAATGTTAGGCATAAATACCATATATCCCAATTTGATCTATGCTATGAGACCTCTCTTTTCTATGTACACCATGGTCTGTCATTGCAAAAGTCTTCAGTTTAGGGGTGTTAATTTAAAAAGGTCAACAGTTCTTTCTTAGAATCGATGGATTCAAGTTACTATTGAAATACTTATATAACCTATTTTTGTTACTTCTGCTGATGTAGACATAGAGTATATGTGGTCAGAATGAATAGATCCCCGTTACCCCATGTCCTGCCATCTCTTATGGGGGGGGGGGGGGTCTTTCTGTTGAATGATTTGAAGGATCAGGTACTTGTAAAATCTATATGTTATATAGAGTGTTTTAGATTGTACGACTAAAGTGCCTAATATTCTCCCTGACATGGTTCAATCATCAGCGTCGTTCTATGTATGGAAATTAAAACCTCTTTCCTTTGCTTCATTTTTCCTCTTCAAAAAAATTGTGAGTAATGTGTCTTGTCATGGAACGAGTTAAAAGAACATTGCACACAATAATAGAGGGAGATATGAATCATGCATATGACTGCTTTAATACTTAGGGGAGGAGCGGGCTACCTAGTCAGACCTGATGTTGCGTGCGTGTGAAAACACGCCCGGATAACTGTAACAATGCAAGTTCAACTGTGCCACTCTGCATGGATTTATAAGTTATAATGTTCTTAACAGGAAAAAAAAAAAATCTGCTCTTTCTCCCAGTGGGCCCAACCGGATAAAAACTCTCTTTTGCCTTTCTGTAAATTGACTGAACAGGTGTCTTTGCCTGCCAGTGCCACCTGTCTCCGTTTTGATGGACATTACACGTCAGGTCTTGGGAAGCTGTATACTGACATTTGCTTCAGGCACAGTAAACCTATTGAAAAAGAAAGAAGGCCGCCTCTTAACCAAAACCTGTTCTACACTATGAGTAACAGAACTGTGCACGGTCTATTAACTGCTGTTCTGAAGACTTAACCCCTGCAAGTCGGAACTTGAAAAGCTGAATCACATTTTAACAAAGCCTCTTTGACTATTTGCTGGATGTTTACTTTTAATTTTAATATATTCTATTGTATGTAAATGAGTTTAATTTTAAATATTATGTAAAAAAAATTCAAAATTTTGAAATATTTGACATTTTTGTCATTCCTTTCTATTTCAGCTCTAAAATATGTCCATTAAACCTATGTTGAAGATACTAAAATAATTTTTTATATCTAAAAATTAGGTTTTCCAAATATAAAAATGGAATAGTTAGTCTATATGGCACAATCAGAAAAGCCAGGCAACCTTTTTTTTTATTTTTAAGAAAACATTTGCAGAAAAGTCTCATTTTCATAGTGATGTCCATGTGTATTGCCATCCAATATTCATGCTATTAAGATGATACTGAGTCTAAGGCCTCATGCACGCGACCGTAGACTTGTGCACGAGCCGTGACTTGCGGCTCGGACGGCCGCGGAGGGTCACCCGCGGCCGCCCGCAAATCACGGGCCGTGCACATGGCCGCGTGCATTAATTTCTATGAGCCAGGACCTCAAAACACGACCGTAATAAGACATGTCTGTTCTTTTTGCGGTCCGGGCTCCTGGGCAATACACGGACCGTGGAAACCACGGTCGTGTGCATGGGCCCATTGAAATGAATGGGGCCGCAATTCGCTCGCAGATTTGCGGGTGAATTGCGGCCGCAAAAATAAGTTTGTGTGCGTGGGCTCTAAGGGTATGTTTACACAGCTTATTTTCGGCTGTTTTTCGGACAGTAAAAGGCCGAAAAACAGCCGAAAAATCGGAAGTAGAACGCCTCCAAATATCTGCCCATTGATTTCAATGGGAAAAACTGCGTTTAGTTCCGACGGGGCGTTTTTTAAAAAAAACGCACGCGAAAAAGAAGTGCAAGTCGCTTCCTGGGCCGTTTTTGGAGCCGTATAGAAAAAAGATCCACAAGCGGCCATAAAAAGCGCTGCAAAAACGTTAGGGTATGTGCACACACAAACTCAAAAATGTCTGAAAATACGGAGCTGTTTTCAAGGGAAAACAGCTCCTGATTTTCAGACGTTTTTTCAGCCACTCGCCATTTTTGCTGCGTTTTTTACGGCTGTTTTTCGAGCTGTTTTTCTATAGAGTCAATGAAAAATGGCTCCAAAAACTTCCCAAGAAGTGACATGCACTTCTTTTTCGCGGGCGTCTTTTTATGTGCCGTTTTTGGAAAATGAGGCATAAAAAAACGCACCGTAGGAACAGAACACCGTATTTCCCATTGAAATCAATGGGCAGATTGTAGGCGTTCTGCTGCAGTTTTTTCAGGTGTTTTTCTAAACGTAAATGCCTCGAAATACGCCTGAAAACACTGCGTGTGAACATACCCTCAGTTTGATTAAAAAACGGCTGAAAATCACGAGTTGTTTTCCTTAGAAAACAGCTCCGTATTTTAAGAAGCTTTTGCTAAGCATGTGAACATACCCTAAGGATATGTTCACATGCTTAATAAAAAAACTTCTCAAAATACCGAGCTGTTTTCTAGGGAAAACAGCTCCTGATTTTCAGCCTTTTTTTTAGCAACTCACGTTTTTTGCAGCGTTTTTTACGGTCGTTTTTGGAGCTGTTTTTCTATAGAGTCGATGAAAAACAGCTCCATAAACTGCTCAAGAAGTAACATGCACTTCTTTTTCGCACCCGTTTTCAAAACGGCCATGTAAAAAAATTCCCCATTGGAACAGAACTCAGTTTTTCTCATTGAAATCCATGGGCAGATGTTTGGAGGCGTTCTGCCGCCGATTTTTCGGCCGTTTACGGCCTGAAAAACTTCGGAAAATAAGCCTTGTGAACATACCCTAAGGATTCTCATAATCATGGCCTTTATCTGTAATGAATAATAACAATGTGTTCCTTCATGTGTGCATGTTATGGAACATAGACTATATTATTTTTTTATTTAAAAAAAAAAAAAGTGGTATATTGGCAAAACATAGGCCTTTATCAATACCATCCAGGCCTTTGGTCTAATTTTATGATCCCCCTGTTCTTTGCTTTCACAATTCTTGGATTTCTATATTGTATGTTGAAATAAAATACAATTGCTGTTGATTTTGAGTTATTATTATATGTAAAACCAAATTATATGTAAATCATAAGCCGCTTTCATACGAACGTATTGGTAAATGTCCGTAATACGGATCCGCAATACGGACATATTACAGATGTAATTGCATCAGATGTCATCAGTATTAGGGCTTATTCAGACGAACGGGATATACGTCCGTGCAATGAGCGTGATTTTCACGCGTGTCGCACGGACCTATATTAGTCTATGGGGCCGTGCAGACAGTTGCGTGTGGATTTCTGCAAGTTCAATTGTGATGAATAAAACTGATTTTGAGTCGCACAAATTTCTGCAACACAACCTGCCGCGTGTGACTGCACCCTAAGGCTATGTTCACACATAAACACTGCAGAATTTCCGTCCGGATTTTCTGTGCAGAAATTCTGAAGCGTTTTTGCAACCTAAATTGACATGCTGTGGACTGAAAATCCATACAGCAAGTAAATTTCCACATGTCCTTTGTGTGGCTTTTTCTGCAGCATGTGGATGAGATTTATGAAATCGTATCCACTTTACTGTTACTGTAAATTTCCACACTGAAATTCCTGACAAAAATCTGCAGTGTTTTTGCTACATGTGAATTTACCACAAGGCCACCTTCACACGGCAGTATTTTGGTCAGTATTTTCTATCAGTATTTATAAGCTGAAACAAGGAGTAGAAAATAAACAAAGAAAAAGTGTAATGGAAAGATTTGCAGTTCTTCTTCTGTGTTATAAACCCATTACTAAATTTGACAAATGCAAAATACTGACCAAAATACACAAATGTAAACGTCGGTTATACGTTCCGTAATACGGATGTGTTACAGATGATTTTGCATTACATTATCCTCAGTATTGCATCAGTATTTTTTTGCTGTTCTCCTATGATGGGGCAGAACAAGGGAAACAGGAACGCAGATGTGAACACACAGCCCCTTTGAAACACGGATTCAATATGGTTGCAATACTGATGACTTATGGATGAAATACGGATAACATACGGACCAAATACGGATGCATCAGTGTTTTAATCACTCTTCATAGACTTCAATGGGCATTTTCTATCCACAAAAGGGATGACAGTACTCCATGCTGCGTTTTTAAAATACACGTGTACTTTATACGCCTATGTGAATAGACTCATAGATTAATATTAGCTCTGTACATGGACAGGTAAGGCGTATTAAATATTGATGAAAACCACGCTCGTGCGAAAGCAGCAAAAAGGCTCCTTCACACGTGCGTCTGAAAATATGTATCAAATACAGATGTGAAATATAGATCATTTTTCTTATCATTTGTATTGTTTTTGTTCCCTTTTTTTTCTATGTTTTCCATTTTTTTCTTAGTTGTGCTATTTTTTGAGACCTCTTTCACACTAGCATTAGTATATGTTTACCTCTCTTCCACCACAGGAAGAGAGGATCGATAGCTTAAACGGAAAGCAACGGTTCCGTTAAAACTACCATTGATTTCCATGGTAATTCTTTTGTTTCAGTTGCTTTCTGTTTGTCTCCATTCGCTAGGTTTCCATTTTCTTTCACGAAAACAAAAGTTCTGCAGACTGCATTTTTGCTTCCATCCAAAAAAAACGAAACCTAGCGAACAGAGACAAACGGAAAGAAGATGAAACAAAAGAATTACCATTGAAATCAATGGTGATTCTAACGGAACCGTTGCTTTCTGTTTAATCTTTCGATCCTCTTTTTCTCTGACAGTATACGTTTACCTCTCTTCTAACGCTAGTGTGAAAGAAGCCTTAAGTCTTAACTATTTTTATGCTGTTATTGTAAAGTGGCTAAAATCCAGACATAGGAAACTTTGATTTTGGCTCATCATGCCATACACATGCAGTTTCGGCCGACCATGGCTGAAATTTTTTCAGCCTGGGAGATGACATTTTTGGCAGAAAGAAGTCTGCGTACATTTTTTAAAAGCCGGTCAGCTGAAATGGCCAAATTTGGCTAATTTAGGGGAGATTCACACGAACGTTGCGTTTTTGCGCGCGCAAACAACGCAGCGTTTTGCGAGCGCAAAAACCATTTGACAGCTGCGTGTGTCATGCGTGTCTGATGCGCGGCTGCGTGATTTTCGCGCAGCCGGCATCATAGAGATGAGGCTTGTCAACGCCCGTCACTGTCCAAGGTGCTGAAAGAGCTAAATCTTTCAGCACCCTCGACAGTGAATGCCGAACACAACAGCGAAAAACCTGTAAAAAAAAAAGATAAAGTTCCTACTTACCGAGAACTTCCCGGCCGTTGCCTTGGTGACGCGTCCTTGGTGACGCGTCCTTGGTGACGCGCCTCTCTTGACATCGGGCCCCACCTCCCTGGATGACGCGGCAGTCCAAGTGACCGCTGCAGCCTGTGATTGGCTGCAGCCTGTGCTTGGCCTGTGATTGGCTGGAGCTGTCACTTGAACTGAAGTGTCATCCCGGGAGGTCGGACTGCAGGAAGGAGACAGGAGTAATCGGTAAGTTAGAACTTCGTTTTTTTTTTACAGGTTCATGTATTTTGGGATCGCAAGTCACTGTCCATGGTGCTGAAACAGTTTAACTCTTTCAGCACCATGGACAGTGACTATCTCCTGACGTCGCGTACCGATAATTTTTTTGCCGGGATCGGCCAAAACGAGTTTGGCCGAACCCGGTGAAGTTCGGTACGCTTGTCCGGCTTCGCTCATCGCAAAGACACTCCGTTTGGATGTTCTGAAACAGAAAAGCACGTGGTGCTTTTCGGTTTTCATTCATCCTTTTCACTGCTGTTGCGCGAATCACGCTCGTCCCACGGAAGTGCTTCCGTGTGGTGCGCGTGATTTTCACGCACCCATTGACTTCAATGGGTGCGTGATGCGCGAAATACGCAGAGTTATTGAACCTGTCGCGCTTTTTGCGCAGCAGACAAACGCTGCGCAAAAAGCACGGACTGTCTGTA
The DNA here is from genome assembly GCF_050947455.1 of Rhinoderma darwinii. Lineage (NCBI taxonomy): Eukaryota > Metazoa > Chordata > Amphibia > Anura > Rhinodermatidae > Rhinoderma > Rhinoderma darwinii. The sequence goes on from NC_134696.1 coordinate 48,744,344, forward strand.
CTGCCCCATAGACTTGTATTGGTCCATGCGTGCCGCGTGAAAACCACGCGGCCCGCACGGACCGAATACACGCTCGTGTGAATCCCCCCTTAAGCTCATGTTTATGGTCCGCTGAATTCTTAGCAGACAACAAAAAGGATGGATCCAACCAAAGCCCCTCACCCTACTTAGGCCTCACGCACACGACAGTAGTGGTTTTGTGGGCTGCAAAAACACAGATCCGTTGTCGGCAAAAAAACTTTTGTTGTCTATCCGTGTGTCGTCAGGATTCATGGATCCGCAATAAAAAAAAATTAGTTCACCAGTTTGTGAAGCTGCAAATCCAGACTGTAAAATGACTTGTCCTGAGTTGTTGCGGTCCGGATTCCTGGCCCCATCATGATTCATGAAAGCCACGATTGTGTGCATGGGGCCATAGAAATGAATGGATCCTCAATTTATCCGCAAAAATGCAGATAAATTGAGGACACAAAAGCACGGCTCTGTGCATGAGGCCTTAGGGCTTTATATTATGTACTTATCTATGACCACACATATAATTGAGTGAAATTTAATGAAAGAATAAGGCCCCGTGCACACGAACGTGCTTTTGCGGCTGCAATTACCCCGAAAATCCATGGGAGAATTGCGTCCCCATTCATATCTATGGGGCCATGCACACGACCGTAGTTTTTACGGTCTGTGCATGGCCTGGGAGTCCGCAGCGCAGAAAGAATGGACATGTCTTATTACGGCCGTCTTCTGCGGTCCGGGCTCATTGAAAATAATGGCCGCGGCCATGTTCATTGCCCACGATTTGCAGGCTGCTTTCGGCTGACAGTCCGCTGCCGGCCAACCTGAATATCACGGCTGTGCACATGGCTACGGTCGTGTGCATGAGAACTAAGGCTGAAGAGTTACAAAAAGTGACCTGAGGAACATGCAGATGACAATAGAATTAGAATTACAAAAATGTCTAGGGCTCCATTAATTTTGCAATGTTTCTGAACGTGCATTTGCAGTAGAAATTAAGAATAAGTGCAGGATATCTCTACAAGTGGCCAGATGATCAGACTGAGCACATTTTGTTACATTGGGTTTTCTTCCAAGACTTGGAGTAGTGCGTGACTCATCTCTTGGAGGGGTTAATAAGTCAGTCGTATTTGGTTCTCAGTTGCTGTTTTTGTCTAAAGTTCAGAGTTTCTTCAAAGTTTCCCTGGATTTGGCTTAGTGTTGCTCTGAGTATTGTCATGGCTATATTTGGTCACTGATGTGCTGTGACTTGTTTCATTCAGGGGGATGTGTTTTCACCACGGCTGTGCGGCAGCACGAGACAGGGTGGGGGCGTGAAGCAGATGTTAGGAGATGACCAAATGGTGGCTTTATGTGGCAATGGGCAGCTGTGACAATATTGGCTCTAAACTTTCCAACCTGTTACATACACAAATCTTTAGTGAGATAACAAGGGCTTATTGTGCTTAGTCTAATCTGTCCTTGTATGTATCCTAGTGACTACTGTTAAAATCTGCAGTTGCAATATGTTATGGCTCTGGGTCTGTCTAATAAACCAGATTTAACCCCGGAAAAGAACGGAAGAGTGAATTCTCAAAGAGAAGTTCTTGGTCTCAGACCAAGACTTCTAAACAAATCACAGATTACTTTTGTAATCTTCAGCTGAATGCTCAGAGTGACCTACATTGTAAATTTACTCTGTGCTACCAGATGCCTTCATGAAAGTGGAGGTGCATATTGTGTCCTGTAAAATCTAGTAACATCTATATATGTGATATTGAATGGAGTTGTCCAAGATCAGGAAAAAAATGTTAGATTTCTTTCCCCACAAACAGCGCCACACCTGTCCAGGGGATGTGCCTGGAATTGCAGTTCAGTTCCATTCATTTAGATACCAGACACAGCCATTGGACGTGGGTGGTGCTGTTTTTAGAAAACAAAGCAGACCCCTTTTTCTAATCTCAGACAACCCCTTTAAGATAGGGAAAACTGACTTGGTAAATTGATGCATTTACTGTAATAATCAATCCAAATGAGAACCTAGACAAATCAAATTAAACCATGTCCATGTAAGTGTAACTGGAAGGTCCTGGTCACTGGTGCAGAATCTATACCAAGCCTTCAACCATTACATGCTATTTATTTTACTGCTATCTAAAGTGGCAAAGGGGTTATTGGGCCACCTTAGACACCAGGACCAGGGTGCACTCACTGTAGACCACAATAGCTCTAAAGATGCTTGTTGTTGGTGCCTGATGATGTCATCAGAATGACAAATCTATCATACAACTCTGTGTAAGATTAGGGGCAATACATTTTTTTCATTGAAAAGCCATTGATAGAAAATAAAGTATTTTAGGATAGTCTATTGGTAAAATCTTGTTTGATTTATCCATTAGGATTACAATGGTTTTAATGATCAACGCATTTTAAGGACAAAAATTTCAGGCATAAATTTTATCAGCTGTATCGAAGATTTTGAAAATGTGGTTTATGAGTTTCCTAATGATATTATTATTGATATGCATATACTTTTTTAAAGAAACACTAAGTCTATGGCTGGATTCACATGGGACATACATGCTGTAGATTTTCAGTGAAGTATTTTCATGAGGAAAATCCGCAGAGGGTTACAGTTCCAGTCATGCTCATTTCTCATCCAGTTAGGGCATGGCCCCACGTGGCGTATTTCTTCCGCAACTGTCCGCATCAATGCCGCACAGAATCTGCGTTGCAGATTCTGTTGCGGATCTGCCCAAAATGTGCAGTAAATTGATGCGGACTGGCCGTTGCGTATTGAGGTGAAAGTACTTCCCTTCTCTCTATCAGTGCAGGATAGAGAGAAGGGACAGCACTTTCCCTAGTGAAAGTAAAAGAATTTCATACTTACCTGCCGTTGTCTTGGTGACGCGTCCCTCTTTTGACATCCAGCCCGACCTCCCTGGATGACGTGGCAGTCCATGAGACCGCTGCAGCCTGTGATTGGCTGCAGCCTGTGATTGGCCTGTGATTGGCTGCAGCCGTCACTTGGACTGAAACGTCATCCTGGGAAACCGGACTGGAGGAAGAAGCAGGGAGTTCTCGGTAGTATGAACTTCTATTTTTTTTACAGGTTGATGTATATTGTGATCGGTAGTCACTGTCCAGGGTGCTGAAACAGTTACTGCCGATCGCTTAACTCTTTCAGCACCCTGGACAGTGACTATTTACTGACGTCGCCTAGCAACGCTCCAATAATTACGGGTGCACACACGTAGTCACCCGTAATTATGGGTGCACACACGTAGTCACCTCCGTAATTATGGGTGCACACACATAGTCACCCGTAATTACGGGAGCCCCATTGACTTCCTCAGTCTGGCTGTAGACCTAGAAATACATAGGTCCAGCCAGAATGAAGAAATGTAATGTTAAAAAACCAATACGCTCCGCAGCACACATAACATGTACATGACATCTGCAGACTTCATTGCGGAATTTAGAATCTCCATTGAAGTCAATGGAGAACTTCCGCAATGAGTCCGCAACCAGTCCGCCACACGTCCGCAACATCCATTGTATGCTGCGGACACCAAATTCCGCACCGCAGCCTATGCTCCGCAGCGGAATTCTCTGCATCGTCTAAACGAACCCTACTAAAAAGCAGTGGAAGGCAATGGAGAAACGGGTCCGCTGCGGATTAACGCTGCGGAGTGTCCGCAGCGGAATTCCAGAGCAATTCCGCCACGTGGGGCTTTGCCCTTACTGTTTCACATTTTCTGGACGGAAATCAGAGCCTGCTGCCGAATTTCAAATCTGCACCATGTTCATTCTATTCTGGATGATCACTGTGGATTTCAGCCTTTTCAATGTAGAAGGAGTGAAATCTGCAGCAAAATACAAATTTGGATCCCGTGTTAATCCAGCCTGAAGGTGCCTATACAATTTAGATAATAGTCGGCCAAACCTATTAATTTCCGCAGGACAGGCCGGTGATCTAATGTGTATGGGAGTCGCCCGATTACGGCAGATGTTGAGGGAAAGAAGTTTCTCGCAAGAGATAAGGATCTGCCAGAGGTGTCCTATTCGCCTCTCCTTATTCAAATAAATGTGCTCAGCGTGTATGTTAATGAGTCGGGGGCAATAGCTGTTGGCAGAACAAACATTTGTCCGACATCTATACAAAGCGTATAGTCTCCTTAGCTTTATTCTTCTTCTGTGGGATTTTTTTTTTTTTTTTTTAGAGAAAATGTCCTGCTTCTCCACTGTATAAGGTCAATTTGATGTGTTACATTTTCTGAATTGTCCTGATGTGGATTGAGTAGTACAGTATGTAGTAGATGTGATATAGCAAAAAAAACAATCAGACGTTTATTTACACTTGTATTCTACATAAAAAACTACCTCACATCTTAGAAATGGATAGCTATAATATTTTGATAGGATGATAGGCCAAAATGGTGTCTACACATGATCGGGGGCAGTTACTTTATATCAGTGTGTGTGAGACAGTACATAGCCCATTAATGTTTACTAATGTTGTGTATGTAGCTCTAGTCGGAGCATGTGGCGATTGTCCAGAAGTTCTCCACGGCTGGACATAGAATCAGAGGGAATCTAACTGGGTTTTGTAAGTGATTATCAACCATCTACTCTGACCCATGGATGACCTATGTATAATGTGTCTAGCCATATAACATCACTTCTTTTATCAATTAGATCGCTCAATGTGAGATCCTACAAGAACATTCATGATCTAACATCATGGCCTCTAGAGCTATTGAGTAGAAATTTATTTTATTTTTGAGCTTCATCCACAATCGTATTTTAATTGACTCGTTTTTACCTGTTTGTAACCGAACACTGTAGGTCATTTATTTACCGTCTTGTACACTTAACTGCTGTCAAAGCTCGCCTCACATTACTTTCAATGAGGCACCCCAGGTGCAGCTACCTCAACCCATATTGCCTACAGCCATGAGGATGCAGCCTCCTCCCTGCTACCTAACAAAAGATAATGATGACCCAGGCACTCTTATCTTCCCCCAAGGCTTGGGAGTGAAGGTGTTTTCAAAACAGGCCACCTCGGTGACCCAACTATTGAATGTGTCCATAGGGCAGTAAGTGGCTGCTGCATTAACTTAACAAATGGAGTAAAATAGAATTCTTCAGCTGTTTAGGGATCACTCAACCATTCCGTCTTAAGATCTTGTTTCCCACTCAACCTTTCTCTTCCATGACAAGAAAAAACAAAAATTACTATTGTCCTATATAATTCTTCCTCTCTAAAAATAAGATCCTACCTCTGATGTAACTTCTTATAAAAGATGGGACAATGTACACCATACAAAATGGAAATACTTAGTAGATGATGATTTTTCCTCAACCTCGAGTCAACAAAAAATCTAGTACATGCCCCCATTATCTCCCGCCTAGGCTGCAGCAACATCCTTCTCTGTGGCCTCCCATCTAAGGCTATGTTCACACGGAGTATTTTGGGGGAGTAATATCTGCCTCAAAATTCCGCTTGGAACTTTGAGGCAGATTTTCCTCTCCCTGCACGCCGATTTTCGCGCCGTTTTTCGCCCGCGGCCATTGAGCGCCGCGGGCATAAAACAGCGCGAAATACGCTTTCTCTGCCTCCCATTGAAGTTAATGTGAGGTCAGAGGCGGAAGCGCCCGAAGATAGGGCATGTCGCTTCTTTTTCCCGCGAGGCAGTTTTACTGCTCGCGGGAAAAAGACGCCGACGCCTCCCATTGAAATCAATGGGAGGCGTTCTCGGGCCATTTTTGCCGAGTTTTGCGACGCGGTTTCCGCGTCAAAAAACTCGGCAAAATACTCCGTGTGAACATAGCCTAAGGCTGCGTTCACATCTGCGTTGGGACTCCGTTCATGGGTTCTGTCTGTCCCTACCATCAGGGGAACCCATCAACGGAATCCAAACTGAAAAAACGGAAACCGCAGGTTTCCATTTGCATCACCATTGATTTCAATGGTGACGGATCCGGTGCCAATGGTTTCCGTTTGTCACTGTTGTGTAAGGGTTCCGTTGTTTTGACGGAATTAATACCGTAGTAGACTGCACCACTGATACCATCAAAACAACGGAACCCTTACACAATGCTGACAAACGGTAACCATTTGCACCAGATCCATCATGATTGAAATCAATGGTGATGCAAACGTATACCTATGGTTTCCGTTTGTTTCAGTTTGGATTCCGATGGGTTCCCCTGACGGTAGGGTCAAACAGAACAGGGATTCCGCTCCTGGATGGAGCGCTTGATGTCTCTGTCCATATATGGACAGTGACATCAGGGGCAACTCCTGAAGCGGAATCCCCGTCCACAGCGTTGCCGATGCTGTGACTAGGGATTCCACTCCAGGAGAAGGCCCTGATGTCACTGTACATCGGCAACACTGTGGACAGGGATTCCGCTTCAGGAGTTTCCCCTGATGTCACTGTCCATATATGGACAGAGACATCAAGTGTTCAGTTCAGTAGAGGAGTCCCTTGCCACAGGTGGATTCTAATCCTTCAGGGAGCTACAGTGGCGCTATCTACAGGAAGGGGGGGGGGTGCTACTTACAAGGGGGCTGTGTGGCACTACCTACAAGGGGGCTGTGTGGCAATACCTACAAGGGGGCTGTGTGGCACTACCTACAAGGGGGCTGTGTGGCACTACTTACTGAGTGGCGGGGTGATTGTCATTTTACTGGGGGGGGCTGATCGTCACTTTATTGGGAGGCTGATGGTCATTTTACTGTGAGTGGGGGGCTGATGGTCACTTTACTGTGAGTGGGGGGCTGATGGTAATTTTACTGTGAGTGGTGGGCTGATGGTCATTATACTGTGAGTGGCGAGCTGATGGTCATTTTACTGTGAGTGGGGGGCTGATTTTGTTTCCAGGGGTGCCTCGAGTCCGAAAAGGTTGAAAAACTCTGTACTAGGCTACAGGATAACGCCGGCCTATTCAAGGATCCTGTCGTCGATGTTGTGGAGCAGTTCAGTTTGTCGTGGGAACGGGGTCTAGGTGAGTAAAATAGTTTTTGTTTGGGGGACACTGTCTACAAGGGGGAGGTGCGGGGCTGTATGGCAGTGTCTATATGGGGGAGGTGGGGGACAGCATGACACTGTCTACATGGAGGCGGTGAGGGATTATGGGACTGTCTATAGGGGGGGCAGTATGGCACAATCTACAGAGGGGCACTATCTACAAGGGGGGGGGGCTGTGTGTGGCAGCCAGGGGAGGGGGCATTATACTGTGTGGAGGCCACTAAGCAGACATTATACTGTGTATGGGAAATTAGGGGGCATAATACTGTGTGGGCGCAATTAGAGGACAATATACTGTGTCCTTGAAGCGGTTATAATATATTATATTATTAAATATTATAATTATACTGTATGGGGGGCACTAACGGGGCATTATACTGTGGGGGGCATTATACTTTTTTTATGGGTCATTTTTTAATGATGGGGTGGGACGCCCTAAGATAATTTTGCACGGGACGTCATGTATCCTAAGGCCGGCCCTCTACACCTCTCTCTTCATTTTACCTGTGTATCCCCGCTGCTAATCCGTTCACTGGCTAACCATTGCCCAGCTAATTTAGTTTGAAATTTTAACAATGACATACAAGGCTGTCCACAACCTGTCCCCTCCATACATCTCTGCCCTAATATCCCAATACCTCCCCACATGTAGTCGATGGTCCTCCAAAAGCAACCAGAAAACCCACCTCTTTAGAAAAACGTACAACCTGCAATAACCCTGCTGCCACTACTCTACCGGATGAACAGCTTCTATCGTCACCTTCTGTCTCCTTTCCCCTTCCATTGTAGATTGTAATCCCTCGCTGGCAGGGTCCTCTCTCCTGTACCATTCTGTCAATTATTAAAGAGGCTCTGTCACCAGATTTTGCAACCCCTATCTGCTATTGCAGCAGATAGGCGCTGCAATGTAGATTACAGTAACGTTTTTATTTTAAAAAAACGAGCATTTTTGGCCAAGTTATGACCATTTTTGTAGTTATGCAAATGAGGCTTGCAAAAGTCCAAGTGGGTGTGTTTAAAAGTACAAGTCCAAGTGGGTGTGTATTATGTGCGTACATCGGGGCGTTTTTAATACTTTCACTAGCTGGGCGCTCTGATGAGAAGTAACATCCTCTTCTCTTCAGAACGCCCAGCTTGTGACAGTGCAGATCTGTGACGTCACTCACAGGTCCTGCATCGTGACGGCCACATCGGCACCAGAGGCTACAGCTGATTCTGCAGCAGCATCAGCGTTTGCAGGTAAGTCGATCTTACCTGCAAACGCTGATGCTGCTGCAGAATCAACTGTAGCCTCTGCTGCCGATGTGGCCGTCACGATGCAGGACCTGTGAGTGACGTCACAGATCTGCACTGCCAGAAGCTGGGCGTTCTGAAGAGAAGAGGATGTTACTTCTCTTCACAGCGCCCAGCTAGTAAATGTATTAAAAACGCCCCGATGTACGCACCTAATACACGCCCACTTGGACTTTTACTTTTAAACACACCCACTTGGACTTTTGCAAGCCTCATTTGCATAATTACAAAAATGGTCATAACTTGGCCAAAAATGCTCGTTTTTTAAAAATAAAAACGTTACTGTAATCTACATTGCAGCGCCTATCTGCTGCAATAGCAGATAGGGGTTGCAAAATCTGGTGACAGAGCCTCTTTAAGCTCATGTTTATTGTACTTGTTGTTTTTCTTTTCATATGTCATCTACTTAAACCCCTTCTCAGATGTACAGCACCCCGGAACTGATGGCACTTTCAAATAAAAATTAATAATAATAATAATAGAAATGTGTGGCCTATTGGGCATTTTGTTGCCTCAGTTGTAGCCTTCCTTTGTATAATGGCATTATATTTATATATTAACTTTATAACTACATTTTTCTTTTTTTTTTATCCCTCTATTCACAGGCCGAAATGAATTAATAGCCAGATATATAAAACTACGAACAGGGAAGACGCGCACAAGAAAACAGGTGAGGTATAGTGGACAGTTGCCATAGAGGGAGTTCCTTTCTAACAAAGAGTTACTCTTACCATGGTAGATCCCGCCCTTCCATATATTACATTGTTGGCCATTAATTTAAATGATTGGCAAGTAATATAATATACTAAAGTGTAAGGCCAACTGCAACTTTCCCCGGTGATGTCAGATGGACATTTAGAAACTGGACACATGGGGATCAGCCACTTTCCAGGCCAGCTTCATTTGAAAAAGTGGTTCTCTATAAGAAACAACCACTTTAATTCCACTAATGTGCCAATTAACATTTATTTCACTAATAGTGGTCAGATCTGCCAAGAAGTTCTAACATCTAAGGGTAATCACCTCGGGAATTATACATGATTTTCATAAAGAGACACTCTTGGCATGTCTATCATTGGTAGGATGGTAGGTCATTCTGACTGTGCCACTGCTCTGTAGGAAGCTCTTATTCATAGGTCTGAAGCATTGCAGGTGCTCATTTGTGATTACTGAATCAACATTGATGTCATAGAATGGATTTTTACTTTAGAATTTAAAGTGCCCTATATTGATCATCATTCAATCCAATGTTCTGTTAGACTTTTTGGGTCTTTGACCACATTCAGTGAATGGCTCAACTGCCCAATAGGAAGGCAACTGCAAACAAGATCCACAGATAGCAAAATTATTTTCAGCCAGAATATCCTGGCTACTGTTTTGCCAGACTTTAACAAGAACACCCTGTATATGAAGGACCTAAAATTAAACACAGTACATTTATCTCCCTGACAAGCAGCATATGTCTTATACCAAAGCATCATAGTAATTTAAAGCTACAACTACTGTTTATGCTAAATATGTTGTTACAGTGCCACCTAGTGGCTAGTAATGAAAACATACACTTCAATCTGATAAAAATAAACAGGGTTAGACTAGGCCTTAGATGTTGTGGATGCATTTATGTCTTTCGATCAGATGATACTTAAAATTACCTCTTTGTAACAACATTTTCTTTCATTTTAGGTGTCTAGTCACATACAAGTCCTAGCACGGAGGAAGTCACGAGAGATCCAGTCCAAGCTTAAGGTAAGTAAGACACCTACCTGCTCCTCATATCTTCTGGCTTTGGCGTATCTGCTTCCGCCTGCTATATGGCGCCCAGGCTGGCTTTCTGACTTACTTGCATTATACGTGAATTGGCTTATGCTCTAGATAGGGAACATGCATGTTTTCTATTGCCATTTGTCAGGAATGGATCAGGGGGACATGTTGCAGAAATTTCATATTCATTATACTAGCACATTTTTGCAGTAAGATTCTTTGAAGAATGTGTCTGTAATAAAAATCCTCACTTATGTAGATAAATATAGTCTGGTATAGTGGATTTAGCCAATAAAATGGCCTCATATAAAGATGTAGGATGGATGAAACTATCCTTTAATCGCTCCTGAAACGGAAAAATATTTGCTGGGTTTTGTCAAGGTCTTCCAAATATTTCGTTTTTTAGTAACCATGCTGTCACTGACAGGCAAACCTGGAAGCCCACATTGAAGTCTTCACCAATCTGGCAGGATTTAAATGTAGTTTCTTCCAGTCCACCAACCTTTTATTAACTGTAACTTTTATGTAAAATAGTTACTTACAACATTCTCAGCCATAAAAACTTCTGTAGCTATATTTGGAGGCTTCAGATCAAGGTCCAAAATCAAGGTCAGCATGTAACAGGTGGTGGTGATTCTCCAGTGCTACAAGGTATCAAAAACTACATGTTGATCATCTTGACGATGTAGCGCCACCTATGGAAAACTTTGTACTTCTAGTAGCAATTTGCACTGATGTCTTGATTCGGTGTACTTGCTTTTAAATGTTTCTTATATAAGCTTTGAATGACACAACCAGGGCACCAAGTTCAACCCTTTCTCTTAGTAAAGTTCTTCATGTAGAAATTCCTGGAACGCTATCAACAAAATTCTGAACTCTTCTATACAGAAGTAGTGGTAAAAAAGATATTTCTTAAAAACTTGCAGATATACTGTATACTTATTATCATTAGGTCTATCTATGTTATCTGATAGACTATACTTTCCGTATTTTCCATCATTTTACAACAAACTAAATAAATTAAGGGTTCAATATAGATTTAGTTTCTATGGGTGTAAACAAATTCAATATTCATCAAAGTTTATTAAGATGTAGTTGAGCACAAGATGTGCATTTTATATTATAAGGCAATATGTTACCTGAGCCATGAACTTGGGGACCAGGGATGTATAGAGGTGCCATGGATTATTTTACACAAGCACGTCCATACAGCCTTTATGCGTAGACTAGCATTATGGAAACCATCCTATCTAGTCCTCTTAAGATAGAGTCCATGGATAGCCTTGGTATATAATGTAAATTGCTCTCGTTTATACATATACATAATGGTGTTACTTGTATCCACCAAGTAAATGTATCTGTTCAACTATAAACTGAACTGATTTAGAAAGGTGATCTGTTGCTACACCAATATCTTAATTGTCCTCTCCACCGGTTTTTGCCACACAGTTTATCTATACTCTACTATTTTACTGATTCTTCATTCTTTGGCTCAGCCAAATTTGCCTACAAATATGGGAGAGAGTATGATTGGCTTCTCCTCTATAGAAATAAGGCCACACGTGATACAAATATATGGGCACAGTGCGGATAAAGTATACCAAAATCGAATGCTATGGAAACTGAGGACCATGAGATGGGGAAATCATTGATGGCCCCTACCTGATAATGTTGGAAGATCTTGAATTTGACCATAAAGTCATAAGGCAAACCATTTGTTATTTTTAGATAGACATACCTGGTTAATGTTGAAATTATCAATTTTTTCGAGTACTGACAATATGGCAATTTGAGATGACCATAAAAGCAGCAAATTATTTCCTCTGCAGAAGAGTTATAGTATATACACCATAGTTGAGGCAGCATCACTGGCCTTTCTCAGTATACAGTAGATGTTCCCCTTATCTTGCCCTGCTAGTACAATTTCTTATTTGCTTGTCTGTGCCGTCTTGGAGCCCTGTCTTGCTTTGCTTGGCATTGTCTTGAATTGTAATCTCCATGTGGCACCAACAAGCATCACTCCTAAGTTTGTTAATGGCCGGTTGGCATCACCCTCATGTATTAACACTTTTTGCCTGTTTATATGTCAAATATTGCGATTCATCCAAAACTAAATAATTATAACATTTACTCCATCTGACATTTCCACCTTGCTGCGTATTTCCCTCCTTTTAATAAGTGACACGAATAAAACTCTTTCCTTCTTTCCATAACCACCTGGTCACTGCCTGTTGACTCCCCACATGATCATGCATTCTCAACAATTGTAATCCATCCAGTTGTTCATTGAATCACATGTATTATTGTTTGATTCACCTTTCCTCCCTCTTCCTACTGTTTCTCCCTCTTTGTATATCCCTTCCCTTTGCCCCTACCCTTCTCCATACCATCCAATACCACTTGCCCCCTCATGCCTCCTTGTGGATTGCAACTTTCCTGTTCTCCGCTCTGGATGACAATCTCTTTGTGTCCAGGCTATGAACATGGTAAGTTGGTGTTTTTAAAATATAATAACCTCTTAATCTTTCCATTTGTTTAGTCAATGTTGAAAAGGTTGTCTAGGTCATGTGATAAACGTATGGAAAAAAGTGTAGGACTGACTCTTTGTATAAACCATTGAGGGAATCCTAAATTTGTAGGCTTATTGTGGAGACTTTATTAGTTTATTCTATCATGTGTCAAATACTCAATGGACTTTCTATGGTCTGTTGAAAGGGGTACAATCTATGCCACTTACCACTTCTTTCACTGCTGCAATGCTGGTGTCCTTGAAAGGATATGCAGGGAAGTTGTGCTTTCTTAAAGTTACCCATAGTCATTAGTTGGGTTCTCTGATGCCAAAAACTCTTTAGCTTGAAAGATGTTTTTGAAAAAACTTAAGTCAGGGTTTATCTCTTTGGAGTCCAGTGGAGGGAAACAGACAGAATGCTGTGGCTTTTGACTATTTGGGCGGCTTAAATGATTGTTTTCCTGGAAATCAGTGGACTGGAGTTATAGTGTTAAAGACTTGTTGACATTGAGCAGAGAAGACCACAATCACCTGAAGCCTATGGCTTCCTTTAGGCTGGGTTCACACAGAGTTTTTTGCAGGAGGAAAATTTTCCGCCTCTGCCTCCCATTGAAATCAATTGGAGGCATTTTCAGACGTTTTTTGGTGCGTTTTCTGACGCGGTTTCCGCGTCAGACTAGTAAAAAAAACTCAGTGTGAACCCAGCCTTAGAGAACTGCAGCTTCCATCCTACACAACTTGTCTACGATTTCTATGAACACTAGTAGAACAGTAGTGACAAGTTTTGGGCTTGGCAGTAAGTGAAAGGTTAGGATTGTAATATTGCACTTCTGTTGGATGTAACATCTAGCTGGCACAGACCATGGCTTCAACAGCTCCAAGGCTGACAAAGTAGAACTGATAAATGGGCTATTTTGACCGATAACAAGTATTCATGCTAATAGTCTATGCCTAAAACTATTGTTTCTTTTGATGTGTTTACATTTTTTGTGCCAATATTGGGATCGTGTACCATGTAAATAGTGATTGGGCTGATCCCCATAGGCTCCCATTATAAAAAAAAAAAGATACCATATGGTATAATTTTTTTTGCGAGATGCTTCTGTATAGGAAAGCGCAGCAAAATACACTTCTCTATATAGTTAAAAAAAGTATACCAACATATACCACAAGGACACTCTTTTGGCATTTGTCAGGTATATAGAGCCCTATGGAAATGTTTGGCCTCTGTGCCAAGTGCTCTCACGGCGCATAAACCAAATGTATGGGACAAAAACCCATCAAGAAACTAAGAGTTCTATTACATGGCCCAATATAAGCCGTGAAAATGAGCGTCGATCAATGAGACAGCTCGTTGATTGGTGCTCAATTGCTCCTTTCACAAGGAGCAATGCTTGGTTACGTATGGGTGCGAGCGATCTGGACTCCGATCGCTCGTCCCCATACATATCCATCATGTCGGCAGCACATCTCCCTGTTTACACAGAGAGATGTGCTGCCGACAATGATAATATTTAATGCTGCATAACTGATATGATCAGCCGATGAACGAACGTTTGCTCGTTCATCGACTGATGGTTGCCCTGCTTACAGGGCAATGATCGGGAACGATTGTTCATATATACGCTTATTTGCCCAATAATTGGCCCATGTAAAAGGGCCTTAAGAGGGTCTGGCAAATGGTTCAACCATCATATGTACCACTTTGTTTTCTAAATTAACTTATTCAACTATTTTTATTTTAATATGAAATGTAATGTGTGCCGCCATGATGTAACCTTGTAACCTGTTTTGATTATGGCCTTTGGTCCTATAATTGACTATGTCTCTTATGCTTTCTCTGTTTGGATGGTTGATGGTGCTGTTTTAGGAAGATCCATGTTATTTTGACATATTGAGACTTATGGTTTATCTCTATTGCTCTTGTGTGTTATATGCTTTCTATATCTTCCATTATGGATGGTGAAACGTTTAAATGCATAAATCTATATTTTGCTGACAGGCTAGTGGCGGTGTTACGTAGTGGCGGTTTGTGGGGTTTTTTATTTTCTCTTCTTCCTCGTCAGCTTAAAATATATTAGTTCCCCAAGCATCTGCCTGAAGGGGACTCTTGAATACTCCTACGGAATGATGTAAAACTGAGTTATTAGGATAAGAAAGGAAAGTAGTAGTAAGAAAGAACTTGTAAATCTTTAGAAGCGCATATTTCATAAAATACACATTCTTCTCTTTAACTGTTCAAACACTATCAGTAGTGAAAAACTGCAAAAAGTCTAGTAAACGTCACCATAGATGCAAAATTTTTGTTTGATCAGATAAACAATCTGCTATTGGTTTAATACTTTTTTTTTTTTTTGGTTTAGTCCCCATTTCCAAATACCTTATTTGGGAATTCTGAGTTAATAGAGGGGGGCCCTAGTTCAGGACCCTCGTCTAATAGTGAAAGCAGTGATCAGCTACAATGAGCACTCTCTGAAGGACCTGGCATATCTATGCATTGGACAGCCTATTGATTTCAATGGGAACTATGTAAGGCCCCCTGCGCACATGATTATGGCTACGGCCGGCCACGGATAGTGACCCGCATTTGCAGGCCGTGCACCCATTATAAAGTATGGGAACACGGTCCGTAAAATCAAAAAATAGGACATGTCCTATTTTTTGCGGAGCCATTTTATGGCCCGGACAACTTCTCGTTAATATACGGGAAGGTGTTCATGGGCAATAGAAATGAATGGGTCCATACTTTGATCCGCAATTACGGTCGGTACTTGCGGATCAAAATTACGGCCGTGTGCATGGGGCCTTATGCTTCATTTTTAATGTGGTGGCGCTGTGGAAAAATTTAACACTTGATGCCAAATTCTAATGCAAATTACAGCTAATTGCTGGGGGTTTCCAACAGTTGTGATCAGTTGAGGCTAAGTTCACACGTGGTGAAATTACAGTGGTTTTGCGATGCGGAAACCACACCACAAATGCGTGGCAGTTTAGAGTCCAGTTCATGTGGATGGGGTTTGTGAAAACCCCATCCACACATATTGCAAAAAAATCTGCGTGGAAATCAGAGCATGCTACTAGTAATGGTGCAGATTTTCACTTCGGATTTCACTCTCTGGGATGCAAATGGTGAGATCAAGCAGTAAATCTGCCGTGAATTTGACGACAAATTTTCTGAAGTGGACCTACTAAGGGTATGTCCAGACGCAGAGATTTTCCATTGTCGATTTTACCCTTTGCATTGCAGAATTTCTGCGACAGAGTGGGCATGCTTCAGATCTAAAAAGATGTTGTCGCATTGTTTATGTGTGAAATTCGCGACATCTGAATATGGCCTAACACTCTTAAAGATAAATTGTGCTCAGACCAGCAAAATATTTTTTATTCTGTATTAAAGCCATTCTATTGTTTACCTACACATGAAAAACGTTGTCTTGCGATTGAAGGAACATTTTGTAATAAGAAATGAGGACATTACACTAGAAAATTTGATTTTTTTTAAAAAACCCCACTAGAATAAACCAAATCCTGGAGAATCAGTTGTGGTCAATAATTTGGATATTGCTGATTTTATCCCCCTGAAAGCCACTATGTGCCCCTCATCTACAATATTACAGAAGTCTGGTCTCCCTGTAGGATCTTTGTAGGTACTGTAGCTGAGCTTTTGGATGGAGATAGATATTTGGCGAGGGATATAGTATACCATTTGTTAATTTAATGGTATTTAAAACAGCATTTTTTAAAGGATCTGTTAGTTTAGTATTTTTTACGGTAATTCTCTTTAAATGCATTGACTTTATTGCGAACTTGTGGTGTGCTGGTGCACAGCAGTATATCTGAACAGGCTGAGCTGCAGTGTAAAGCAGTAAGGATAAAGCAAGCAGGAGCCTCTGATGAGACAGGAGGTGGATTTCAGACTACCTACATTCTTATTCTACAATGCAGCTTAGCTTGAGTCAAAGAAATGACAATCTGAAAATCTGCTTTGAAAATTAAAGATTTCATTTGTATGTTACGAAAATACATGAATTTGTTTTCTCAAAAGAAATGTGTATGTCATGTATTGTTGTTTTTTTTATTGATCTGTATTGGATATGCAGAGGTTGTTATCGTGTAGTTTATGCTGTTTTGTGCTCATGTTGCAGGATCAGGTAGCAAAAGATAAAGCTCTGCAGAGTATGGCAGCAATGTCTTCAGCACAACTTATATCTGCGACGGCCATTCAGAATAAACTGGGGGTACCCAGTATATCACAGACCCCATTCCCACCCACTGCAGGGGTAAGTGTTATATGCTATTTATTTGCAGCAGGTCTTACTGGAGTACTTGATGCAATGTGACCAGAGCAATGAGAGATGGAGAGGAGAGGCAGGCATTCTTAAAGGGGAGCTCCAGGCATGTGTACAATACTGCTAATGTTGTCAATAGCAACTAATCCATCTTCTTATAGTGTAGGTTAGAAAATAAAAGCTGAACTGAGGTTACTGTTGGCAACGAGTTTCCATACATGAGACTTATTCGAGAATACGTAAGAAAACTGGTGCAAAGGACAAGTACCCGTAGTTAACGATCAGATTTCAGCTCTCAATGTTTTATGAAAGCTGTAATCTGATTGGTTGTTATTGTGTATTGAAAATAAGTCATTGAGCCGCCGTCTTGAAATCCTGCTTTTTGATGTGACTGGGTGGACTTTGGTGTTGGACCCAGTTATGAGTAGCTTGTCCTGCAAACACTACGGCTATCTTACAGACTGATGAAACAATTGTGGTTTTATGGTTGAGATGAAAGATACAGTGTTAAGGTGGCTATACACATTAGATATATGTCTGTCAAACTCACCGATTTTGGCGGGACCGGCCGACCATTTAATGTGTATGGTGGTGTCCCGACTTCCACCCGACGGCAGATGTCGGGGAAGAGAAGGATCAAGCATATTGGATTCCAACATGCCCGATCTTTTTGTCTGCAAGGAGATAAGCCCCTGCCAGAGCAGGGAATGCATGCACGGTTGACCGAGCCGAGCGTGCAAGTGGATAAGGGAGTCAAGAGGAATAGCCAAACTATCAACTGGCCGACAGCTGTCTAAAAAGGATAGCCAGCCTTAGTGCTCATTCAGACGAGCGTACTGTATATGTACTCATGTACTTCAATTGGGCCGTTCACACGACCGTAGTTTCAACAGAGCGTGTGAAGGGTCCGTGAAAAGATAGAACATGTTGTCCTATTTTTTTCAGCTTCAAGCATCCCTCCATAGAATCTCTAGTTTATGGGGGATGCGTGATAACGGGTGCAACGCGGATGCACCTTGGATGTGAAAAACAGCAATTTTTCACGTCCGAGGTTGGCTACGTTTTTCCGAACGTAGTCCTGCTGACTAAAAGTAAGGAATTCCAATCCAGGGAATTTATGTAAAAACTGTATTCTAGGCATTACATGAGAAATGTAGCACTTCCTCTAGTGAGCAGGGGTCAGCTACATGGTTGAATGTAAAAATGTGTTCTGCTGCATGTATGTGTATGTATATGTGTGTATTTTTGCTTTTATGCTTAAGCATTTCCTTTCATGTTATTTTTTTTGTCATTAATACCTCAGTGTGCATTATGGCTGTAGCTTCCAAATCTAAATATCAATTCCTGCATCTAAGAAACGTATTTCCTCTCCTCATCATATTTGGTAGCTCTTTACCCAACTTTAAATCACTTACATTTTTCCCTGTGTCCTTATCCATGGACGTGCCCCCAATTTCATTGTATATCTGTTCACCTATCCATATGTTTTTGATGTGTGGGAGGAAACTGGAATACCTGGAGGAAACACACAAGGACAGGGAGACAGAGATGTTTGCAACCTTTTATTTTTGCCTGAGGCAAAAATTTAATGACCCCCCCAATGACAGCCTGGTCAACCTGAGTACCAGGAGATCCTCCGGTAGGCCCAGGCTTTGATATAATAAGACAATCCCATTTGGAGCTGACTTTGGAGGCAATCACTTGCCACTGCCGTCTACTTTTTATGGATTGATACACAATTAACCCATTTTACCTCATTGATTATATTTCCTATGTGTGCAGTGATAACATCAAAGTTTACTCTCAGAATCATTTCTTCTGGTGGGCCCAAGGAACCCCAGCCTGTTACTGATGGCTTTCCACTAATCCCCAAATTTGAGAGTGGGAATGCAAAGATGGACTTTATATCTACCAAAAAGTTGCTTGTAGTCAGGTAGGGTCGTGCCCAAGGTACAGTTCAGACTTTGCCCCATGGATGGTGTATGGACAACATGCAAACTCCATGCAGATGTTCAAAGTCTGTAGATGTGAATGTATCTGTATCAGATGGGAATTGTATATAGATTTTAATTTTCTTTGTATTGTTTATATTTTCCAGTCTACAGACTTTTTCCAGTTCTGGCCTGGAGGAGCTGGCCAGCCCCGGCCAACACAGGAGTAAGTGTTCATCATCTCCTCTCTGAATGTTGTGTCACTCTCTTTCTAAATCTTTTTGCTACGTCTTTACCTTCTCTCAACCAAGGACATTGTACATGAAGTCAAGTTGCAAATCTGTCGGCTTTTCCTTTGCTGCCCCCTCCACCACCATCATGTTCCTCCTGAGTTGGAGAAATAATGTGTCCTTGGAGCCCTTTTATGAACACATCTAGTAACTTTTATAGCATTGTTATATAACTGATCACCATATTTCACTTGAATTTCGTCTAAAAGCAGTCGTGTCGCTAGGCTACCTTTCTATTATCTCGTGTTCACTCGTTTTTTTCTTTCTTTCACATAAACTGCTTCATGGAGAAAGGAGTCAAAGGTGAATTGGTTTCCACCTTCTTCATACACTCATGTTTATTTTATCATTTGTATTATTTTCTTTAGTGTTAAGCCGTTTTCCCAGCCTCCATATCCCCTGCAGCCTCCTGCCCCCCCTCCTCCTGTACCAGGTACAAATGAGTTTCATATGCTTATTTTTATGTTTTCTATGTATTACTTTCAGTTATCTTATTATTTTATTATATAGGTGTTTTTTGTTTGTTTGCTTTGACATTCTCTATTTTCTTCCTTTGTATATTTTCACAAACACCCAGGCCCCGGAACATGGCACCTATGGTCGCACTATATTTGGCCATGGTCTTTCACAAAGTCATATGCATCTGCATACATGTGACTTGACTTCTATATAGTTGTATTTTTTCTCATTTTTATGGAATTTGACTATCACACATGGGCAAAAATTTAAGTCGGCCTAAACTTTTCACAACTTTTGTTGTGGAAAATTGAATGGCTCGCATTTTGTGACTTACTGTACCATAATAATGCTAAAGAGGTATGAGATATTTTCCCAGAAATAGCCCCACCCTTGTATGTTAGCTGTATCTAATGTTTCAGCTCATCCCCATTCACTTGACGTTGTAATACCAGACACAGGCCATTGACAAGAGTGGCGCTATTTCTGGAAAAAGAAACATCCTTCTCCTAATCTCATGCAACCTCTTTAAGCATTGTACCATGTTAGATTGCATGGGTAGCAAGGATCTCTATGTAGCTTGGGCCTGAAATCTAAATTATCTTTGCTTTTCTGTCTGGTTGCATTTTCGGTTCTTCTGTAAATATCACTAATTACCCATCACCCCATTATTTTGTGGTGAAAATCAGGTGATTATGAAAACCAAACTGCATAAAAAGGCCATGTTCAGAAAGGCTGGGTTCACACGACCTATTTTCAGGCATAAACGTTGCGTATTATGCCTCGATTTACGCCTGAAAATACGGCTACAATACGTCGGCAAACATCTGCCCATTCATTTGAATGGGTTTGCCGACGTACTGTGCCGACGACCAGTAATTTACGCGTCGTCGTTTGACAGCTGTCAAACGACGACGCGTAAAATGACTGCCTCATCAAAGAAGTGCAGGACACTTCTTTGAAACGTAATTTGGGCCGTTTTTCATTGAAGTCAATGAAGAGCAGCTCAAGATTACGGGCGTCGAAGACACCTTGCATAATGCGAGGAGGAGCTTTTACGTCTGAAACGACGCAGCTGTTTTCTCCTGAAAACAGTCTGTCTTTTCAGACGTAAAAGCCACTTCTCGTGTGCACATACCCAAATAGGAGAAGTTACAGTAAAATAAATGTTGCTTGGGTTTTTAAACTCAATCCACACATAGCGGATCTCATTCTACTGCAGATTCCCACCAGAGATTTTCCTAAAGGAAAGTTTATGGTAAATCCACAGAAAAATCTACATGTAACACAAAAACTCCACTATGTCTAAATGTACCCTTTTTCTTCCCCTATGGCTTATTTACCCCCCTATCATAGGTTGCCATTACAGTTATTTAGATTGATGCACGCTAGGACAACTTTAAAGTATAGAGTTCCATTGAGCAAACCTACTACTGCTGTGCAAATCCATCTGCAGACTACAGGCTGTAGTAAACATAATCTTTCTCTTGGCATGCCAAGTGATGATTATGTATTTTTCGTTAAAATCATCAATGACTTGGAAAAGTGTAGTCTAGGTTTGCACAGTGCACCAAAATATAGGTTGTGTTTCGATACTGTCCACCCGCAAACGGTTCACTACCGTGAATTAATGTATTTCAATACTAAGTTTTGCAGCCGCACAGCTTAGTATTGTAATACATGAATTTAGTCACTAGTATTGCAGAGAACATGGTGTGCGCACTGCATCGCGCCAAACATGTTCTCTGTCTGCAGTGCCGGCACTGCCGCTTATAAGTACGGCGCCGGCGGCGTCACATCAACAGATCAGGAGAGGTGCAACGGCTGTAATACACAGGCGCTGCACCGCTCAAACGACGGAGATCAAAGATAACTCCGCTGTTAACCCCTTGAATGCCGCGATCAAAGTGGACCCCCTTGGATTGAATCACAGAGAATCCCTGCGACACGATCGAGGGACATATCTTATATGGACAGACTTTCCAGGGTCCCTTAAAGGACCCCAGGGCTGTCTGACTATATTTCCTGTTGTTAGGACATGCTTAGGTATGTCCTAATAACTGCTTGTGTACTATCAGTAAGGCTAATGTACTGGCATATAGATATTTTTTAAGTAAAAAAATTAAAATCAGAATGAAAAATCCCTCTATGGGATAAAAAAAAAACAACCCAAAAAAGTAAAATTTATTTAAAAAAAATGTAATGTTAAGTTAAAAAAATCTGTAAAAAACATACATACAACTGCACATTTTTAGAATGAATAAACTTTATTAAAATAGAAGTCGTAAAACATAAAATAATATACACATATTTGGTATCATAACGACCATAACAAACAAAATCCTAGCAACATTAATGATGACCGGTGTATGCTTTTTTTCTGCATTTTTGCCAAAATAAAAGTTTATAAATAGTAAATGCACCAAAAAATGACACCTACAGTACATAAAGTACAACTCATACCGCAAAAAACTGTTTCATACATCTACGTCTAGCAAAAAAAAAGTTATGAGTGCCAGGATAGAAAGAAGAAAATAATCCAAAAATTGTTCTGTCCTCAAGGCCAAACTTGGTCGTGTCCTTAGGGGTTAACCTCAATATTGTCATTGTGTGAGGGAAATGATGGTGTCACTTATTAATCTGAGGCACGAGGTGTTATACATTTTGAACCTCCATGTCTTTATTAATAGTAATTAACCCCATCATGTATTTCACACATTAACCCAATGTTGCCCATTATGACTGTGAGGTACATGATGAGGTTAATTACTATTAAGGTGTGGAACTTGGAGGTTCAAAATGAATAACACCATGTGCTTGACATCAGAAATTGGAAAGATTTTATACTTTTGTGTTTTTTTTATTGTTGGCAAAGTATCGTTTTGGTATTGAGAATCTCAATACTACACAAAGTATCGGTATCGAAGTCAAAATTCTTATATGGTGATAACCATAGTGTAGTCATGAGCCCAACCTATTGTATTGTAGACACAAGTGCACCTTTAGGTATAATTTTTGGGGTGTGTACTGTTGGATTTGTTTTAATTTATTTTCATTTCTTTTAGGCTACAATGCAAGTCCTGCCAGTCTCTCTCCAACAGGGCCCCCATGGCAAGGCCGCTCTATTGGAACACCAAAACTGCGCCTCGTTGAATTCATGGCTTTTATGGAACAACAAGGGGAACCCGATGCGGTAAGTACAAGTCAGAGGCAAAGCTGATGGTGGATAGAGCATTAATATTACAGATTTATACTTTGGCCTGCTGTGTACTCGTTTATAATAGTGACTTGTACTAACTGCTTTTTGTATCCCTGAACTCTCCCAACAGTATAACAAGCATCTGTATGTACATATCAGCCAGTCACACCCCTCCTATAGCGATTCGTTATTGGAGTCTGTGGATGTACGTCAAATCTATGACAAGTTCCCGGAAAAAAAGGGAGGACTCAAAGAACTCTATGAGAAAGGTCCACCCAATGCCTTCTTTTTGGTCAAGTTCTGGGTAAGATTGTCAGGTTATTTGTTATTATAGCCATATTTTTGTTCTTAGGACTGTTTGCAATGTTCTTTATGACAAGTTTTGATGTTGGTTGATTAAAAATTAGAGTTGTGTGAAGTAAAACTTGTGTCTCAAATACTGACTTTGAGCCCATACACGAGGCCTTATAATGGATGCATGTTTTACAAAATAGACATAGAAACCTATGTTTCAATACTATACCTTCATACAAGAGGCACAGAGAGGTTTTTTTTTTCACACAGATTTACTCAGAATCCGTGAGAAAAAAAACTAAACATTGTGGCATTTCCCAATGCATGTCGTATTACAGAGGTAATTTATCCTGGAAGCAAAGGAGATATACAGTTCCTCACGAGGCAGCTTACAGCAGCACATGGAGTTCCTACAGTTCTGTAATATTGTAGGGGCTCTTGCGTGGACCCTCGTGAAATTAATAAAATATTTTTTAAATAGTTTTGGAAACACAATTTAGGTGTGATGGGCAGATCTTTGTTGGACAGTTGAGTTTTGGTTTTAATGTTCACATTTTTACAAAAACAATGTTCTATATTATTATATTATATATCCTGTTTGACACGGTGTTTGTTTTTGGACAGGCTGACCTCAATACCAGCATTCAGGATGAGCCAGGTGTCTTCTATGGTGTCAGCAGCCAGTATGAGAGCCCTGAGAATATGACCATCACCTGTTCCTCCAAAGTGTGCTCCTTCGGGAAACAGGTGGTAGAGAAAGTAGAGGTGTGTATTGTTAATTTCTGTACATATTCTCTGTATTAAGCACAAAAGTTTGCTGCATCTTTACATGGGGTGCACATGTTTATGAGAGATTAAAACTAGTAATACAAGGCTGAGACATGTTCGCCCCCCAATATTTAAAAAAGGAACTGTAATAGAACATAATGACACTAAATCCAAAGGTTGTAACACAACTGAGTGCGTCCGTGCCCCCAAATGAGCCGATTCGAAGTCCCCAAGAAACATGTATTACTAAGCAGAGTTAGTAGTAACGGGCGTCCTATTAGTAATATGGTGTGTTAATGACTTATTACTACGTTTTCATATCAATGTCTACCAGTGAACCATCTTGAATACTTTATGACATATTTATTTTCTTTGGTCTACAGACAGAGTATGCCCGGTTTGAAAACGGACGTTTCCTTTATCGCATCCATCGTTCACCTATGTGTGAATATCTCATTAACTTTATCCACAAATTGAAGCAGCTTCCTGAAAAATACATGATGAATAGTGTGTTAGAAAACTTCACTATACTACAGGTAAAATGGGGGACAGTACGTTAAAGGGAATGTGTCGCTATAAAATTCAATATTTTTTTTTTAGTTAAACAGTTAGTATATACATGATTACACATTGTTCTAATTTTTTTAATGTTTTCACAAGTCAGGAAATATTATAAATTAGATTCTAATTTATAACATTTCCATGTGCTGGTCACTAGAGGGAGCAATTCCCAAAATTGCAGCATTGGCATGTGGTAAAGCAACCTCATTGCTTTATGCTGCAAAATTGGAGAAGACACACTCGCTCTAGTGTGCTCAAACAATCCCCCTCCTTTATCCTGGCTAGTGCCAGGAGAAAGGAGGGGGTTGAATGTTCAAACCTCCTACACTGTGTGCCGCCATTTTTTGAGCGGATGCACAGTGTAGTAGGCTTACATACAGTGGTAATCACACAGTAAAACACGAACATACACAAACATAACTTACCTGCTTCTGCCGCCACCGCTGCCGCCGCTCCCTCCGCTCCGTTTGCTCCCTCCGCTCCTAGTACTTGCTTCTGAACATATGTCCGGAAGCCGCGACCAGAAGTAGTCATCTTACTGTCCAGCCGCGGCTTCCAATCCACATGAAAATGGCGCCGGATGTCGCTCGGCCGAAGACCTTCCTTTTGGACTGTGTGGGAGCGGTGCATGCACCGTTCCCACACAGACGGCGTACATTATAGTGAATGGAACGGCTCCCGTTCGCATTCTCTATGGGGAAGTATGTGCCGTATTCCATCTCTGTATGTGTCGTTAATCGACACATACAGAGATGAAAAAAAAAATGGCAGCCCCCATAGAGAAGTAAAAGTAAAAAAAAAGAACACAAATAAATAAAATTTATTTTAATAACACACTAAAAGCAAATTGATATAAAAAAAATTTTTTTCGCGACACCTGTCCTAGAATCTTTTTAACTTCTCTGATATGCAATGGATTGATCATTATTTAGAAGGAGGAAAAAAAACCTTGATGATGACGTCATCCTAAAGGGGCCATCTGCATTAAACAATACCTTTTTGTTACCAGGGTCCCCAATACTAATCTGATTACACGGTGTTACACTGTATAGACCCCCAGCAATCAGCTGAGATATGTGGCGAAACCAGGAAAAGCATTACACGGTTCCCACTGAAATCAATGGGCTGTAATGCATTGACAATGCTCTTTATAGCTGCTTTCCCTTCTAGCTTATAGATGAGGATCCTGAATGATGGACCCCCATATAACATTTCTTATAGGATATGCGAAAATGGGTTTTCTATCGGACAACCTCTTTAATCATTTATTTGAGAAATTGTAATTGTCAATCCTGAATAAAGTAGAGCTATAAAGCATGGCTACTAATTGATAACTTCAAGCTCCTAAACCCTGGTCCAAAAGCAATACCTTGACCCAGCACATTTCCACTAATGTCATGTGATACATATGTTATTACATCATAGGATCTATATACAGTAAATAAAAAAAAGATAATTCGTGCAATAAGTTACATATACCATAATGACATCATTGTTCATAACCATAGACTATTTTTGAGGGAATTGTTTGTAACCAAGAACCATTTAACACCCCTTTCCTCTAGAACTAATTATAACTCTAATAATGTATTGAATTAATATCTCAATGTTGGTGAATTGTGACCTTTGCAAATAATTTTTTTTTTTCATTTTTTTTTAGGTGGTTACAAATCGGGACACCCAAGAACTTCTACTCTGCATAGCTTACGTTTTTGAAGTGTCCACCAGTGAACATGGCGCTCAGCATCACATTTATAGGCTGGTTAAAGACTGAGACGTAAAGAACCCTTCCCCATGACTCAGCCATGTAGGACTTGGCTGTCAGTGTTGATGGCATCTCGTATTCTCCTCAAACCTCTCAAACTTCCTGGGAAAGGAGACTTTTTAGAAAATGGGTATGGGACCCTTAAGTGGATGCATGGACATGAGGGGGAAGGGCCACAAAACCACAAAGACCTCACCCTTACAGAACCTTCTGTGTTATGTTTTGAGCCAAAAGGAATATATATAAATATCTATATATATAAATATAAATATATGTTTGTGTGTGAAACAGTTTCCAAACCGGGGAAACCATGTATAAGCCGCAGCTGTCATAAGGTGTTTTTGTTAAATCTTTAATGTTATTTTTATTTTTTACATTGTGTTGCTGCCAAGTGCATAAGTTCACGGTACGGCACCAATTTATGAGTAAGGTGTGGAAGACTGAGTGGGATTGGAGACTTGTATAAATGCTCCTTCTCTCACTTATTTTTATTTTTTTTTTAACCCAGCTTTTTTGACCCCACTGAAATGTAACTCCTGCACTTTCTGTGGTCGAAACATTGTAGCTATAGCCACCATTTCTTTAGCCCACTAAAAAAAAAAAAAATCTTTGTTAATAGTAGGCTTGCACAGTATTTTAATCTGGTTCACTGTTCAACTTTGTGTTGTGTGGCCAGCTACTAAGACTAAAATGTCATATTTAACATATCAGGGAGTACCGGAAAGCAAATTCTACTGTGTGGGAGGTTTAGTGCACCATCCGGCCTTCCGTGTGAGTGTATTTAAGTTCCATCATGGACTTGTGAAGTAAAATGGAAGTCAGAAGGTGGTATATAATGTGACTTAAGCAGTTCTACTTGCCAAGAACATGTCTATTTTTCAATGAATAGCCAAGGATTAAGCGTTGACATCTGGGCCTGGTAATGTCTTGTTGAGGAGAAGTGAAAGACCAATTAAAGTTCTGCTTTTATTTTCAAGTATGTGTAAAAATTAGGGGATTCCCATAAGTGTCATTGTGGCACATAAGCCCGAAAATAAAGGAGAGACTTGCCTGCCATGAAGACGAATTACTGAAGATGTTTTGTATCGACCAGATGGACTAATGAAAAGTATAGAAAGAAATGTATAGTGACTTTCACACTGGTGTCACAAATTCAGTGCCTAAAACAAAAATGAGAAAAAAAAATATATATATATATATTTTGTATTGAAAAGACAACTTTTTCCCTAAGTGGATTTTACTTGTGCCATGAAAAAGACAAAATGTACTTAACTGGCAACCCACATCCAGCATATCCCTCGCAGCACTCTCAAAGAAGCCCAGAATGTCAGGTGGATCAGTATTTTAATGGTGAATGTCGTCTTGTACAGAGCAATAAGTTGAATTGTATGGATAAGATTGGTGTTTCTAATATTTGCTAGTGATGGAATGGTGAGTGGGCAGTTCTGAGTACTTCATAACTCCATAGAAAAAAAAGAAAAAATATGGGGCATTAAATGGTCCAAGAGACTGTTTATTGGAGCTTAAGAGACCTCAAAATGGTCCTTGCAACCTAATTGAATGTACTCGTGTATGCCACTACTGCATGGGCATAAGAATTGTTCCCAGAAAGTAAGAAAAGATATGAACAGCTTTAGGTCTTCAATTATTTCGCTGTTGGCAGTACGCTGAAAGACGATGTGAAGACACCATGCAGCAAATTGGTTAAACCAAAGATATACCTACTATGCGTATCTACTGATCATCTGTTCAGTCCTTGTTTTTTGTGTTTTTTTAACATTTCGTGGGCACTATTTAATGTTCTTAGCAGTGAGGTTTGGTTGAAACCAAATCGAAGCCGTCAGAGTTTGGATCGATGAGTGCATTGCTCGAGAACTTCATGTGTTGAGATGTGCACTTACAACCATTGTATACAGTTGTGAAATGGAGTTGATTTTCATCCTGTGCCATTGATTCTTCTTGAATAGGTCATGGTTTTGCCTTAAGAATCCCCATATTTATTTTGTTTAAACTAAGCGGGAAGTTTACAGGAAGGAATATATTTGACTTATGAGAAAGTTAACGGGGAATCTGGACATGTATGTGGAAACTGATAGATGCTTGACATACTACAACATTGGGCAGGGTTAACCATGAAATTAACCAAGCTTCTCGTTTTATCAGTAAGCAAAAAATAGATTGTCCCAACGACTTGGCTCGTCTGTGTTGTATCACTTGGCTACATTCTTCCTAAACATTTGTTTCATCTATTGCTAAAAGTTAAACCTATGTGTACCCTAAGCATCTTCTCCTTAAACATTAAGGGGAAACCAATAACTAAATATATTGTGGTGTTCACTGTTATATACTGTAATTACAATATATACTGAGTATAAAATGTGTCATGTGTCTAAATTTAAGATATTTGAATTGAATTGCACTCTGTTGTGTAGCCAAGTGCAGTACTCAGAAACCTTGGGGGACTTCTTGTTGTGGTTTTCAGTAGTTCTTCAGTGGATCGTCCTAATTTTTGCCAACATAAAGTTTTGAGTGCCAAGAAAACCAACTT
Organism: Rhinoderma darwinii; assembly: GCF_050947455.1. Lineage (NCBI taxonomy): Eukaryota > Metazoa > Chordata > Amphibia > Anura > Rhinodermatidae > Rhinoderma > Rhinoderma darwinii. The sequence continues at coordinate 48,773,036 of NC_134696.1, forward strand.
CTTCTATTGGAACATAACCTACCTCAAGTATCTTAAGTTTTGACTGGTCCTGGAAAACCTTACATGCATATTTGTAGCTTATTCACCAAAATACATGGTTATCGCTGTTACTGGTTTCCCATAGTGTGTCGCACATTGAGAAATAATCATTGTCTATGATATGATTGGTTTGGTGAAGATTTGGGCACCGCACTGACGAGGCGCACCTCTGCAGTGGGTTGTTTCAATTCCATGGATTTTACATTCATAATAGATGTTTGAGGGAACAAAGTTTTAAGCACAGTTCTGCTGCCATGGTGGGACTGTAGAATTCATTGAAGGTCCTATCCTATACAAGTTTAAACCTATTTATTGACAAGTAGCGACAGAAATTCATGAGTGGTAACAGGATGACAGGAAGAAGGTGTTTGGTGACCCCATTTGACATAATTATTTTTTTCCTTCATCACTTGACGTACAGATGAATTTTCAAAAATCATCCTTTATTTACTCAAATTTTTGAGGAAAACCATTGTACACAGGAGAAAAGAAAATGTTGGACTCTAATGTATGCCTATGTTTGTATTGTGAACAAAACTTTCTTAGTATATAAAATTATTTTACAAAAAAGCATATGCTGTTGGTTTTATTTCCCAGTATCTGATTTTATTATTTCATTTTCTATGTAAAAGGGATTGTATGAGACTTCTTTCCTTATGAAACAGTACCACTCTTGTCCATTGACCATGTGTGGTATTGTAGCTGAGCTCCATTTAACTAAAATCGAGCCAAGCTTTAATACTTTACACAGCCTATGGACAACAGTGGCACTGTTTCTGGAAGGAAGCAGCCATGTTTTTCTGATCTCATACAACCCCTTTAATAAAAAATATTTTGTGCTCTGCTTTTGTTAAATCGAAGTGAGAACATATTCTAATCTGGTTAATTTTTAAGCAGTTTCTTGGCTTTGACTGGTAACATACAAAAGTTAAATTTGCAGAATGACTTATTCCTTACAGTCTTCCATAAAGCTTCTGTTCATCAGTATTGAAGAAATGGATCCCTTCCAAAAGGGAGGAGGTCAAAACTACATTTGTTTAGGATTGTTAGCCCTCAGCAGTCCAATATATGGAAATATGTGTGTTCAATACAAAGAACTGGCACATCATTTATTCTTTCTAAGAACTGTACAAAAAACCAGAGGACATTCATTACGTGTGGAGGAAAGGCTATTCAGACATCAATGTAGGAAAGGGTTCTTTACAGTTAGTGTATTTAAACTATGGAATGACTTAACCTAAGGCCCCATGCACACGACCGTGGTTACCATGGTCCGTGCATGGCCCCGGAGCCCAGATCACAGAAAGAACGGGCAAGCCTTATTATGGCCGTGTTCTGCGGTCCGGGCTCATTGAAAATAAGCACGGGGTGGCTCGCGGCTGACACTCCGTGGCCGGCCGAACTGAAAATCACGGCCGTGCACATGGCTACGGTCGTGTGCATTAGGCCTAAGAGGTAGTAATGACAGATACAATGACAGCATACAAAAAAGAGCTACATGATTATCTAAGGACTAATAGCATTGAGATATATAGATCATTTAGCAATGTTAATGCATAATTGATCTGAGAATGTTTAAACTTGATGAACATGTGTCTTTTTTCAACCTAAGTAGCTATGTAACATAAGGGCCTCATACACAAGCATGCTATGTCATATCTATAGACCCTCTTCAGCGGCATGCAGGGAGCCCCCACGGGCCTTTATTACAGAGCTGTGGGCTCTTTGAATGCGCCATATGGGGCCTCCACGTTGCACCGTATTCTCTCTTGTAAGTAATGATTCTTTGGGAGAATACTTTCATAATTCAGCATGCCATATACAGTATATCTGTGAGAAAATCCTCTGTGTGTCTCCATATGAAATAGAAGGCACACTTTTACAAAATAAGACTATGGTAAAAATAGTTGTATTTTATTTTTACTGTACACTTTTTTTTAAGACCTTTATTTAATTATATTTTATTTTTATATTTTAGTCCCACTAGTGGACATGACAATTTCTTTCTGATCGCTGATATAATGCTTTGGTATACTCAGTGTACCAAAGTATTACTGCCTGTAAAACATGCAGGCAGTCTTTTAGGCCGTGCCTCTGGCTAATAGGCATATAATGGTCATATAGTAGGCTAATTGGCATATAGTCATGGAAGGCCTGGAGGCCTTTGTTAGGCTCCTGGCTGCCATGGCAACCCATCGGCGGCCAGTGATCACATTTGCGGGCCGGCAATGGGTGACGGGAGGGAACCCCGTCCCACTGTCAAGCTACTTAAATTCCGCAGTTGCTATTGACCGGGGCATTTAAGGGGTTAAGCGTCCGGGATCTGAGTTTTTTTCGATGCCAGCCGTTGAAGGTCTGGTGCCTGTGCGATCACTATTATGTACATGCATTTTGAAATGCAGGAATAGATTAATCTCATTTGACCCTATTCTGTCTCATATTTCAAGATAAACTGGGAAAAATATATAAAGAATTATTCTACCTGTATCTAAAGAGTCATCCTCCCCTCCTGCTCACAAACAAAAGGCGTAACTAATGTCTTGGGCCCCAATGCAAACAATCTGTAACAGCTCCCACCCCTATTATGTGTCATTTAGGATACTGTTGTCTTCTTACATGGCGGAGCGGCCATTGGGCCACACAATTCCCAGGGACTGGGTGCAACTGTTACCTCTACACGCCTTATAGCTACACCCCTGCAACAAACCTGTCTCTGGCTGTTTCTGTCCCTGTCTGCAATTGTGGTGTTAAATCTTACCACCTTGGTGAAGTACTGCTGTATGTCAGAGGAAATAGAAGAGGTCAGGAGGAATTAACACTTGTGTTGTCTGCAAGATTTGCATTGCTTCTCGAAGAGAATAGTTCTATACATTTAACACCCGATAGATCATTGTATAGTAGCGCGCATATTTCATAGCCATATCAGACTCTGTGTGCCACTGTACAACTTCTCTGCTATGTGTAGGGCCGCACAGTCCTGCTGCCGCCATCCCCTCCTGCACCATAATTGTACATGCGCCTATAGGACGCAGATACAATTACATGCATAAGCACTGAATGGCGGGGCACGGAACTTACACCGCTATTCGAAGCCTTTCAATGATGTATGCGGCGCGAATGACAGGGCAAGGTAGCCTGCCATTCAGCGTCTTTCACGTTGAAAGGCGCTCATTGGCCAGGCAGAATAACTTGCCCTGACACTCAGCGCCTTTTAACGACGCAAGCGGCACAATGATGTCATCGTGCCACTTACGTTGTTTAGCCACAGTAGATCTGCTCAGAAGAGAACAGGTCTGCATTGTAAGAGGATGGAATGGGTTTAGGTGAGTATGTAAAGTTGTTGTTTTTTCTGTCAAAAGTGTGAGGGGCTTTTTGTGGAGCACTATCTACAGGGAGGGCTGTATGTGGGGCTATATGTGGAGTGCTTTCTATAGGGGGGCTGTACATGGGGGCTATATGTGGATAACTATGTACAGGGGGTGGGTGCTATATGTTGAGCACTATCTCCAGGTGGGGTTGTATGTGGGGGCTATATGTGGAGCACTATCTACAGGGGGCGGATGCTTTATGCGGAGAACTATCTACAGGGAGGGCTATATGTGGAGCACTATCCACATAGGGCTGGGGCTATATGTGGAGCGCTATCTACAGGGGGTGGGGGCTATATGTAGAGCACTATCTACAGGGGGCTATATGTGGAGCACTATCTACAGGGGGTGGGGGCTATATATGGAGCACTATGTACAGGGGGTGGGGGCTAAATGTGTAGCACTATCTACAGGGGGGCTATATGTGGGGGCTATAAGTGGAGCACTTCAGGAGGAGCTATATGTGGGGCAGGGGCACTATCTACAGTGGGGCATTATCTACAGGGCCTATATCTGGGGCACTATCTACAGGGGGGCCATATGTGGGGCACTATCTACAGGGGGGCTATATGTGGGGCACTTTCTACAGGGGTCTGTATGTGGGGCGGGATCTATGTAGGGCACTGTCTATGGGGGCACTATCTACAGGGGCTCTATGGTGGGCAGTATGTACAGGAGTCTCCATACCCCATAGGGGGCACTATGTATGTGGGGCAATGTAGACAGGGGGCTCTATTTGGGTCACTGTATACAGGGAGCTCTATGTGGGGCACTGTCTACAGGGGGCTCTATGGGGGGTACTATCTACAGGGGGCTCCATGGGGACCCAAATATACAGGTGGCTCTATGGGGGGCACTATCTACAGGCTGCACTGTGTGTATGTGGGACATAGTGTATGGTGTTATTATAATCAGGGGCACATAGTGTATGGTTCTATTATAATTAGAGGTGCAGTGTGTGGCGCTATTATATTTAGGGGCGTTGTATGTCGCACCATGAGAATTTTATCTTTGTTTATAGGTGCAGAAATATTTAAAAGTGAGAAACTGAAGGCATCTGAGCAGAAAACTGCAGAAATGGGCAGTGGCCGGGAGAAGTCAACTTCGAGGTCTGGACTGGATGGAGACGTCACCTATGAGTCACTTAATGTAAATGTTTATTCTGCCTCTAATCAGTACTGTAGTCACTGTATAATCTGAAGCGAGATGATGGGTGGTATGATTTAATTTTTTTTGTGAAGCTGCTAGTGATGTAGAACAGCCATGGGGATGTCAATCAAGATCTGGGGGGTGCCATTTCAATTTTAACTCAGGCAGTAAAAAAGCTAAAATTGGCCCTGGCTGTGTGCATGAGGCCTAATAAACACTGGGAAAAGGTTTTTCTTCAGATAATACCTCCGTTTTCTTTTGTATGAACTCGTAAACATATGGTCGTATAGTATGGCCCTATAGACTTCTTTTCGTGCTCTATTACTACTCGGAGCTTGTATTGAGCCATAAATACAATCATGTCCATGAGACTAAGCAGACATTAAAATGGTAATTCAATATTTCATACAAACTTCCCCTAATTTGTGCTGCATACAATGTGCTCGTATTGTGTTTCTCTTGGCAGAAGTTACCCGTCTATTACCTGTTAGCAGGGTGGAGTAACACACAGCTGCTAATCTCGCAAGACTACAGTTAGGCTGGATTCACACGAACGTGTATTGCGTCCGTGCGGGCCGCGTGGTTTTCACGCGCCACGCACAGACCAATACAAGTCTATGGAGCAGTACAGACAGTCCGTGCTTTTTGCGCAGCGTTTGTCCGCTGCGCAAAAAGCGCGACATGGTCAATATCTCGGCGTATTTTGCGCATCACGCACCCATTGAAGTCAATGGGTGCGTGAAAACCACGCAGGTCGCACGGAAGCACTTCCGTGCGAACTGCCTGTTTCGCGCACCAGCTGTCAAAAGGATGAATGTAAACAGAAAAGCACCACGTGCTTTTCTGTTTACAAACATCCAAATGGCGTGTCATAATGATGGCGGCTGCGCGAAAAGCCCACAGCCACGCATCATATGATGCTGCCACACGGAGCAGGTAAGTGGCTTTTGCGCAGGCAAAACGCAGCGTTTTTTGCGTGCGCAAAAACGCCACGCACGTCTGAATCAGCCCTTAGACACAACAGAGCCACATACTGGTATATACAGCAAAGGCTCTGAGTACTGGGGGATCCTCCAGTTATTCAGACATGTACTAATTATTTTGTACGCCCTTTTTTATTGTGTAGAAAAAGGAATTATATTCAGGTGTAATTTAAAAAAAAAAATTAAATGGAAAAGAACGGAAGTGTGAACAGACTGGTGTTAGTGTGTGTTCTGTCAGGTTTATGTAGACATCTGACGGTAAGAATAGTGTATAATACTGCACCATTTAAAAAAACAAGACAAAACTGAAATCTAACGGACCCATTATAAGTCACTGGCATCCATTACATAATAGAAGCTCATATCCATCATTGCCCAACAAGGGAATGAGAAAAACCTGGACCGCACATCCACTTGCTTTAGTTGATTTATTGCGGCTCAGCAAAATGTAAAAATGTATGAACATGAATTTCTTATTAAATATTTTGAGCAAATTGTATCAGCCCACTTGCCACTCCACGGCAACCTCTTATAAGTGGGTCCCTACTATTAAGTGCAGTATCGCACAGAAACAAGTGCCGCTGAAACACAGCACCCACAGAGGGAGCAACCCAGGAGACCAACAGCACCCATGCTGCCAGTCTAAGCCACCTTGGCTCTGGGCCACGTCCCCCCAAAGATACAGCACCACAGCAACAAAGATCACTTGCGCCTGTAATTTTGGAAGCCAATGACGCCAGTGTAAATAGAGCCTTACTTATAGTAGTCACATTAATGTACTGAAATATCACCATGTTATTTTAACTCCCAATAGTCAGTTACTGGGAACTGTTCCATATTTCCTCACTAACTTATTATTTTTTACTTTTATAGTTTATTAAGGAAAGTTAGGTGGGGGTCCGACCTCTGGGATACCCTCTGTTGCTGAGAACGAGGGGCCCACGTCACACTGAGTGGGGGTATTGGGAACAGTCAAATGAGTGGCTTCATCTATTTTTGACGCTTAAATTTACCCATTAGACTGGATTCACACGAGGTCATTACGTCCGCAAGTCCCGGACCGAACACAGTGCAGGGAGCCGGGCTCCTAGCATCATACTTATGTACGATGCTAGGAGTCCCTGCCTCGCTGCCGGACAACTGTCCCGTACTGAAAACATGATTACTGTACGGGACAGTTGATTACTGTACAGTCTGTGACTTCGTTTTTAGGCTGTTTTATTATGATGTCACAATAGTGTTTGTTCTTTATTCCTACACTGTGTTTTATTGTCCTGATGTCACAATAGTGTTTGTTATTTTTACTGTTCTACAGTGATGATGTCACAACAGTGTTGTGTTTATTCCTAGGCTGTGTTCTATATTGATGATGTCTGTGTGTTTGGAAATAAACTCCTTGTTTTTGGATGTATGAGATATATAAACACATTCTGCTTTAAAGGGGGTTTTACACAGGCCGATTATCGTGAAGACAAACGTTCATATAACTCTCGTTGCCGATTATTGCCTTGTGTAAACAGGGCAGCGATCAGCAGATGAACGAGCAAACGAGAAATATTATCGTTGTTGGCAGCGCATCTACCTGTGTAAACAGGGAGATGCGCTGCCAACATGATGATAATGTATGGAGACAAGCGATCGGAGTAACAACCGCTCGTCCCAATCCATAGCTCCGTGTGACAGGAGCAAATGAGCGTCGATCAACGATGTCTCGTTGATCGGCGTTCGCTGAACCGGCCGATTGTCGGCCGGTGCAAAAGGCCCTTAAGGCAATGCTGTACGTAAGTCTTTTAGTGGACTTGGTTTATCTTATTTTTGGTTTAATCTTAACCCCTATAACCTTACTGATGTTATTGCCTGTCTCCTCCTGAAACCTTTGTTGTTATATGGGGATTACTTGTCAATAATATAATGCCAAATAGAGGAATTGTTTATTTGTACAGTTCGAGTGTTAATTATGTGTGTTACAGTATGGTGGCTGGCATTATTTACAACGCTCTATATGGAGACATTCAGGGCATGTTCATACGGAGTGGATTTTCTGCAGACTTTTTACATGGATTCTGAATGAAAGACTGCTGCAAACTACACTGTGATTTTTAAAACATCATTCACACATAATTGACAAAAATCAGCAGCATGCTCTATTCTGCTGTGGAATGGTGGCACAGAGACAGATTTTTGATGTTGATTTAATTGCAGATATTCTGCGGATCATAACCATATTTACTTTATAATGAGAGCGCTGACTGTCTTTCAAGAGCATATGATTCTATTCGTAAGTGTGCGCGCCACATAGACATTACCGTACTTGCGACATTCCACCTTAAAAAAAATCTTCCATATCTGCTGTATGTGGTAAAACAACACCAATTATAGGCACATTCGGGAAAAAGGAATTATTTGTATCGTGCGAGGCTCCGGCCACTTCCTAATCTGAGGCCTACGTCTCTTGTTCTTGGGATTTGTGATGAAGATGATCTGTTCATATCTTCTGTACCTCCCAGTCGTTAAGTACAAGATGTTATGTTCCTTTCATCCACACCGTGATATGATTGATGATCCTGTCTATATAACATACAGCCGGCTTTGTCACATGGACAGCACAGCCAAACTTTGCCTGTAACTTAACTCTTGGCCGTCATTAACTTTCACAGGGTAATGATAAGGCGCTGAAAGAAGAGCAGTTTCTCCATTGATCATGTTGTCACCACTAAGGCATAATCCTTAATATGTTTTGTTTTTTTCTTAACAACATATGGCTACTGAAGGAAATCCATACCGCTGTTTCTACTATTTCTTAATTGAAACTGCAGAATACATACGTTTAGTAATCTTATTTTAATTACCATATTACAATTTTACATTGAGTTTTACTCTTCGGGGCAAATGTAAGATTTTTAAGGGGGGCTTCCAAGTGCATTGGTGTCCACAATGGAGACAACAAAATTTCTTTCAATCTCCACCCGTGATAATTCTTACTTTTGTAGTTTTCTACATCTACTTCATATTTATATATAGGGGGTTTAGTGGTTAGAAATAATGCAACAGATTTACTATTGGCGCTGCGCCAGAATTCTGGCCTAAGTTTCATCTTCTTTTTGGCGCAAATCATTTAAGGAACATTTATCATCAATGAAATGCACCAAAAAACAAACAGATGTTTGTTACTCGCCTGACAAGGAGGTGTGGCTTAGCGGAAAAGGGTGTGACCACGGATGCACTAAATTGCACCAAAATTTTGGTGCAAAATAGTGGACTAAATGAAGTCAATCAAGAAGTGATATAAAGTTAGACAGAAGTGTCTGAAGGTTCGCCAAATTTATCATCCAGCATGAGCCACTGTGATAAATTCGGCACATTTTGTTTAATTCTAAGCTGTCTGAATTTAAGACTGTATTAGTAAATCTGCCCCATTATTCTTCCAATACCCTTGGGGGTCTAGATTGGCTTAGAGCTTGATACCTAATATTCCTGCTAGTCTAGGGTGATGAAGACATTTATATTGATATCTATTATCCACCGTGGACTAGGATGATTATGGATTAATATTTAATATCCTTGGAGGTCTAGGGTGGCTAACACTTCATATTACAGAATAACATACCGTAATTCGTTCTTTTATTATATTCTGGTCTATGGCAGAAAAGTATACCAATAGTTTAATTTTTATTTAATACAATTATTTCCAGAATTCTTACAAGGTTGGAGCTCGGTTTATTTTTCCATACAAATCCCTCTCCTTAATTTCACACAACCATCCAGTTAAATGCTAAATGATCTACCTACAGTTGGCACTAGAGGGAGCTCACTGCATAGGGATTGGAACAGCTCCCTTTGAACTCAATAATAAATCAGCAAACAGTGAGCACCGCCTAGTGGTAGCAGTGATTTTATTTCATTTGACTCAATGTTTTCTCCGAATTTTCTCAGGAGTGGGGAACTCCTATCCCTCCTAAGTTTGTCAATCTTTTGTCATAATATGTGGTATTCTGCAGGATATCGTTATGTATAAGAACCATGTAAAAAAAATGGTTCTCTATTCTAGCTCATAGTGGACAATCCTGAGTAGGGGACCACCTCTATGACATCCATCTACCTTTATGGGGCATATGGAAAGGGGTTGTTGCGAAACAGACATTACAGATGGAAGAGGAGAGCCAGTGGCTCCAGAGAGAACAAATGAGGTCCATCATTTGTCCACCGCGGATTCAGACATTTTATGACATTATTATCGGGTCACTGTTTCTCCAGACAAACCACACTAAGGGCTCATTCAGACGAGGGTAATACTCGTCTGTGTGCTGTGCGTTGAAATAGCGCACAGCACACGGACACATTCATTTCAATGGGGTTATTCAGACATGCGTGTGTTTTCACGCAGCAAATGTCCTATATTGGGGCTTTTTTGCGCACATAGCCGCCCATTGAAGTCTATGACAGACAGAGATCTCGCTGTAAAAGACAGCAAGCGTGATCTCGAGTAAGTGACACACATTAACGTTACCGAAGTGTCGGGAGTGTTTAATAGATATCGCGTCCTGGCTGGAAGCGATGTCCATTTACTCTCAAGACACTTCAGTAACGTTAATGTGGGTGTAAGTGACAGCACACAATGTGCTGAGTACATGAATGGAGAGAAGTGTATGACGCTGATTGGTCAGCCTCATACACTCCCCTGTACAACGCCCACTTGGTCTAAAGTAAAAACACGCCCACTTGGGCATTAAGAAACTCATTAGCATAAATCTAAAATCGCTAATAAAGCGGTGAAAACAGATTGTTTTTTTAAATAAAAAGCATTACTGTCACCTACATTACAGCGCCGATCTCCTTATGTAAGAGACAGGGCACTTATAATGTGGTGACAGAGCCTCTTTAATGGGCAAACGTATTTCAAAAGGGTGCCCTTTTAGGATACATTGGGTTCCCACAGCCTCAACTGTATTAAAAAGTTTTCTGCACTTTTCAGCTCAACTCTATAAACCACTATATAATTTTTTATGGCATACAAATGCAGCTGTAGAGCTATGCATGTTTATTCAATTCACCTATGTTGGGATTAATACAAATCCAAGACTGGTAAAATGTAATTAGAGTTGATTTGTAGCAATGAAAAGCAAGGTTACTTTGCAATATCTACTAAGTCTTTTGAGAATGTTTAAATGAGGGGAAATCTGCAAATAACGTTCATCAAATAGAATCAGTATATGCCATTAGGCTGGGAAAAATCATGACAGCAGTTAGCTAAATGTTCACCTGACAGATACAGAGGCAAACGCAGGATTTTTAAAGGAGGTTTTCCAAATGCATACTTTTTTTTTTCCTTTCCATTAGTTTTTATTATACATTTTCCCAAAAATTATATTCAATATTACACAATTTATCCCCATCCACCCACCCCCTCCCTCCTCCCATACAAAATCCATCCAAATTGTACAAAGCAAACATTACAAAATCAATATCTGAATTCCACTTAACAAATAATATACAACCTTCTCATATTAAACACATCAAAAATAGGAAAGGCCATTGGCCTGTTCATCCCCCGCCACACCTGCAATCCAAATAGACTATCCGTCTTAAAAAGTATCCCAGACTTGTCTTCTTTCTGGTTAGTTTGTAATAAAAAATCCAACAATTCATCCTCTATACCCTTTATCACAATTTAAACAGAGTCACGGGATTCGTAGCCAATGGCACTCCCCTACAAAATCCTGAAAAACAGTATTTCACAGTAGACATAATGAGAAGGAGGAAAAGGAATTGAAAAAAAAATTATAAAAATACTTAAATCTTGTCTATCTCTTCTCCCCCTCCATTATTCCACACTCACCATGAACAGAGGTCCATGGATACCACATTTCGTAAAATGTATGTTTTTAATTTATTTTACACCAATACACCACTCTAACCTATTGGGGTCCTCAACGCCTATCCATCTGGACATTATTACTTTCTTGGAGAAATACAGCAACTTTGTAAGACTGGGTTCACACAGAGTTTTTTGCAGGCGGAAAATCTGGCTCAAAATTCCGTTTGGAATTTTGAGGCAGATTTTCCCTAGCCTGCATGCCGATTTTCGCTGCGTTTTTCGTCTGCGGCATAAAATGCAGTGAAATACGCTTTCTCTGCCTCCCACTAATGTCAATGGGAGGTCAGAGGCGTAACCGTGCGAAGATAGGTCATGTCCCTTCTTTCTCCCACGAGCCGGTTTTAACCTGGGCTGCAATATAAAGTAATTTCACTACAGAAATAGCCATTCCCCCCTGATCAACCGGCCTCTGTAGATGACTCGGCTGCCTTCGTCTCCAAACCAGGTCCCTAAACAAACTTTCTATGGTTCTGAACACTTTATCAGGAAGCCATATTGGGCAATTAATCATAACATACAAAATAGGGGGAATCAGTACCATTTTAATAAGGGATATTCTCCCCGATATATTTAATCCCAGTTTAGACCAAATCTTTATCTTAGTTCTTATTTTATGTATGAATGGATCAATATTGCATCGATTATCGCCAAGCAAATCCTTTGTAATATTTATACCAAGATTTTTAAATTAGTCGTTTCCCTGAACTATCTGTGTTCCATTATCAGGGGGAATAAACCCTGAATCCAGCACCAACATCATCGATTTCCCCCAGTTAATTTGCAACCCTGATACTCCCCCATATTCCTTTAAGATATCGAGTACCTTCCCGACCGATAGGTAGGACCCCAAGAAAAGTAGAATATCATCTGCATAGAGGGCCACCTATTCATCCCTGTCCAGATATTTAAATCCCACGATCTCCTCATCTCCTCTAATTCGAACCGCAATGGTTCAATTCCTAAAGCAAATAATAGTGGATAGAGTGGATACCCCTGCCTAGTCGCCCTAGCAATCAGGAAGGTCTCCGATGCTATCCCATTAATTTTCAATCTGGCCCTTGGTTCGGAATACAACTGTAATGGATTTGCCTGACACAGCTACTTTGTCGATGCCTGTGGTTAATCAGCCTGCATCTGTGCCTAGATCTGTTAGAGTGACTCGATCTGCTACCACTCAGGCTGGGAGGCTGAGGAGTGGGAGAACCTATCACAGCCTTGCCAGACGGAGCTAGCCCCCGCCCTCTGTCTATTTATACCCTCATTTCCTGCTCCTCCTTTGCCTGTGATTCTTCTGTTTCCTGGCTCTGCTGCTCCTGCTTGTACTATTGTCCTCTGCTTCAAATTGACCCTGGCTTTACTGACTACTCTCCTGCTCTATGTTTGGTGCCTTGTACACTCCTGGTTTGACTCGGCTTGTTCACTACTCTGGTTGCTAACGTTGTTGCTGTGGGCAACTGCCCCATTGCCCTTAGCTTCTGTGTACCCTTGTTTGTTGGTCTATCATGCACTTATTGAGCGTAGGGACCGTCGCCCAGTTGTACGCCGTAGCCTAGGACAGGCCGTGCAAGTAGGCAGGGACTGAGTGGCGGGTAGATTAGGGCTCACCTGTCTGTCTCCCTACCCCGTCATTACAACAACAATTTAATCCAATTGATAAAACCCAGACCTTCCAGTACTTCCCATACATAAGATCATTCAAGCGTATCAAAGGCCTTGACTGCATCTAGGGAAAAAATCAGCCATGACCATTATTATCTGGTTTTGACTGTATATTCATAAACAACCTTCTAATATTGGTGGAGGTAGATTTACCCTAATAAAGCCAGTCTGATCATCATGAAACAAGTCAGCCATCACCACTGAAAGACGAGAGGCAAACATTTTGGCAAGTAATTTAATGTCTGTATTTATCAGTGAAATAGGACGATATGAATCCACCTTTAGGGGGTGTTTCTCTTTTCTAAGGATTCATATTATTAGTGCCCCTGACAAGGAGATAGGGCCAGTTCACACAGAGTTTTTTTGACAAGTTTTTTGACGCGGAAACCGCGCCACAAAACGCGGCAGAAATCGTCCGAAAATTATTTCAACGGGAGGCGGAGGCATTTTTTTCCCGGCTCCCGGGAAAAAGAAGGGACATGCCCTATCTTCGGGCGTTTATGCCTCTAACCTCCCAGTGACATCAATGGGAGGCAGAGAAAGCATATTTCGCAATGTTTTCGCAATAATCATCGTGCAAAAAATAAATTGAATTTTGAGGCAGATTTTCCTCCTGCAAAAAACACTTGTGAACCCAGCGTAAGCCTCCTCAAACACTGTTCACTATATCGCTGATAAATCTCAAAAAGTAGCCCATCCATGCCCGCTGACTTCCCTCTTGCAGATGCAGCCAAAGTCCTCTCACAGCGTCCAAACTAACTCTCTGTTCTTCCGAGAGTCAAGGCAGTGTCGTTTTTCCTAGAAAAGTCCTCGTCTCGTGTAATGGGTTTGTCAACTTGGTCTAATACAAGTCTTATAAAAGGACACAAAAATAGAGATTATCTCATTTGAATCTGTTACTATTCTCACATCTTCAGATCTTGAAGCAGAAATTGTATTTTTTTGTGCTTGATTCTTGACAATCCCTGCTAACACTTTAACTGGAATACTACCTTTAAATGCAACTCTAAAATGTAAAAAACATTGAGATTTCACTTGAAGGTTTTCATAATTTTTAACTGCACTACACCAATTCTCCAGACCAATGTCCATAGGCCCTTCTAGATAGTTTTTTTTCCATAATCTTAATTTTTTTCCTCCAATTCTTTCATAGCTATATTATCTTTTTTTAATATTTTTTTTATAAATCTTCATTTCCCAGTATGCCCTCAAAACCTCCATATTATTAGCTTTGTGTATCAAAATACTGACCCGCCCCGTGAATAACTAGTGTGGAAGGAATGAAATGATCGACAGACTTATCCTCGCTTCAGAAATACAACAGTGATCAGAGTGCATACTTTTTAAACAAGGTTATTTTTCTCCCGCTCCCGCTACCCTTTGGTTTTTGCGCTGCGAATATTAGTCTGCACGTATCCACCAGCCTAGCCCTTTATATTACAAACTCTAATATAGAGGGATAGGAGTGGATATGTGCTGAACACTACTCGGAGCGTAAAAACACTGATACAAAATATTGACCAAAAACTGCTGTGTGAAAGTGGCCATAAGCTAAAGCCTCATGCATACGACTGTAATTTTCATCCGTAATTACAGAATCCGTAATTACGGATTAAATTGCAGATCCATTCATTTTTATTGGCCACGGACACCATTCTGTATATGTACGGATGTGTGTGGGGGCCGTAGATATTATCCGCTAAATATAGAACATGTCCTATCCTTGTCCGCAATTGTGGCACGGACTTCCCATAGAAGTCTATGGAAGCTTACACAATTGCGGACGGCTACAGATGTGTAGCCCTGGAGTCCATATTTGCGGATAGTAAAAACTATTACGGTCATGTTCATGAGGCCCAAAGCTACCTTCACACGAGCGTGTCAGATTTACGGGCGTAAAAAACGTGCGTAAATCTGACCGTGTGCGTGAAAAACGCAACGTTTTGCATCAGTGTGCTTTGTGAGTGGCATGAGTTTTTCACACACTCGCAAGCACTTATTGATTTATTTTTTTCAATGTAATTGTAATTGCAGGTACGGTCGTGTGCATGGGGCCTAAAAGGAAGGCAACTGCTCTGGGTCTCCACCACGGAGAGACTTTTAATAATAGTTATTAATAGGGTTGGAGCTTCATTCT
Organism: Rhinoderma darwinii; assembly: GCF_050947455.1. Taxonomy (NCBI): domain Eukaryota; kingdom Metazoa; phylum Chordata; class Amphibia; order Anura; family Rhinodermatidae; genus Rhinoderma; species Rhinoderma darwinii. The sequence goes on from NC_134696.1 coordinate 48,788,246, forward strand.
GCTGCCTGCACTGCTAACTAGAAGGAATATCGTGGTCCAGCATGCATGTTTATTGCTTTTGGGAGAGGGAAAAAGCAGCAGCCAGATACATATGGTATCGCTGATGTCACGGTTGAACAAAGGATGAGGCATGTTAAAATTTAACATGCCTAATCTTTGTATCTAGACAAAAGGGTACAGTGGTGCTTTCATCAGATCCTATTCACATTAGTGGGATCTGTGAGCAGTTATTCATATCATATGACACTGCTACTTGGAGGGGCCCACCAAATGTTTGCCCAGGAGCCTCCACCAACCTTGACCCCGCCCTGGCTAGAACAGGATATTCGAAGATGGAAATAGGTGTTTCTACTGCATGGTCATGAAATAAATTGATATAGACTTGTAATGCCCAACAGGTGGCCTAGTAGTTGCATTTGGCCCAGGACAGGAAGGCAGCAGCTGGATAAAGTTCAGTGCCTTTACCAGGTGACATCCCTGGTTACACATGAAGTTGTAAGGAGGGTGGTAGCTCTGGGAAAATCTGCTCGGGTCTGTGGGAATGAGCGGTAAAGACAGTTCTCAAACTCCAGAAAAGTCTGTAGTGTGCCTAGTAAAAGAGACTAGGAGTTCCCTAAAAGGTGGGCCTGTTGTACTGGAGACCTGAAACGTGGTCTAGTATTTGTCATTCTGGGAATGCCTGGCCTACTGGAAAGTCATTGGAGTAGGTAGAGGTGGGTGTCATCCTGGTGAGTTGGCTACCTGGATCCTAAAATATCTAAAGGGGTCAGTGAGAAGACCAGCGGAGGTATGGTCTCAGATAGACAGCTAGGGACCTGTTTCAAGGAGTTAGTTATTTAACTGTTTAGGTACGTTTAAGTCAATGTACCTTAATTGTTATAACCAATAAGCTTAGCGTGCCTCTTTGCCTCTTCCCGACATTTGACATACAGTAACTGTACCTCATAGCCGGGAAGGGGAAGTATGGAACTGAGCCCGCTGCAGACCCAGTAGGCGTTGGCTGTATGATAACTCTTATCCCGGCCCTTTAACCACTTTGATGCCGTGGTCATAAGTAACCATGGCATCTAAGCCGTTAGAAAGTAGGGGGCCCTCCGTCATCACATCGGCACCTGCGATGTGAACACAGTTTGCCAATGTTTGTCATGGTAGCCTGGAAGCTTAATGAAGGCCCCCAGGTCTGCCATCATTGTCATGCTATTAAGCCCTGCCAGGAGAGTGATAAATGTAAATTTGGTATCGCCATAATTGTATTAACTTGCAGATTAAATGTAACATGTAATTTTTACTGCACAATTCCAGCCCACAAAGAATTCTTTATTAGTTTGTCAGTACTAGAGATATGCGAATTAACACGCACACTAATCAAATTTGTTACAAACTTCCCAAAAGTTTTAGATTTTTTGCGAAATCTAAACTTCTGGGATTTGTCCCGCATTTTACAGATCAGAAGAAGACAAAAAGACAATGAAAAGAATCACAAGACCGTGGGCGGCGGCGCGTTGGGCTTCCCCATAATGCCTTGAAGGCAGCCCTCCGTCTAGCACAGCGAATCATGAGTGGTATCGGTGTGAGTCACTAATGACAGTGGAGATGACTCATATAACTCATAGCCACGATAAACAGCACAACCAGGAAATGCTGCTGCAGATAGATAGTAGATCAGTGTCGGTGAGTGTGTTTCATAGTGAGAAGATAATAAATAGTTAGATTTACAATAATTTAATAGATACGTTTTAGAGAGAGAAAGGAATTCATCAGTGTCAGTGTGTTAGTTAGATAGGCAGCCATTGCTGTGAGTGAGTGCTGCTGCACCTATACAATTATTCCAATTTGTGAATCATCAATTTTCATCAAATCATTCACAAATCTTCTTCAATAACATTAATGATGGTGCTGATAGCGTCCCGCTGCTTTCTGAAACAGACGTCACGGTTGTGATGTCATTCATTATTTTACAAATATAAAATTGCTAGGGCATGCCAACACTTTATGATCAGTGGGGGTCTTTTATTCTCAGGATCAGTTAAGGTCCCAGTGGTCAGACCCTTACTGATCATAAAGTGATGGCAAATCCTAGCGATACGCCATCACTTTGTAAAATGCAAATACCCTTTATGTTGGAGTCTGGTCTGAAATCTGATTAAACAGGTCAGGTCTAGGGTCCGATTAATTTTGGGGTTTGATCTTGGACCTCAATTACTTTAGGGGCTCTGTTCTGTGGTCTATATTAACTTTGGGGTAAGATTTTGGGTCTGAATTCATCCTGGGGCCTGGGGACTGATTAATTTTGGGATCTGATTTGGGGTCTGAATTAATGTAGTAGATATGGGGTCTGTATTATTATAGGGGTCTTGTCTGGGGTCTGAATTAATTTGAGGGGTCTCGGGTCAGATTCATTTTTGGGTCTGATTGTGTGAAATTTTTGGGGGGGCTGGTCTGAGGTCTGAATTAACTTAGGGGGTATGGTCTGGGGTCTGATTAACTTTGGGGTCCAATTAATTTTGGGACCTGGAGTCTGATTTGTTTTGGGGGTGGGTCTAGGGTCTGAATTAATTTCATTTAGGGGTTTAGTCTGGTGTCTGAATTTATTTAGGTTGTCTGGTTTGGAGTTGGATTAGTTTTGGGGTCTGAAAAATGTTGTTGTCTGGTCTGGAGCCTGATTCATTTTGGGGGTCTGGTGTGGTGTCTGAAATAATTTAGGGGTCTGATCTGGGGTATACATTATTTTGGGTTCCTGTCTGGGGTCTGATTTACTTTAGGGTCCTGGTCTTAGGTCTGAATTAATTTAGGGTTCTGTCCTGGGGTTTGAACTAATTTAATGGTCTGGTCAGTCATCAGGAGAAGTCATCATGGAGTCACCTGTGAGTCACAGGATGTAATAGTTGTGTCTTATGCCTGTAACTGTCTGATCAGTACTGTATTCTTTTTTTACAGTCTGCTGGGTTATAATACTCTACCGTCTTTGTAGAACTGACATCTGACCACTATATGGTCAATGTATGGCAGTATTCCTGGTTACATAGTGGTAGCATACATCTGTCCTTGATTGAAGACGAACTATAGTCCTCTGCAGTGTAGATAGGGATCAGCCTGAAGAAGAAAGTATTAACTCTTGAAACGTACAGTAAGTTCAATAACTTGAGTATGATTTTTAGCCTTCTGCCTCATTGTTCATTGGAATTCACATTTCTTAGATTCAGGACGCTCTTGATTAAGATAGGAAATATGACTAAGGAGCGAATTCCCTGAAATTAGGTACTGCAGCGAGGAACCAAAGAGAATAGAAACACTTTTTGTCCACTCGACTTACACCATATCATTTAACCCTTTACAAATAAATCCATGTAAACAGCTTTCACACACATTCTCCTTTTCTCCTGCCCACTAGACTTTACATGTATATGCAGAGTATATTTTCTTCTTTAGCTATTATGTATTTATTTTCTAAGATATAAATCATATTCTGTATTTAAATGCAATAAATCCTATATTGCTTGTACAATCTAAGATGTTTAAACTTTTGACATATTGGACCATTGCCACAGAGGCCCATAACAGGACATATGGTATAAAGATTACCATCTATCATCGCCCTTATCAAGACAAATCTATTTTTTACCATCAATCCATGATGACATAAGGCTGTTCTGTCTTTCTGGTGCCCCTCCCTGCAGATGTGTATTAATGTGCCGTTCACAGTGCCCTATGCTTTTTATAGCAGAAATCTGAGCTCACAATCCTAAGTTCCAAAGACAGCAGAATTTGGCTCAACTCCCTGAAGTATCCACTTACAATTTGGAGGGGGGACTATGAAAAAACATCATCACTCTTGTACTAGCAATATCTAATATCTTTAGTTATAAGCAACTCTAACCACAAAAAAAATTAATTACAGGGAAAATTCTCACTCAAAGGGTAACTCATCACAGACGACCCCTATAAAAGAGAGCTGCTACCAAATATACACGTAATTCCTGTTATATATGGTCGGACTGGATCTACCAGAACGAGATCCATTTTTCGTTAGTGGTTCTCCAAGTACGGGCTCAATAGAAAGTCTATGAGTCCGTAGACTGCCCGCTCGGCTTTCCAAGCAGAGGCGTGCAGAAACTAAGTGGCACAACGCTCACCTGAGCGTTTCTGCTGGTTTGTTTTAGCGATCGGTGGGGGTCTCAGTGCTCGGACCCCCACCAATCAAAACGTAACTAATTAGATTAGTTTTATGAAAGATCATCCCCTTCAAGTTACAGCTTCCGGTGCATTGGCTCCCCCAATGTATATTCCGACATTGCTGGGATGGAAAGTCCATGAGTAAGATGAGATTAATAACGTGTTATTAGACACCACAAAAGTTTCAAGCAATTCATGGCTTTGACTGTAAGTTTATAGCCAATGAGTTCTGAGGACGCTAAACGTTTCTCTCCAAACATTCCTATGTTAAACGGTTCATTCTTGTTCCATTGGACCACATCACTTGATCTAAGTGTTGTGTGGCATACTCGAGACATTGACATTTGTGAGTAGACCACAAGTTAGGATAGGCCATCAATTTTAAAATTCTCGATAACTCTTTTAAGGTCTAACAAGTTACATTTTGAGACCTTAAATAAAAAGGGTCAACTAAAAAGGTGGTCAAACTTTCCAAATTTTATATTAACTTTTTTTTCACTATAAGAAATTCAGTAAATTAATAGTAATAATATATTAAAAGTGGGCAATAGCCTTGAAATGCATGAACACTGCATTTAAAAAGTTTCGCTATAAAGGGGTTGTCTGAGAATAGAAAAATAAAGTCTGTTTTTTGTTGTTGTTGTTGTTGTTGTTGTTGCAGAAACAGCGCCACACTTGTTTATGAGTTGTGACTGGTATTGCAGCTCAACCCCATTTACTTGAAGACAGTGGTTTAGAAGACAAAACATAAGGTGATATTTGGATCTCTAGCATTAGACCCAAGATGATCTCATGAACAGAATAAGCATATAAAACGAAAATCCCTAGAAACTTATTGTTTTAAAATAACAAGGCAGAGTTGGAAGCTCAGAAGAAAAGTCAATCATCAACTTCAGGTTTTAGATATTTGGACTGTTCCACTGTCATCACAAGTTTTAGATGTGGTGAGTATCAAATATCTTTTTATCATATCCTTTTTCCTTTTTATAGTTTCCAGTGCATTTTTACTAGAGAATAGTCTAAACTCCCACTACTACTGTATATCCACAATAGACCAGGGGCGTAGCTAAAGGCTCATGGGCCCGATGCAAAAATTCTTACTGGGCCCCCCCCCCGCGCAAACTTCTCACGGCCGACGGTCCGCAGCTTTCAGCTGCATCGCTGGGTCTCCTGAGTGACCCAACAATGCAGCACTAGCAGCCGGGGCGTCACTAAGGCTGGGTTCACACACCCTATTTACGGACGTGATTCGGGCGTTTTAGCATTGAATTACGTCCGAAAATGCGGCTCAAAAGCATTGGCAAACATCTGCCCATTCATTTGAATGGGCTTTACGATGTTCTGTTCCGACGGTCATTTTTTTTTACGCGCTGCTGTCAAAAGGCAGCGCGTAAAAAAGATGCCCGCGTCAAAGAAGTGCCTGTCACTTTTTCAGACGTAAATGGAGCCGTTTTCCATGGACTCCATAGAAAAACAGCTCCAATTACATCCGTAATGGACGCAGCGAAAGACGCACATGCCATTACGGCTGAAATTACGGTGCTGTTTTCTCCTGAAAACAGCACCGTAATTTCAGCCGTTACAGACGCTGCCGTGTGAACATACCCTCAGGGCTTAAAATGTCAGGGAAATAGCCCCAATACATATGTGTCCGCCCAAAAAAAATGTGTGTATAGGAGACAGCATAGCATATCTATAGCACTACGACCCTATAAACTATGGATAGGATTAGATACAGTGGCTCAGCAGACAGTATCACACATGATAGGATTAGATACAGTGGCCCAGCAGACAGTATCACACATGATAGGATTAGATACAGTGGCTCAGAAGGCAGTATCACACATGATAGGATTAGATACAGCGGCTCAGCAGACAGTATCACACATGATAGGATTAGATACAGTGGCTCAGAAGGCAGTATCACACATGATAGGATTAGATACAGTGGCTCAGCAGACAGTACCACACATGATAGGATTAGATACAGTGGCTCAGCAGACAGTACCACAAATGATAGGATTAGATACAGTGGCTCAGAAGGCAGTATCACACATGATAGGATTAGATACAGTGGCTCAGCAGACAGTACCACAAATGATAGGATTAGATACAGTGGCTCAGAAGACAGTAGCACACATGATAGGATTAGATACAGTGGCTCAGCAGACAGTATCACACATGATCGGATTAGATATAGGGCCCAACAGACAGTATCACACAAGATACGATTAGATACAGTGGCTCAGCAGACAGTACCACACATGATAGGATTAGATACAGTAGCTCAGCAGACAGTATTACACATGATAGGATTAGATACACAGCTCAGCAGACAGTATCACACATGACTGGATTAGATACACAGCTCAGCAGACAGTATCACACAAGATACAATTAGATACAGGGCCCAGCAGACAGTATCACACATGATTGGATTAGATACACAGCTCAGCAGACAGTATCACACATGATTAGATTAGATACAGTGGCTCAGCAGACAGTATCAAACATGATAGGATTAGATACAGTGGCTCAGAAGACAGTATCACACATGATTGGATTAGATACAGGGCTCAGCTCGATGACATTGCGGCTCCAGCGCTGGACCCAGGAAAGGTAAGAATAATAATTTTGCTTCTTTATGTGTTTCTGATTATTTTTGTGTGTTTGTGTTTTTTTTACAGGTTCGGTTGTTGGACTTCGGATTCGAGGACTTCAATGACGGCGTTTTTTTTATTCTCAATAAAATGGTTAATGAGGGTTGTTTTTTTATTTCAATAAAATATTTTTTCTATGTGCTTGTGTCTTTTTAAACTTTATTATCACCGCCTTAGTAATGGCCGCTGGCTGATTGACAACCTCCATTACTAAGGCGAGGCTTAATGTTAGCCGGTGCAGAGGCCAACACTAACCGCCATTATTACCCCGGTACCCACCGCCACTAGGAGTACAGGGAAGAGCCGGGTACGAACCAGTACCCGACCATCTGCAGTGACGGTCAGGCACCGGGTGGCCGCTGGCTGGTAGTATTAGGCGGAGGAAGGGCAAAAACAGTGGCCCTTCCCACCCTTGTAATGCTGCCTGCTGCTGCTGTGTTGTATCTGGCTGGTTATGAAAATTGGGGGGGACCCCACATCGTTCTTTCCAATTATTTTTTTATTTTTTAAATGACGTGGGGTCCCCCCCATTTTTCATAACCAGCCAGATACAATAAAGCAGCAGCAGCCTAGCATCACCAGGGTAGGAAGGGCCACTGTTTTTGGCCTTTCCCCTCCTGATAATACCAGCCTGCGGCCCCCCCAGTGGCTGACCATCACTACAGATGGTCAGGCACTGGATCGTACCCGGCTCTTCCCAGCACCCCTGGTGGCGGTGGGTACCGGGGTAATAAAGGGGGTTAGTGTTAGCCTCTGCATCGGCTAACACTAAGCCCCGCCTTAGCAATGGATACTGTCAATCAGCCGGCGGCAATTACTAAGGCGGTAGTAATATAGTTTAAAAAAAACCACAAAGACATAGAAAAAATATTTTATTGAAATTAAAAAAAAACCCCACACAACCCTCATTAACCATTTTATTGATAATAAAAAAAAAGCTGTCATCGAAGTAGTCCTGGAATCCGCCGTAGTCCAACGACCGGACCTGTAAGAAAACACACAAAAAATGATTAGTAACACGTGTGTTAGGCTTAGATACAGGGCCCATGTGTGATACTGTCTGTGGGACCCTGTATCTAAGCCTACCACAACGTAGGCTTAGATACAGGGTCCAGCAGCCAGTAATCTTATACAGTATAAGATTACTGTGTGCTGGGGCCCTGTATCTAAACCTACAGTGTGGTAGGCTTATATACAGGGCCCAGCAGACAGGATCACACATGGGCCATGTATCTAAGCCTACCATGTGATTGGCTTAGATACAGGGCCCAGCAGACAGGATCACGCATGGGCCATGTATCTAAGCCTACCATGTGATTGGCTTAGATACAGGGCCCAGCAGACAGGATCACACAATCTGTGATCCTGTCTCATGGGCCCCCTAAGCCTGCTACATGGTAGGCTTAGGGGTTGTGCAGTCCCTAAACATTGATGGCCTATCCTCAGGATAGGCCATCAATAGCTGATGTGTCTCTCGGGACCCGCAAATCAGCTGTTTTGAAGGGGCCGCAGCACTCGTATGAGAGGTGCTTCCCCTTCATTTCACTACTCGCCCACACTGTGAATCGCCGACACGGATTCACAGTGTGACCGGAATGAAGTGACCGGAATGAAGGGGAGCAGCTCTCGTACGAGTGCTGCGGCCCCTTCAAAACAGCTGATTGGCGGGTCCCGGGAGTCGGACCCCGCCAGTCAGGGCTAACCTTACCTTCCTCTTCGGCCGCGGCAGGAGTTCTGTCGTCTCGATGCTGTGCGGGGCGCATAGCGCTGTGACGTAATGCGCTGCGCACAGCGCTTGACGTCAGGACCTCTGCTGCGATCCGGAACCAGGAAGGTAAGTAAAGTATGTTACTATAGTAACAGGGGCCCCCCTGGCTTCGGGGCCCGGTCGCAATTGTCTATAGCTACGCCAGTGCTATAGACCACCAAGAGTCATGTCAGAGGCCTCTGTTGAGGACAACCTAATTTCTCTAGTTTGCTTGGGTGCCCTACAAATCTTTTTAGCATGTATGCCTCCTTTAGGCTATGTTCACATGGATGTTATTTGCAGCCAGAAAATCTGTCTCAAAATTCAGTTTGCAACTTTGAGGCAGATTTTGCTCTGCCTGCATGCCGGTTTTTCGCCCGTGGCCATTGAGCGCCGCAGGCGAAAAACCACACGAAATACGCTTTCTCTGCCACCCATTGATGTCAATGGGAGGTCAGAGGTGTAAATGCCCGAAGATAGGGCATGTCCCTTCTTTTTCCCGCGAGACGGTTTTTCCGCTCGCGGGAAAAAAAATGCCCTCGCCTCCCATTGAATTCCATGGGAGGCATTTTCGGATGTTTTTGGCGCATTTTCCGACGCGGTTTCCGCGTCAAAAAACTTGTCAAAAAACTCTTTGTGAACTCCCCCTTATACTGGCCGTTAGATGACTAATATGAATAAATATGTATAAAGAAATGTGAGAAGATAGATTTTGCCTCCCTGGACCTTTTGTGACACACGGCAGTCTCAGAAATGGGGCAGTGCTCAACTCCATGCTCACATACGGTAGATGTTTTTAAGGATCTGACCTGTCACAGTGACAACCCGATCTGTGTAACAATTTACTATTAACTGAAAACATACAGAATATTCATGTTCCAGCAGCATGCGGTATATGCTCCTGCAAACTATATGAACATATTGACATGGGGTAGGTTTTAAATAATTTGCCAGGTTAGTCTAACATTACAAGATAAGAAACCATTCAGGGTGAGGAGTAATAGAGGACATATATCTCTGTAAGCGTGTACAGATCAATAAATTACTTCCACCCTTCCCTGTTGTAAACTGTTTACAAGACATTTGAGAAAGAACTAACATTTGAATTTGTCTAGTACTTAAAGACAGTACAGTAAATAGTTCACATGCTAAGCAGACATTTGCAGTCACAATGATTTATCTTTCACTCAGTGTCAGAAAATACTATACAACCACAGAAACCAGGTTCATGGATTGTGTGTAATGGAGTGACAGAGCAGTGTTCATATGTTAAATGTTTTAGTAAATTGCCAAATTGCCAAAATGGCATAAAAAATTGAGGTCCGGCGTATTCTTCCTGCGATCCTATTAGTGAAATGGCACAAACTCTTTTTGTGCAGATTTAGCTACTAGGTATACGAACATGTAGCTGTAAAATTCTGCCCCTACATAGGTCAGCATATTAAACTGACAGATCCGCTTTAACAATCTCGGTTCCATCAGGTTTCCACAGTTTTCATTGACTGAATAGGGTATTTTATTTAGCATTTTTATCATATACTGTTATTTTTAGCAAGTCGATAAGCCAACAGACTCTAATGCAAAGTGTTCATTGCTTTTCATTAGTTTCCTGTAATAGGATTAGCTCATGGGATCGTCCTCTCCAGGGGTAGACATAATCCTGGCAGCTGGCACATTAGGAAATTTTTCTGTTAAAACGGACCTCTGCGAATTTTAATATATTTAAAGAAATTGTGCAAATAAACACATAAAAAATATAAACTAAAGTTCTATGCATGTCCGGCACTGACTATACATGCAGCATACCTGACACACAATGTCCATACAGTTTTCCATTTACTAGGGCCGATTCTACCTTTTCTGCTGCCTGAGGTGAAAATGTAAATGGTGGCCCCCAGATCTTGATTGACATCCCCCTGGCTGTTCTACATCACTAGAAGCCTCTTCCAACTCTTGCGGTTGCATCGTTGCCTTGTATTCCCCTGGTATGCACAGTGCAGCGATGAAGCCAGGCAGAGTACACTTCGCTGTACGGTGTGTGCCCAAGGAGTACAAGGCAATGGCGCATCAGAGAAAGTTGAAGGAGACTGGTAGTGATGTAGAACAGCTAGGGGGGTGTCAATCAAGCATAGAAAAGTGGGTTTGGAGGCAGTACTTTGTGACTCTCCAGTATAGCGGCACCGCCCCATGACCCTTTAAAGAGTAATTAGCATATAGTGTGCGCTGTTTTAAAAGTTGATGTAATGATGGGGGTAAGGAAATAGACAAGTGAACCCTAATCTTCCCTGCCACTCAGTCCCTGCCTACTTGCAACGACCCGCCCTAGGCGACGGGGTACAACTGGGCTACGGTCCCTACGCTCAATAAGTGCACGACAGACAAACAGACAAGGGTACACAGAAGCAAGGGAAAAGGGGCAGTTGCCCACGGCAACACCGTGAGCAACAAGAGAGGTGAACGAGCCGAGTCAAACCAGGAGTGTACGAGGTACCAAACGCAGAGCAGGAGAGTAGTGAATAAGCCGAGTCAAACCAGGAGTGTACGAGGTACCAAACGCAGAGCAGGAGAGTAGTCACTAAGCCAGGGTCAATATGAAGCAGGGTCAAATGGTACAAGAAGCTGCAGCAGGGCCAGGAAACAAAACGAGAAGAATCACAAGCAAGGAGGAACAGGAAAGGCAGGTATAAATAGACAGAGGGCGGGAGCTAGCTCCGTCTGGCCAGGCTGTGATAGGCTCTCCCACTCCTAAGCCTGCCATCCTGAGTGGTGGAAGATGGAGTCAGTCTCACAGACATAGAAGCAGGTGCAGACTGATTACCTATGGGCGTGAATACAGAAGCTGTGCCTGGCAAATCCTTAACAGTTGATTTGATATATTTTGCTGCATTTGAAAAAAACTTACAAGGAAATGTTTGGAAATATTGTCAGGTCATGAAATACCGCATGGTGGAGGTTCAATGGGCTAAGACTATCTGACAGGTTCCTATTAAATAGACAATGAATTGAAAACAATTCCATTTGCCCTGCAATTTTGTTATTATAAATATATCCTATGTAATTACAGCACCAGAACAAAGCTCTAATATATATACAGCACCAGAACAAAGCTAAATACATAAATACAGCACCAGAACAAAGCTCAGTACATAAATACAGCACCAGAACCATCTCAGTACATAAATACGGCACCAGAACAAAGCTCAGTACATAAATACAGCACCAGATCCAAGCTCAGTACATAAATACAACACCAAAACCAAGCTCAGCACATGAATTCAATACCAGAACCAAGCTCAGTAGATAAATACAACAGCAGAACCAAGCTCAATACATAAATGCAACACCAGAACCATCTCAGTACATAAATACGGCACCAGAACAAAGCTCAGTACATAAAAACAACACCAGAACAAAGCTCAGTACATAAATACAGCACCAGAACAATCTCAGTACATAAATACGGCACCACAACCAAGCTCAGTACATAAATACAATACTAGAACCAAGCTCAGTACATAAATATGGTACTAGAACCAAGCTCAGTACCTAAATGCAGTACCAGCAAAATTACAGCTCAGTACAGAGATCATTTTCAAATTTAGTGCAACCCCTGCCGTATAGGTTTGTACGGCGTAAAAATACAGCTCCCTGCATGGCCCGAACAATGGTGCTGGGAGTTGGTGTTTCCCCCCCAAAAAAACTGATTAGAGTCAGAATAAACATTTACATTGAGTGACTCACAGGTGTCATGTTCTCAGATTCTCGTCGTTCTTTTTCTCTTTTCTTCTCAATCTGGTCTAGAACTCTATGGTAACTTCTCCCAGCATGGCCCATTTCTGCAGTTTTCCGCTCAGATGTCTTCAGCTCCTCACTTTTCAAACATTTCCACACCTACAAACGAAGATAAAATTCTCATGGCGCCACACACTACATCTCTAAATATAATAGCGCCATACACTGCACCTCTAATTATAACAACAGCATACACTGTGTCCCTGTTTATCGTAGCACCATACACTGTGTCACACACACACACACACCACACACACACACTGCGCCCAAAGAGGCCCCTGTAGATAGTGCCCCCCATAGAGCCCCTGTAGATAGTGCCCCCCATAGAGCCTCTGTAGACAGTGCCCCACATAGAGCCCCCTGCAGACATTGCCCCTCATAGAGCAGCCTGTAGACAGTGCCCCACATAAAGCCCCCTGTAGACAGTGCCCCACATAGAGCCCCTTGTAGACAGTGCCCCACATAGAACCCCCTGTAGACAGTGCCCCACATAGAGCCTCCTGTATACAGTTCCCCAAATAGAGGCCACTGTAGACAGTGCCCCACATAGAGCTTCCTGTATACAGTGCCCCATAGAGCCCCCTGTAGATAGTGCCCCCTGGAAATAGTGCCCTACATAGATCCCCCTGTAGAGAGTGGCCCCAATAGATCCCCCTGTAGATAGTGCCTCCATAGATAGTGACCCCCCCCCATAGAGCCTCCTGTACATAGTGCCCCCTGGAAATAGTGGCCTATATAAATCCCCCTGTAGATTGTGCCCCCATAGATAGTGTCCCCTGTAGATAGTGCCCCCTGGAGATAGTGCACTGCATAAATCCCCCTGTAGATAGTGGCCCCAATATAGCCCCCTGTAAATAGAGCCCCACTGATTTGGAAGACCCCTGTAGATAGTGCATCCCCTATAGATAGAGCACCCCCTGTAGATAAAGTCACATACTGTTTACTGTTTTTTTTTTTTACATAATCACCTAATCCTGTTCCCACTCCATCCTCTAGCAATGCAGGCCTGCTCACTTCTAAACAGGTCTGCTGGAGCTGAACTACGCAACCGGCGCGATGACCTGTTGGTGCTAGTTATGCATGGAAATGTATCTGTGTCATATAGATGCAGGATGTGGGTGGCGGCGAATGGTTTCAGTGGCACTGGCGCCCGGTCAGAGAGAAAGCAGGCCGCCGCCTGAGGGAGAAGCTCACCTCGCATCATGATCGGTGCGGCCCTCCATTTACCACCACGAAGTGATAGCATTTCTCCAACAGGTTTAATTCAACAGCTTAATCCTCAAGCTGGGAGCCCTCTGTGAGGGTTGGCCGGTGAAATAAAATGTATGGCCTATCCTCAGAATAGGCCATCAATAACTGACCAATGGGCATCTGACTCTCAGGAATCCTACTGGTCAGCTCCTCACTGTATGACGCTGACACATTCGTAGCGGCACAGTATTACAGCTTTCTCCCATTCATTTAAATGAGAGAAAGCTTTAGTACTGTTCTGCGCCGTGTTGGCATTGTACATTATGGAGCTATGTAAAATAATAAAGGGAAAGCAGCGCTCGCGGAAGCGCAGCGGCCGCTTCAAACAGCTGATTGGCAAAGGTACCGAGAGTTGAACCCCCATAATTCAGTGGGGCCTTCTGATTTCTTCCCACTCCCTCAACTAGGCCCTTGTTCCTGGACTTTATATCAATCTTGGCTTAGAGAAAGAACCCTTTCTTTGCAAACAATTTTGTCATATTTACATACATTTTCTCTCTCTAAAGTAGCCACCATGCTGCTGTACAATCGATTATGCTTTCCATTTTGATGCATCAAAAAAATATCAGTGAATTCAAATATGACACTAGTGTGAACATTATCTTAGTTACCTGGGATCCTGTAATGGAGAGCTCTCCTGGGTCCTTCCTGGCTGCTTCCAGGGTGGCATGACACCCTCAGACCCTTAGGGTAAGTTCATACAAAGCGTAAATATTGCGTATTTTCCGCAACAAATTTCACAGTATAATATAGTAGCAGCAAAGTGGATGAGATTTGAACAAATCTCAGCCACACGGCTGCTCAAATAATGAGCGGAAAAAGCACACAGAAATTGACCTGCGGTGTGTTTTTTTTATCTGCAGCATGTCAATTATATTTGCGTAATGTGCTTTTGTGTTGCAGGTTTTCCCGATTTATTTCAATGGGGAGGTACAACGCGCAAACAAATAGCGGATGTTGGGTCTTTTTTGAGACAGAATAGCAGAGATTCCATTGAAAAAAACACAACTCAGAAAAAAAAAAAATCTTATATACTTACCCAGAACTCGTGTTTATACTTACCTAGAAACTTGTTTCTTCGTTCAGGCCAGCCTCCTGGGATGACATTTCATCTCATGTGACCTCTGCAGCCAATCACAGGCTGCATTGGTCACCTGGGATTTAACGTGATCCCAGGAGTCCGGGCTGCAGGACGTCAGAGGGTAAGTATGTGTTTTTGGGTTTTCTCCTGCTGTTTCTCGCAGCGGACATTCGGACCGAAAAAATGCACCACAATTTGGTGCGGTGTTTCAGCTGGAATTCCCTCAAACGCCCAGGGTGGATATGCTGTGTACTTTTACGCAGCGTATCTGCCCTGTGTGAACATAGCTTTAAAATTACACGTGTCAGAACTGTTACTGTCAGGACCTAGTGCTCTGTTCAAACCACGTTTTTGCATCCTGTTTAAAGGTTCTATTTTTTTATTTTATTAAATTTACCTTTAAAACAGGATGCAGGGCACAAAAATGATAAAGCCTGCTTTTCTTCGTTCTTTATGGAGACTGGTCCTGTTATTTAATAGTAGGAGTCAATGGCAACAGGATGCAACACGATAGACATCCTGTTTTAAACATACCTCCCAACCGTCCCAGATTCTAGGCGGTGTACCGCTGTCCCGGGTGGCCAGTGGTATGTCCCGGTTTCAACTGTATTTGCACCCTCAGAACGCACATACAGTTGAATCCAATGCTGCAGCAGGGAACCATCAGCTCCCTGCTCCAACATTCAGCTATGGAGTCCCGGGCCATAGCAGCGCAATTTCTCTGGCCGGGGACTCCTGTCTTGGGAAAGCCCTTGATGTCACTGTTCATATATGGACAGTGACGTTAGTGGCTCCTCCAGAAACGGAAACCTCCAGTCGACAATGCTCTGGCCGGGGATTCCGACATCTTAAAGCCCCTAACATAACTGTCCAAATATAGACAATGACGTCAGGGGCTCTTCCTGAAGCGGAATCCCCAGCAAGAACATTGCCGACGCTCTGGCAGGGGATTCCGCTCCTTGAGAAGCCCCTCACGTCACTATCCATATATGGACAGGAATGTTTGGGGCTGCTCCTGGAGCGGAATCCCTTGCCATAGAGTGACCGATGCTCTGGCTAGGGATTCCGCTCCTAGAGGGAACCCCAATGGAGCTATTTACAGGGGGGTTAGCGCTATATACATGCAGGGTGATGATATCTTCATGGGGGTGTGCCACTTTCTGGGCACTATGTGGGCACCGTCTACATGGGCACTGTGGGCACTGGCACTTTTTATGTGGGCATTTGCACTTAATATGTGGGCACTGTGGCACTATGTGAGCACTGTTGGCACTGTGGCACTATCTACATTGGCACCATGGCACTATCTACATTGGCACTGTGGCACTTTATGGGCACAATCTACATGGGCACTGTGACTCTATGTGGGCACTGGCACTTGATATTTGGGCACAGGCACTTCATATGTGGGCACTGTGGCAATGTGTGAGTACTGTGGTTGTATATGGGCACTGGCACCATCGATGTGGGCACTATTTACATTGGGCACTGTGGCACTATCTACAGGGCATTGTTGCACTATGGGGATATATGTTTAGGCATTATACTGTATGGAGGCAGCTATGGGGGCAATATGCTGTATGAGGGCAGCTATGGGGGCATTATGCTTTATCGGGACAGCTATGGGGCATTATACTGTATCTGTGTGGGCATTATACTGTATCTGTGTGGGCATTATACTGTATGGGGACATCTGTGTTGGCTTTATACTGTATGGGTGCATCTATGGGGGCATTATACAGTATGGGGGCATTATACTGTGCAGGGGCAGTTATTTGGCATTATACTGTATGGGGGGAAGCTATTTGGCATTATAATGTGTGGGAGCAGCAATAGTGGAATTATACTGTGTGGGGATTCTATGGGGGCATTATACTGTGGGGAGGCACTATGGGAGCATGATACTGTGTGGGCTGAACCGGCTGTGTATGGGCTGAATCGGCTGTACATGGGCAGGAATTAGGGGCGTGACTTAAAAGGAAAAAATTTTGACCATCTTTGCGATATTTGAAAGTTGGTATGGAGGTATGTTTTAAAGGTAAAAACATTTCAAGCAGTTTTTATTTTATTTTCCAGTGCCCCTTTTAGACCCCACACTGTAATAGTGCTGCTATTAGAGCTTCCCACATAGTAATAATACCTCCCATAGTGTTAATGAACACCTTTGTGTCCTCCCACAGTGATAATTTCCATTTCTGAGCCTCCAAAAATAATAAAACCTTATACTCACCTAACCCCGCACACTGTGGTGCTTACCTGTTGCTGTGCCATGCTAGTGGGACACAACACTGATGCTCCGTCTCTGTAAATGCAGCTGTTCTCCTATGTCTTCGATCAGTGCTTCCAGGGGCATAACTAGGAAAGACTGGGCCCCATAGCAAACTATTGACTGGGACCCCCCCAGGTGCCACAAGCTGTCCCCCTTATAGATAGTGGCCCCTCATACAGCCCCCCCTATAGACAGTGCTATACAGCCCCGCCTATAGATAGTGTCATACCCCACTTGTAGATAGCGTCCCCACCTTCCCCTTGTAGATAGTGCCATACAGCCCCCTGTAGATATCGCCATAAAGCCCCCTGTATATAGCGCTATACAGCTCCCACTGTATATAGTGCCACACAGCCCCCATCCCTTGTATATAGTGCCACATAGCCCCCCCTTAGTAGATAGTGCCGCACAGCCCCCCCATAGTAGATAGTGCCGGACACAGACCCCTGTAGATTGTGCCACACACAGTCCCTGTAGATAGAGCCACAGCCCTCCCCCTTGTAAATAGTGCCATACAGCCCCCCTAGTAGATATTGCCACACAGCCCCCCCTTAGTAGTGCCACACAGCCTCCTGTATATAGTGCCACACAGCTCCCCCATGTGTATAGTACCACATATCTCCCCCTTGTATGTAGTGCCACACAGCTCCCCCTTGTGTATAGTGCCACACAGCCCCCCTTGTGTATAGTGCCACACAGCCCCCCTTGTATATAGTGCCACAAGGCAATGGCGCATCCGAGAAAGTTGTATCAGCCAGGGGGATGTCAATCAAACATGGAAAGGTGGGTTTGGAGGAGGGACTATGTGACTCTTCGGAGAGCGGCACTGCCCCCTGACCCTTTAATGAGTAATTAACATATAGTGTGCACCGTTTTAAAAGTTGATTTGAAAGATTTTGCTGCATCTGAAAAAAACATACATATGGAAATATTGTCAGGTCATCTATTACCGCATGTTGGCAGTTCAAGGTTTTAAAACTACCAGACAGGTTCCCATAAAATATACAATGAATTCAGAACAATTCTATCTGCCCTGCAATTTTGGTATTATAAATATATCCTGTATAATTACAGCTCCAGAACCAAGCTCATACATATATACAGTACCAGAACTAAGCTCATACATATATACAGCACCAGATCCAGGCTCAGCACATAAATACAGCACTAGAACCAAGCTCTGACATATATACAGCACCAGAACAAAGCTCATACATATATACAGCACCAGAACCAACCTCAGTACATAAATACAGCACTAGAACCAAGCTCAGTACATGTAGACAGTACCAGAAGAAAGATCAGTACATAAATACAGCCCCAGAACCAAGCTCAGTACATAAATACAGCCCCAGAACCAAGCTCAGTACATAAATACAGCACCAGAACCAAGCTCAGTACATATATACATCCCCAGAACCAAGCTCAGTACATATATACATCCCCAGAACCAAGCTCAGTACATAAATACAGCACCAGAACCAAGTTCAGTACATATATATACATCCCCATAACCAAGCTCATTACATATATACAGCACCAGAACCAACCTAATACATATATACAGCACCAGAACAAAGCTCACTACTTAAATACAGCATCAGAACCATGATCAGTACATATAGAGAGCCCCAGAACCAAGCTCAGTACATATATACAACACCAGAACAAATACAGCTCAATTTAGTGCAACCCTTGCAGTATAGGTTTGTACAGCGTAAAACTACAGCTCCCAGCATGGCCCGAACAATAGTAAGGATATGCTGGGAGATGCTGTTTCACAAAAAAAACCTCATACCACCCATCATCTCGCTGCAGATCATACAGTGACTACAGTACTGATTAGAGGCAGAATAAACATTTACATTAAGTGACTCACCGGTAACATCTCAAATTCTAGTTCTTTTCTTATCCCTCCGGTCCAGACCTCTATAATGGATTTCTCCCAGCCACGACCTATTTCTGCAGTTTTCCGCACAGATGTCTTCAGCTTCTCACTTTTAAAACATTTCTGCACCTATAAACGAAGTTAAAATTCTCAACACCTCTAAATATAATAAAGCACAATACACGGCACCACTAACTATAATAGCGCCATACATTGTGACCCTGATTATAATTGTACCATACACTGTGTCCCACACACACACACACACACCGTTCCCCCTGTAGATAGTGCCCCCATAGCCCCCTGTAGATAGTGACCCCCATAGAGCCTCTGTAGAAAGTGCCCTACATAGAAGCCCCTATAGATAGTGCCCCACATACAGCCCTCTGTAGATGATGCCCACCTGTGGACTCCAGAGCTGCAAGGCAATAGTGCTAACCACTGAGCCACCGTGCTGCCCTACATATAGCTTCCCCCATAGATAGTGCTCCATGTATTGCCCACCTCTGTAGATAATACCTCACATATAGCTCCCCCTGTATATAGTGTCCTACATATAGCCCATCCCTGTAGACAGTGCCCTACATATAGCCCCCCTGTAGCTAGTGCCACACAGGTAACCCACCCCTGTATATAGTGTCCCACATATAGCCCACCCCTATAGATAGTGCCCTACACATAGCTCCCCTATAGATAGTGCTCTACATATAGCCCACCCCTGTATATAGTGTCCCACATATAGCTCCCCCTGTATATAGTGCCGCACATATAGACCCCCCCTGTAGATAGTGGCCCACATCCCCACATATAGACCAGCCTGTATATAGTGGCCCACATCCCCACATATAAACCCCCTCTGTAGATAGAGCCCCCACTGTAGATAACGCCACTCACAGTTTTAGTAGAAAAAAAAAATGACATACTCACCCTGATCCCGTACCCGCGCTGTCTGGTGGCAATGCAGATCTGCTCTCTTTTGAGCAGGTCTGCTGGAGCTGAACGACGCAAGCAGTGCGTCGTTCAAAGGTGCTGATTGGCAAGACAGAATGACTTGCCCCGTCAATCAGCGCCTTTCAAGCACGTAATGACGTCATCGCGCCGCTAGCGTCGTTCAAAGGCGCTGATTGGCGGGGCAAGTCATTTTGCCCCGCCAATCAGCATCATTGTAAGGCGCTAAATGGTCGGGCACAGAACGTGCCCGGCTATCCAGCACTGATGCATGTATTTGTACCTTCGTGCTATAGACGCAGGTACAATTACTGCAAGAGGGGGTGACTGTCGCTAGCACCGGGGCCCATACATGTTAGAGGCTCGGCAACGCGGGCCCCGTAGTAGCGTCGCTACCGCTGTAGCAGCCATAACGGCTGCTAGTGGCGCCACCGGGCATGTGAGTGGGTCATGTTGGCTGACGGCACAGGCCCCCTCAAGCCGCGGGCCCCGTAGCAGCCGCTACTGTTGCTACCTCGGTAGTTACACCACTGATTGCTGCCCCTCTGCTCCTCACAGGACTCTAGTTTCTCCCTACTTCCTCCCGACATTCCTGATGTCACATTCCGCTGGCCAAAGTTCGATCTTTAAGGGGATGAAGATCAGGATTGGTTGCTACTGTCTCAGTGTTCCTCCACCTTCCCAGCATCACTGGCAACGTGCAAGCGGGGTTAAGTGAGACTCCACTGCTGTATTGAAAATGTAGTTGAAAAGGGCGCTGCTGTCAGGGTGCCCGGCTGCCAGGGGACCCGGTGCTTGTGCATCATTCATCCTACGGTTGAAGCAGCCCTGATATGCCACAGTGACAGCAGATTGGAAAAGCGATCTTCTCTACTGTCAACTTGAAATAATCAAATATAGGTAAATCATGGGCAAATACTGGTAGCTCAAAGACAAAAATACACACAAAGAAGTGCTCCATTGGTTACTACCATTGAAGAAAAATTGTATGAGGAATAAATAAGCAGAGTTGTTAATCTTATCTCATTGTGTTGGGGCACAACACCCATATAGTGTCAGAAATCATAACGGTGGCTGCCGACATCTGACCTGGTGCCAGTATAAGGTTTGGTGATATGTCAATTTAAAGGTATTGTGAATGACATTTCCATTGGTGAAGTGGGAATCAATAGCACCAGCCTGTTGATTCCCACTTCACACATGAGGATTTCCTTGGAAATACCTCAAGGGCAAATATCCCCTGGTTGTAGATGTTATCCCTGTGATCGATCCTGCTTTCTATGCCACTTTAGTGGCGTTATTAACTCCTTAAAGAGGCTCTGTCACCACATTATAAGTGCCCTAGCTCCTACATAATGTGATCGGCGCTGTAATGTAGATAACAACAGTATTTTTTATTTTGAAAAACAATCATTTTTGAGCAAGTTATGAGCAATTTTAGATTTACGCTAAGTAGCTTCTAAATACCCAACTGGGCGTTTTTTAACTTTTGACCAAGTGGGCGTTGTACAGAGGAGTGTATGACGCTCACCAATCAGCGTCATACACTTCTCTCCATTTATGACCATTTGTATTCACTGCACAGTGTGATCTCGCGAGATCACGCTGTACTGTCACATACACCTACATTAACTTTACTGAAGTGTCTTGAGAGTGAATAGACATTGCCTCCAGCCAGGACGAGATGTCTATTCACACTCCCGACACTTTGGTAAAGTTTTTGTGGGACTTAATCACACAGCACAGCTGTGCTGTCATTCACAGCGTGATCTCGCGAGATCATGCAGTGCTGCGATTAAGTCCCACACAAACTTTACCAAAGTGTCAGGAGTGTGAAAGTGTGAGTGTTGCAGTGGGAGCCCGGCTGTCATTCAAAGTCGGGTTCCCGTGGTGATCGTGCAGGCATAGCATCTATGACCGCACGTTCTCCTTCACGTAAATGCACGGAGGAATGCGCTAATGGCTGGATGCTATGCTGTGCATGTACGTGAGTCTGCGCCAAGGGGTTAAAATGAAAGAAAAAAGGCTTAAAAAGTCAGTAGGAAAATATTTGTTTATCTAGTTTTAAAAATTAAAATTATCCTATTATATCGTACTAAAATAATTTTATGCCTATTTTTATGCCTAATATTTGTGTACATCTGGGTATTTTCTAGTACCTGCTATCCTGGTCATTACATTGTTAACATGAATAATTTTGTTTTGTTGGTCACTAGAATATGTGACTGTTCCTTTCCTCTGTAGTTGACTATCCTTTACAATCTCTGTGTGGACGGTGCCAGTGCCAGTAAAAACAACTCTGGTGCCAGATCATGTCCTCACTGAACTTGCATCATCTACATGGGTAAATAAAAGGGTATAACATTTATAGGACTAAATAATTGTATTGCAAAATAGTACAATCATATAAGACATGATTGTAAATTCACATACACTTTCCTGTGTTGTCCCAATGTATACGAGTTCTAAACAACTTCCTTTTTTTAATTCTTAGGGCCTGTTCACATCTGCGCCGGTGTTTCCTTTGCTCTTCTCCGTCAGCCTCCAACGCAGAGCATCCAACGCAGGCCCTCAGACATAGTAGCCAAATAATTGTAATTCCTACAATTATGCCATTCAATGTAATTTTTTGCTGACCTACATTTTTTAACTAGCAGTAGGGATATATTTAAAGATCTTCAGAAACATCTATTGATCTCTATGTCAGGCCATGTTTACATTACTATATAGATGGCAGTGACGGTAAAGGTTACTGGAGCAGAATCAAATTATTGCGCAGTTATAAGGCTTTGCTAAGGGGGTGTCAGCTCTGCACAATCTTTTTTTGTTAGAAGAGTCCTGTAACTGCTGAGACCCCCAACGATCAGCTGTAATCTGCGGCAGGCAGAGGGTGTTCAGTTCCCCTGTAGCGACACCACAGGGGAAATGAAGCATTACACCGTTCTCATTGAAATCGATAGACTGTCTATGTATTGTATAGAAGTGCTAGGTCCTTCAAAGTCAGAGACGCTCTTTGTAAATGCTCTTTGCTCTGGCTAATAAATGGGGATTCTGAACAGGGGACCCCTTTCTATTAACTCTGATTTCATTAAAGTGGGATTTCTGAACCAGACAACCTTTAAAGTTAAATATCTTGAGTCAACTACAGGCTCCGTTGCACGCAGGGGTGGTTCTTTTTGGATCTGCATTTATCCTCGTATATACTCTACAACATTGCTCACTAATACATGTTTATGTTTTATCTTCTCAACTAATTTTGTTTTTACAGTCTTAGGACAATTAGTAATTTCTGCGGAATAAGAAATTGATTTGCTCCTACTGAGAAGAGGTAAACTATATTATTTGGGATGTGTCTATTAATGTCTTCATCTTTGCTGTATTTAGTACATACTTAGCTCATCAAGGAGTGTGAAAGGTTTTGAGCTGCATGTATCTGGATAGTTCACTCCAAGTCTTGGCCTTTGAAGAGTCATGGAATATCGGAGCAGAGAACCCCTGCTGTATGGCAACGAGATTATTTTCCTGTTGTGACACAGATATTTTAATCTTCAAGGAGTGTTAAGAAGAGCAAGTGACTCATACCCAAGGTAAGCAGCACCAAGTGTTACATTCATCTGCCCTGTTAAATTTGGACCAATGTTACACAGAGAGAACTTTCTCAAACGCAATAACACTTTGTATTTCCAGTTATAGAGAAAACAATGCATTTTATTTTGTGGATTTGCCCACATGTACACAGTAGATTCATTACACACAGAGTGATCTACTGTATTTCCAGCATTTTTTTCTTTTAATGTTGATGATTATGGTAACAGTTAATGAAAACCCAAAATTTAGTGTCTCAGAAAATTAGAATATTATATAAGCCCAATTTAAAAAATTATTTTTAATACCGAAATATTGGCCTACTGAAAAGTATGTACAGTATATGCACTCAATACTTGGTCGGGCTCCTTTTGCATGAATACTGCATCAATGTGGCGTGGCATGGAGGCGATCAGCCTGTGGCACTGCTGAGGTGTTATCAATGCGGCGTGGGATAGAGGCGATCAGCCTGTGGCATTGTTGAGGTGTTATGGAAGCCCAGGTTGCTTTGATAGAGGCCTTCAGCTCCTTTGCATTGTTGGGTCTGGTGTCTCTCATCTTCCTCTTGACAATACCCCATAATCAGTGCCCTGGGCTGTTCCACAAACTTGGACCCCCTTCCCCACCGCCGCTCTGCCGTGTCTATAGTGAACACTACATTTTTGTGCGAGCATTGACAAATGGGTGTTACTATTCGTCTTGTCAAAGGGCTGTGTCCTTACATACTGACAGTCTCCAACCGTTGCTGACAGTATAACACTTTGTAGGGACACATCCTCCTGACAATGGGAATGGTAACACGCATTTGTCTATTAGTCCTGGGTGCACAAAGTCTTTATGTGGAATACAAGGTATTCCTAAAACAGATATGTCAGTAGAGGGGACAGATCCTCTATAGATCCAGTGACTCGCAAGTGACGTCTTCTTTGATAGGAGTCATTCTCTTTTCTTCTCCATCTGACACAGACCGGTATGGTGACTTCTCCTGATGAGCTATCTTTGCTCCTCGCTTCTGCAGCCATTTTCTAGCCTCTATACAAACACAAAAATTCAGACACCAATGCCCAGGACCATACATTAAAGGGGTTATCCGGGCATGGACCAGTTTTTCATACTGATGACCTATCGATGTGCCCGGACATCCCCTTTTACTCAGATTAATAAATTAGAATGCATACAGACCCCAGAACTTCTAAACTATTGCCGTTCCCAAGACAGACCCCCCCCTAAGCAAATACAGACCCCAGAACAAGCACCCTAAACTAATACAGAGTTTAGAACAAGCACCCTAAATACAGACCTCGGACCAGACCTCTAAATACAGACCCCAGACCTGACCCCCTAAACTAATAATGACCCCAGACAAGGCTCCCTAAACACAGACCCCATAAACTAATGCAGACGCCATACCTGACTCTAATACGAACACAGAGCCCGACCCCCTAAATATAGACCCCCCCCATAAACTAATACAGACCCCAGAACGGACCCCCTAAATACAGACCCCCTGACCACTTAAACTAATACAGACCCCCTAAATACAGACCCATTAAACTAATACAGACCCCAGACCAGACCCCCTAAATACAGACCCCCTTAAACTAATACAGACCCCCTAAATACAGACCCCCTTAAACTAATGCAGACCCCAGTTTAGATCCCCCAAATACAGAGCCCAGAACAGACCACCTAAAAACAGAACCCAGACCAAACCCCCTAAATACAGACCCCAGACCAGACCCCCTAAATACAGACCCCAGAGCAGTCCCCCTAAATACAGACCCCTAAACACAGACCACATACCCCTTAAACAAATCCATGATCCCCTTATACTTACCTAGCAGCTCACCTCACCTCATGGTCTTCTCTCTTGCTGCTGTTGTAGGACCTGCGGTCATGTGACCAGCAGGTCTCTGATCAGTAACAAGAACTGCAGACATTATGTCTGCAGGTCATTTACAGGACATACACAATGCCGTTTTGTTGCGTTTTTTGCCGCGATTCGCCCTGGTCCTCCCGGGAGCCTCGGGCCCCGGGTGACCGCCCAAAATGCTTAATGATGATCCACCATTGCCCATAGATTCTCTTTGGGGTTTAGGTCAGGCGAGTTTGCTGGAAAATCAAGCAGGTGCCAAGTCCTGCTGGAAAATGAAATCAGCATCTCCATAAAGTTTATCAATAGAGGGAAGCGTGAAATTCTCTAAAACTTCCCGGTAGACGGCTGCGTTGACTCTGGACTTGATATAACACCGTGGACCCACACTAGCAGATGACATCCCAAACCATCACTGACTGTGGAAACTGCACACTGGACCGCAAGCAACTTGGATTGATACCTCTCCACTCTTCCTCCAGATTCTGGGACCTTGATTTCCAAATGAAATGCAAAATTTACTTTCATCTGAAAACAGGACTTTGGACCACCGAGCAACAGACCAGTCCTTTTTCTCCTTAGCCCAGGTAAGACGCTTCTGACGTTGTCTCTGGGTCATGAGTGGCTTGACCCAAGGAATGCGACATTTGTAGCCCATGTCCTGGATATATCTGTGTGTGGTGGCTCTTGAATCACTAACTCCAGCCGCAGTCCACTCCTTGTGAATCTCCAGCAGATTCTTAAATGGCCTTTTCTTGACAATCCTTTCAGGGCTGCGGTTATCCCTGTTGCTTGTGCACCTTTTTCTACAACACTTTTTCCTTCCTCTCAACTTCCCATTAATATGCTTGGATACAGCACTCTGTGAACAGCCAGCTTCTTTAGCAATGTCCTTTTGTGACTTACCCACCTTGTGGAGGGTGTCAATGACGGTCTTCTGGACAACTGTCAAGTCAGCAGTCTTCCCCATGATTGTGTAGCCTACTGAACCAGACTGTTGGACCATTTAAAGGCTTGGGAAAAGTTTGCAGGTGTTTTGTGTTGATTAGCTGATTAGAGTGTGACACCAATAGTCTACAATTTTGAACTTTTCCAATATTAAAATTTTCTGAGAGACTAAATTTTGAGTTTTCATTAACTGTTAACATTATAATCTTCAATATTAAAAGAAAAAATGCTGGAAATAGATCACTATGTGTGTACTGAATCTATATAATATATGAGTTTCACTTTTTGAACTGAATTACTGAAATAAATTAACTTTTTGATGATATTCTAATTCATTGAGGAGGACCTGTATGTAAGGTGGTTTTACAATGGGCAGATGTTCGCCCGTGTTCACCACTTTCATACGAGCAAAAATAGACAATACAGCATTTCGATCGGTGCTTGTTTGCTCCATTCAAACAGAGCAATGATCGATTAGTATGGGGGCAAATTTTTTTTTCTTTATTAACAAGTTTTAATAGAAATTTTTGAAGCAGTTACAAAATATTGCAATGAAAAAGCAATTCCGTACATTAGTAAAATCACAAAGTTGCAATAGGGAAGGAGATGAGAGGTGAAGCCTCTCAGGCATGAAAATAATTACAGTAAAGTAAAGAAATCAGAGCTAGTTGCCACAGTACAATTCAATGGGCAGAAGAGACAAAATCAGCAATATAAACACTATACATATGACATAGTAGATTTTGAACACAGAGGGTAGGGAGAAGACAAGGGATACAAGAATAAAGACAACAAAAGGTAAACACATACACATAAAAAGGGTGACAGAGCGGTGAGGAAGCAAGTATTCTAGAAATCTAGTCAGTGGGAAAGGTCAGAACTATCCCTGAACAGGGACCAAACTGTCCAATTCCGGATGAAGGAACCATAGAAAGCAATCCAATAGAAGAATCCAATAGAAGGAGAGGCAATAATGGAAGTATCAATAGGTTTATTTCCAAGGTCAAAAACTTTCCCCCAGAAAGGACGAAGCCAAGGACAATCCCACCAAATGTGCAACATAGTTCCAGGGGCACTACCACACCTCCAACAATACTCCGACACATGAGGGATTATCCTGTGGAGAAAAGAAGGACATTGGTACCATCTTGTGAGAATTTTATACTTTTTTTCCTGTGCAAAGCAGATTGGTAATTTGTGAGCTAACAGGAATGACGTTTGCCAATCTTCAGCAGAATGCTGAATCCCCATCTCCCTGTCCCAGGCTGCAGTGAATGCCAACTGAGCAGAACAGAGAGGAGGCTAGAGTATCTAAGGCAAATAGGGCAACGTGTGATATGGCGAAGATGACAGCGACAGATAGAGCTCCAGAGAAGTCTAATCTTGCAGTAAAATAGTACAGTTCTCCAAGAAGGATAGGTACGACCTTAATTGAAAGTATGACCACCACACTGCACGCCTCCCCGAACAGGATTCTGTAATAGTATTAAGAGGAAGAATATCACCAGTGGTTGAAAGGGTCTGAGCCAAGCACATACCATCTTGTCTCCCCCAGTAAAGGAACATGTCAACCGCTTTGCCCGGAGGATAGGAAAGTATTGTGAAAGTGAAGAGCTAATGGACTGTGGGTGAGGTCAGAAGTACAAATAACACACTCCCAAACAGCAAGAAATGTACTTGTGAGAAAGGGTAAAGAAGTCATTGGTCTTTACGAACTATCTAGAAAAAAGGCAGAGAGAATAGTGCAAGAGAGACATTCCTTTCTCAATGCATATCCATTGCTTACCGGCATGCGAGCGGAACCAAGACCAAAGTCATCCTAGAGAGATCAGACAACAACCGTATCTTTGCCCATTCAGCAGTAGGTCACCCTTATCACGAGCCCTCCAAATGATTTGTACCGTAAAAGTGAACAAAATGAACCCGGCAAAGAACATCTCTTGGTCTGTCAGGATCCGGGTTGCAAGGACCAAGAGTTCTTTGTGCCCTATGTTTATCCACAGTATCATCAGCAGGACGCTCCAGCAAGGAGTTAAACAACTTCTGTACAGTGGGTATTAGCTGCACAGGAGATATGACTTCGGGCATGCCCCTAACCCTGATATTGTTGTGGCGATTCCTATTCTCATGGTCCTCCGCCAAATTAAAGAGCATATGAATCTGTTGGGAGTGCTGATCTAAGCGATCTGCCTGAGATGTTTGTTTGGCTGATACAACAGAAATGTCACCCTCTATACGCTGTACTTGATCAGTTAAATGAGAGAGATTGGTGGTAATAGATTGAATCTCCGATTTATAAGTAGTTTTCAGGCATTGTATATAACTTTCCACGTCCTGTTTAGTAGGAATAGCAGCCAATTGATGTTTTAGCTCCTGTAAACCATCCTCCATAACAGGGCCCTTAGATGTGTTGTATCTCTATGACAAGACCTAGTCACTGGAGGGAAGGGGGAGGCATGACTGCAGCCCGTGCTGGACTGGGGAGAGATGCAGGAGAGTTTAAAATAAAAGAATAAGCTCCATGTGTGGAATGCTCCTGGCCATAAACCACCATTTCAGGAGCAGTGGAGGCAGGAGTAGCCTCATCAGAAGATAAGGTGAGTGAGTCCTGGGAGCAGGACGTGGAAGGAAGGGCCTGATATGTACCTGTGTCGGTAAAGGAGGCCAACGGAGAGGTCCCTGTTGCAGGCAGAGTCCCCTGACATGTCCTCAGTCCAGCGGCTCCATCTTGGAAATCGCTCCAGCGGCAGAGTCAGAGAGATATCTCTGAATAGACCCAGCGGCCGACATTCTCCTGGTACAGTAAGGGGTCATAGAGGCTTGCTTGGATTTCCTGATCATCAGATGGCCGATGCAGTTTCGGAAGAGGTGCTAATGTGAGTGCCGGGGCAGTGCAGGAGCGGAGCTGTGAGTCAGTGCGTCCTATCGGTGCCATGTCCAGGCCACGCCCCCATGGGCTATTTTTTTAGTTTGTCCCCATACATTTGCATCATGTTGGCAGCACATCACCTGCCCCTGAGCGTTTGCTCATTCATTGGCTGATCTTTGCCCTGTTTACACAGGGAAATGATCAGGAATGAGCGTTCGTATGATTGCTCGTTCATCCCATCATTTGCCTATGTAAAAGGGCCTTTAAAGAGACATATGGGATGATCTATGATGAGATATTAGGACCCATGTACTGTTCTTGCACGGAGGCCCTCAGCTGTCTGTGTCGGCCCCTGCATGTACATATCCTATTAATCAGATATATTTACTGTGTTAACCATTTCACAATCCTACTTGTTAATATCAAACCCAATGTTAAACTCTCCAGAACCGCAGGAGCAAACTATAACCATCAGTATTATTTAGTGGTTTATATGGATATTATTTGGGAGTTGAACTGTAGTGTTATATGGTAATATGACAGTTTTATGTGTGCTCTTTAAAGAAGTATTATTATGACACAGCACATTATTTAGAACACTATATGGTAGTATTAGGCGGCCTGTATTATTTTGCCACTGTATGGCGGTATGGCAGTATGATGGCGGATGAAACTATGAGAATTGTCAAGAAAGGGCAGGTGGGAGGGCAAGGGCGTAACTAAGAAAGACTGGGCCCCATAGCAAACTCTTGACTGGGGGCCCCCCAGGTGCCTCACGCAGCCCCCCTTATAGATAGTGCCCCCTGTAGATTGTGCCATACAGCCTCCCTGTAGACAATGCTATACAGTCCGTCTGTAGGCAGTGTCACACCCCCCTTGCAGATAGCACCCCCACCTCCCCCTTGTAGATAGTGCCATACAGCCCTCTCTGTAGATATCACCATAAAGCCCCCCTGTATATAGCACCATACAGCTCCCCCATATATAGTGCCACACAGCCCCCTCCCTTGTATATAGTGTCACACAGCCCCCCTTAGTAGATAGTACCACACAGCTCCCCCTTAGTAGATAGTGCCACACACAGACCCCTGTAGAATGTGCCAAACATAGCCCCCTGTAGATAGAGCCACAGTCCTTCCCCTTGTAAATAGTGCCATACAGCCCCCCTAGTAGATAGTGCTACACTGTCCCTCTTAGTAGTGCCATACAGCCCCTTATATATAGTGCCACACAGCTCCCCCTTGTGAATAGTGCCACACAGCCCCCCTTGTATATAGTGCCACACAGCCCCCCACATAGCACAAGGCAGTGGCGCATCCAAGAAGTTGTATCAGCCAGAGGGATGTCAATCAAACATGGAAAGGTTGGTTTGGAGGCAGGACGACGTGACTCTACAGGATAGCGGCACCGACCCATGAGCCCTCAATGAGTAATTATCATATAGTGTGCCCCAGTTTAAAAGTTGATTTGATAGATTTTGCTGCATCTGAAAAAAACATACATTTGGAAATATTGTCAGGTCATGTTTTACTGCATGGTGGCGGTTCAAGAGGTTAAATCTACCAGACAGGTTCCCATTAAATATAAAATTAATTGAAAACCATCTTGCCTGCAATTTTGTTATTATAAATATATCCTATATAATTACAGCTCCAGAACCAAGCGCATATATATATATATATATATATATATATATATATATATATATATAAAGTTCCAGAACCAAGCTCAGTACATATATACAGCACCAGAACTAAGCTCATTACATAAATAAAGCACCAGAACAAAGCTCTGACATATATACAGTACCACAACCAAGCTCCGTACATAAATACAGCAATAGAACAAAGCTCAGTACATATATACAATACCAGAACCAAGGTCAGTACATATATACAGCTACAGAGCCAAGCTCAGTACATAAATACAGCCCCAGAACCAAGCTCAGTACATAAATACATCCCCAGAACCAAACTCAGTACATATATACAGCACCAGAACAAAGCTCAGTACATAAATACAGCACCAGAATCAAGCTCAGTACATAAATACAGCACCAGAAAAAAGCTTAATACATAAATACAGCCCCAGAACAAAGCTCAGTACATATATACAGTACCAGAACAAAGCTCAAACATATATACAGCACCAGAACAAAGCTCAGTACTTAAATACAGCATCAGAACCAAGATCAGTACATATATATATACAGCACCAGAACAAATACAGTTCAATTTAGTGCAACCCCTGCTGTATATGTTTGTACAGCGTAAAATTACAGCTCCCAGCATGGCCCGAACAATGGTAAGGATATGCTGGGAGATGGTGTTTCACCCAAAAAAATCATACCACCCATCATCTCGCTGCAGATCATACAGTGACTACAGTACTGATTAGAGGCAGAAAAAACATTTATATTGAGTGACTCACCGGTGATGTCTCAGATTCCAATTATTTTTCTCTTTTCTCCCTCCGGTCCAGACCTCTATGATGGATTTCTCCCGACCGCGACCCATTTCTGAAGTTTTCCGCTTAGATGTCTTCAGCTTCTCACTTTTAAAACATTTACACCTATAAATGAAGATAAAATTCTCAACACCTCTAAATATAATAGCGCCATACACTGCATCTCTAACTATAATAGTGCCATACACTGGGTCCCTAATTATAATAGTACCATACACTGTGTCCCACACACACCGTGCCCCCTGTAGATAATGCCCCCATCGCCCCCTGTTGATAGTGACCCCCATAGAGCCTCTGTAGTTAGTGCCCGACATAGAAGCCCCTGTAGATAGTGCCCCACATACAGCCCTCTCTAGATAGTGCCCACATATGGATTCCAGAGCTGCAAGGCAATAGTGCAATAGTGCTAACCACTTAGCCACCATGCTGCCCTACATATAGCTTCCCCTATAGATAGTGCTCCACATATAGCCCACCTCTGTAGATAGGGCCTCACATATAGCCACCCCTGTAGACAGTGCCCTACATATAACCCCCCTGTAGATAGTGCCCCACAGGTAACCCACCCCTGTAGACAGTGCCCTACATATAGCCCCCTGTAGATAGTGTCCTACAAATAGATCCCCCTATAGATAGTGCTCCACATATAGCCCACCTCTGTAGATAGTGCCTCACATATAGCTCCCCCTGTATATAGTGTCCCACATATAGCCCACACCTGTAGACAGTGCCCTACATATAGCCCCCTGTAGATAATGCCTCACAGGTAACTCACCCCTGTATATAGTGTCCCACATATAGCCCACCCCTATAAATAGTGCCCTACAAATAGCTCCCCTATAGATAGTGCCCTACATACAGCTCCCCCTGTATATAGTGCTCCACATCCCCACATATAGACCCCCTGTAGATAATGCCACTCACAGTTTTAGCAGAAAAAAACAAACAACTTTACATACTCACCCTGATCCTGTTCCCACGCTGTCCAGTGGCAATGCAGATCTGCTCTCTTCTGAGCAGGTCTGCTGGAGCTGAACGACGCAAGCGCTGCATCGTTGAAAGGCGCTGATTGGCAGTGCAGAATGACTTGCCCCGTCAATTAGCGCTTTTCAACTATGGAAGCGGCGCCCCGCCAATCAGCGTCATTGTAAGGTGCTGAATGGTCGGGCACGGAATGTGCCCGGCCATTCAGCACTAATGCATGTAAGCAAGAGGGGATAGCTATCGCTAGCACTGGGGCCTCCTCCGGTGCTAGCAATGCGACCGGGCATTTGAGGGTCCGTGCCGCCCTGCCCATAAATGTTAGAGGTTCGGCGACGCGGTCCCCGTAGTAGCGTCATAACAGCTGCTAGCGGCACCACCGGGCATATGGGGGCGTGTCGGCTGCTACAGCGGTAGTTACGCCACTGTGTGAGGACTTTACATTGCTTGTTGCCCAAGCCTTGAGAATTGCTGGAGGTCCCACTAGTCAGACTGCTATGATCAGTAAGTGACGGCATAAAATTGCGATATGCAACCACTATAGTGGGATAACTACTTTAAGCAGTATCATTAACTAAAAACCTTTCTCAATACTATAATATTTCTGTTACAAAAGGATGGCTAATTGTACTATTATACACTCCTCACCATTGAAATTGCAACACCAAAAATAAAAAGTTTTGGAATTGTGGAAATCAGGGGATCGATATGAAATGGAAACAAAATATTCCAAACATCTTGATTTATTCAGTATGATACAGAAATACACACACTTACACGCTTTGGCATGCTATCAATGAAGTTATTAATGGTTGTCTGAGGAATGTTATGCCACGCTGAATGCTGTTTGGGCACGCAAATCATCAAGATTGGCTGCTGGCAGCTCCCTCCGCAATTGCCAACCAATGACGTCCCAGATGTTCTTGATGGGACACAAGCCTGGAGATGCTGCATGCCATGGTAGCGCATTTAGGCCATTCAGGCTGCACACAGTAGCATGAGCAATATGCGGCATGGTGTTGTCCTGTTGAAAAACAACTTCTGGATCACTTTGGAGAAATGACCGCGACCAAATCAATGTAACGCTGAGCTGTTAGTGTACCTGAAATGAAGACTAGAGGGGTTACAGCTACTGTACATTATGCCACCCCACACCATAATCCCGTTAGTAGGACCGGTGTGATGTTCCCTTGTGAAGGTCTCTTAATGGCTTTGCTCTCCAGACTAATCTCCATCTATCATTGTGTCCGAGACAAAATCGGGACTCATTGCAGAAGAGGATAGACCTCCATTCCAGCATCCATTGCCGTCTTGCTGTGCACCATAGTAGCACCTGTAGCTGGAGGTCTGGCTCGTAGCCCAATGTTGTGCAAACGCCTTCTGATGGTTTTTGTCGTCAATGGTTGCCGCCCTAGGCTTAGGATGTGCTGTCCAATTACACTTGCAGTACATAATCGATAACTGTGCGCTATTCTTCCAAGCAGACAATCCGTCCGTGCAGAGGTTAGCCTCCACACACCTCTTACTGTCATTCCCGTTTGTTGTTGTTCTACCAACCTCCAAGACACGCAACGTTGAACAGTGCTGACATCTTGGCCTAGGTGCGTAGCGATCTGCAGGAGTGATAAACTAAGATCTCTCAGTTCTGTCCCTCTCAGTTTGCGACAAGTGGCGATAACTGGCATGTCAACGAACTGGAGGCATTCATGTGGCTAAAAAAAACTTTTCTTTTAATCTGGCTTTTATTTCCCTCCCACATGCCACAGATTGGAACTAGGTGCTTGAAAATGTCATCATTTGTAAATCTTAGCAACACCTGCTACTTCCTCGATTTGCATAACCTTACGGCTTGCCCTTCTTGGTGTTGCAATATCAATGTTGAGTAGTGTATGTTATATTTTATCGACCTTCAAGAAAAACCAGCAGATTAAATGAGCAGATTTAAATTTGGAATAACAACTATGGACTGCGCTATTGATTCTGTCCAAAACAACGGAACCCTGTCACAACAGATGGAAACCATTAGCTAGGTTTCCGTCACCATTGAGTTCAATGGTGAAGGAAACTCTAGCTATGGTTTCCGTTTGACTTTCCGCTGAGGGGTTAACTCGACGGAACCCCTCAGTAGAAACTAACGGTGATGTAAACACACCCCATTTTGTTCCCAAAACTGTAATCAGATCCAACCAGGCTTTATACCCCACTCCCATACTGAATCCAATCCTGGAATATGTAAAAGAATAAAATGCAACTGGCAAACTAGGTGCCTCATAACTGGAGGTACGTGACTAATCTGCTCAATTTTACATATAAACTCTAGGAAGGTAAGCAGAATATATTTTGGAGTAGAACTGATATGTTCCCAATAAAAGGGGATACTATTTTAATTGGAAACAATTTTGCAAAGGCTGTAAATGCTGTGCGCCTGGATAAGTTAGTTCTTGACCTTGAGTGTATTAAGAGTAAATATCTCTGGCAGATCAGTGGGTGTAATTTCTCAGCACACTGCACATTCATGAGGTGTTAAATGCCTTTCTGGAGAGAGACAGACATCATGGGGGCAGGAGTTAGCATGACATAGACTGAAGCATTGGACATGGAGAATTAATGGTGATAAAAATAAGAAATAAGTACACATTTGAGACACTGAATTACAAAGGAAAAGGGAAGGAAAGCATTTAAGTTGTGTGTAACCTATTCTAAAACAAGTAAAATAACATAGGGCTTACTTATTCCATACAAATAAAATACAACAGGTTTGTCAAGGCATCTCTATCTAGAGATACAAGAATATTTAAATCTTTGTCTCAGCAACAAACCCCTTGAATCCTGCTTGAAATCATATACACTGGGGGAGAAATAACAAGAAGGTTCAGAATGAATGATTTAGTCAGAAGCCAATGGCAATTTATAGGTGTTGTTCGCTTTGCACAATCTGTGTTTTCTGGAAGTGTCCCACAATGATAAACTGATCACAGAGTGCCCCCCTGTCATCAGTTGCAATCTGTTGGAGAACCTGGCAGAAAGTGCTCATGTCTTCTGCAGCGCCACCACAGAGAAAATGAAGCATTATACATTTCCCGTTATAATCAATGTGCTGTTTGTGTAATGCACTAAAGTAACGGGTCCGAAAAGCAAGATGCTGTTTGTAGTCATTCTCTGCCGTAGCCATTATACGAGAGTCCTGAACATGAAGGCAATAGCGTTTCCCATTGAGCTACTAGTGATGCTGGATGGTACCAGTGCTGAAATAATTGTTTAGGTTCTCTTGATGCTTGCCTGATTTGTCTTCGTTTGGCTTCCTATAATATACGTCTGGCCCTCGCACTCCCTCTTTGCCTCCTTGCAGACTATTCAGCTTCCTTCCTCTAGTTTGGTTCATTGCTGCCTTACTTTACAAACTATTTCTGCTCATATGTGTCCCGTACTTGGATGGATTTCTGACCACATTTCTGCCTTATGCTACAAACTGTTGCTGCTTATCTGTGTCCCGTAATTGGATAGATTCCTGATCACATCTCTGCCTTATGCTACAAACTGTTGCTGCCTATTTGTGTACTGAAATTATATTGGTTCCTGACCATGTCTCTGCCTTATGCTACAAACTGTTGCTGCTTATCTGTGTACTGAACTTATATTGGTTCCTGACCACGTCTCTGCCTTACACCACAACCTGTTGCTTCTTATCTGTGTAGCAAACTTGTAATGGTAGTTAACTACTCCTGCATATTATCACACTGCTTCCGGATTGTTTCAGCCACTCAACTCCAAATCTGCTTCCAGATCTCGTCACACATCTTGCTTTTTTACTACAAGCCACTATTTATTGAAATGTTTGTAGAAAAAGCCACATTTGGTTGTAGGGGAACTTACTTTATTATTGGTCCTTGTAGGAATTTTGTTGATCTTTTCCCAAACTGCAGATGAACGATAAGCAACCACATATTACTTGAAGGGCAGGATTGACAAGCAGCAAATGGACAAGTGTCAGTGTACTAGTTCATATGATTTTTGTTCTTATTACAACACAAAGGTTTCATCTAGTCATCTTGATTAGTTAAGACATAGTGTGAAGACAATGTCTAGAACATGTGCAGTTCTTAACTTAGGCTGTGTTCACATCACAGTTCCTTTGCACTGAGGGGTTCCGTCTGAGGTCTCCGTTGGGTTAAACCCTCAACGGAAAGGCAAATGGAAACCTTAGCTTCCGTTTCCCTCACCATTGAACTCCATTTCTGTTTGCCTTTCCGTTGAGGGGTTAACCCAACAGAAACCTCAGACAGAACCCCTCAACGGAAGGGCAATGGTGATGTGAACAGGCCCTTAGACACTCTATCTGTCCATTCACAAGAATAGTTTAAATTGAATCTTTACTTTGTGCTATTGAGCCTTCATGAAATTTCAGTGAATTAAAAGTGATAAAATCCATGTGATACTGTGATTTATATGTTTGCAGTAGAAAGCATCAAAAGTGGTCAATTGAAGACTTGTGTTAGATCTTGCTTCTATGTCACCAGACAAGAATAACTTATAGGTTTAAAATGGGCAGCACATTGGGTCAGTTGCCTGGTAGCAGTATGGTCCTGATTGGGAATTCGACCACGCCATCATTTGAGTAGGGGTTGTAACTTCTTTCCCTATTTGTGTGGGTACCTCTGGGTAGTTTGATTTCTCTCACAATCTAAATACATGTTGATAGGTCTTATTGGCTTCCTATGAAATTATCCTTATGGTGTGTGTTAGATTGTAAGAACCACAGGGCGCAGGGACTGGTATGAGTGGATATATTCCATGTACCGTGCTGCAGAATACTATGGCACTATTTAAATGAATACAATCACGGATTAATGAAGGATTTTCCAGGGGGGCCAGCACAAGAGTTTTAGGAGTGAATGCTAGCACACAAGCAGACGTCACCATTTTTTGGGCTTCCTCGATGGATTGAGGAAGCATGATGGAACATTCACTTTAATGTCTGTGTATGCAAAACAGTAGCTGAATAACAAATTGATCTAAGAAATAACAGACAATACCAAATTGGATGTGATTATCTAGTCATATCAGGCTGATGCAATATACTGCTGTACTACTGTACTGATCACCTCGGCAATGTCTATGTTCTTTAGTAGTATTGATTTCTGTTTCATAATATTTAGTGTTTTTATTTTCTTGAGATCAATCAGATGCTGTGAGTTGCAGGTTCTTAGAAAGGGATAACTGGTGGCTCTCAAAATGTAATGGAACACTTGAGTTACTGTATAACAACAATATCATCTTCCTTAAGTGACATTGATAGTTTTAGCAGCATTAAGAAGACAGTGATGCATATCCCAGCTCAGTTTCAGCTGTCTTCATGTAATTGATTACCTAATAGGGCCAGTTCACACAGAGTTTTTTTACATGTTTTTTGACGCAGAAACCGCGTTGGAAAATTGGCCAAAAAAACGGCCGAAAATGCCTCCCATTGATTTCAATGGGAGGCGGAGGTGTTTTTTTCCCCGCGTATTGGAAAAACCAGCTCGCAGGAAAAAGAAGGGACATGCCCTATCTTTGGGCGTTTACGCTTCTGACCTCCCATTGACATCAATGGGAGGCAGAAGAAGCGTATTTCGAGGAGATTTTGGATTGTGGCGCTCAATGGTCGCGGGCGAAAAACGCCTCGAAAAAAGCCGCAAAAAACGGTGTGCTGGGAGAGCAAAATCTGCCTCAAAATTCCAAACAGAATTTTGAGGCAGATTTTTCTCCTGCAAAAAACTCCATGTGATAAAATGTAATAGGACGAGTAGAGAGGTACCACATTACTTTAGGTAATGCAAATAGTGAGGTACAGTGGTAAGAAGCCCTCACCTAATTGACATCATTGCCAGTGGTACTGATGAAAGCAGCTGAGACTTACAAGACCTATAAAGTAGCAAATTCACGTATGTGTGTCTACTAAGGGTATGTGCACACGACCTCTTTTCAGACGTAATGGAGGCGTTTTACGCCTCGAATTACGCCTGAAAAGACGGCTCCAATACGTCGGCGAACATCTGCCCATTGCTGTGTAGACGAGCGGTCATTTTACGCGTCGCTGTCAAAATACGGCGCGACAAATGACGGCTCGTCAAAAGAAGTGCAGGACACTTATTGGGACGTTTTTGGATCCGTTTTCTCATAGACTCTATTGAAAACAGCTCCAAAAACGGCCGTAAAAAATGCTGCGAAGAACGCCGCAAAATATGCAAGTTGCTCAAAAAACGTCTGAAAATCAGGGGCTGTTTTCCCTTGAAAACAGCTCCGTATTTTGAGACGTTTTTGACTCTGCGTGTGAACATACCCTTACAGTCTCAAACCAAAATAACTGTTTGGAAAGAATAATTAACCAAGTTTTGTAACAATGGTGTATAGTACTAAATAAGGTGTTTTTTTTTTACTGTGTAGTGATTTATTTTTTTACACCAGGTACAATGTTAATTGCCCTACTAGGCATGATTTACATTTTAATCTATTGTATTTTCTATTTTGCAGTTCCGTGCACGCTTATACAGGAACTTTTATCACATTTTGCACTAGTTGTCACGTCCTGTATTAGTTGGTCTCATGTACACTACCGTTCTACAGCTCCATTTTATACGGAGCTATAATAGAGCTTACCTTCAAATGCATGGGGCCTCTACTATACCCCTTATACCCATATAAAATTGGAGACTTACGAATCCTGCTGTGACCATAAACCCTGGACGAATTGGGGCTAGAGAGGCCTACACTTCCAGCTGTATACGAGGGAGCTCTACAGCCATGTAGGTTCTGCGCACACTGCTGTGCCATGTGCATTGGGTTTTAGAGTAATTCTGGAAGGCTGGCCACTCTGCGGAAGTCTCAACACTTTCCAAGTCTCCATTTGAACATAATGGCTCTATTTTTTTTTTTACCAGAAACTTAGACGCGACCTTGTAACTGTTTCCGGATTTATATTTCAGCCATTTTTTCTCATCCTCTCTGGAATTATTTTTTGTGGTATAATATTCTTGAAAAAGTGTTGTGTAATGACATTATAGCATACCCTTTTTCTCAATGGAAATCATAAGGGTGTTAACTGGTGAAAACCATATGCTCACGTTGTTTGAGCACTAATGTAATATGCAAAATATAATCTGGACTGCCTTATGCTGAGATCTGCTACCAAGGATTATTTATGAAACAGTGTATTAAAGATGATGGCAGAAATTTGCGAAAAATAATGACGTTTTGTGGCTGATGTGTGTGGGCCATCCCCTTTCCGGTTACCAAATATTAGGGCCTTGATAACCACCTCTTAAAAGTGAAGAAATGTTCCCATCTGGCCTGCTCATTGGGATAGCATGTAAGCGTTATACAATGACATCTGTACGATGCGCACAGCCAGCTTATGCAGGTTTTTTTATATTTTGTTACTTTTACACAATAAAAACCCTTTTTTCTAAAAAAAAAAAAATACATCATATTTTGGTGTCGCCATATTCTAAAAGAATATGCAAATTCTTGATCACTTTTTATTACATTTTTTTGAGGGGAGGCGACCATAAATAAGCAATTCTGCAATTGATTTTTTTTTTTTTTTTTTTTAACGTCTTTTACGGTGCGGGATAACTAACATGATAGCTTGAAAATGCCTTCATAGAGGAGGTGAAACGTTGCGGTCCTATGTTGGATAAATAAATTCCCCTTTTTTGAGTGCTGCTTCGTGTTCTCTTCTTTTGATTCATGATAGTTTTATAGTTCAAGTCGTTATGCATGCGACAATACCTATTATGTATAGTTTTTTCATTTTTCCAATTATAAAGGACTTGACCAGGGAAAAAGGGCGACTCATGTTTATATTACTTAACCCCTTCCCACTGCAGCCACTTTTGACTTTCCCGACAGAGCCTCATTTATCAAATCTGACGTGTCACTTTATGTGGTAATAACTTTGCAATGCTTTTACCTATCCAAGCGATTCTTAGGCTTTATTTTCTTATGACACATTGTACTTTATGTAAGATGTAAAATTTGGTCGATACATTCAATGCTTATTGAGTGCCAACATTTTGAGAAAATTTGCATATGTCTACTTTATGTTGGCATTGTTTTTTGAACATCCTTTTATTTTTCTAGGATGTTACTAGGCTCATCATTTTAGCAGAAATTTCTCACATTTTCAAGAAAACTTCAAAAGCCTATTTTTTTATGGACCAGTTCAGATCAAGTGACTTCGAGGGGCCCATACATTAGAAACCCGCAAAAATTACACCATTTTAAAAACTGCAATCCCCAAAGTAATTAAAACAGCATTTAGAAAGTTTCTAGGTCCTTTAGGCATTTCTCAGGAATTAAAGCAAAGTGGAGTTGAAATATACAAATTTAATTTATTTTCAGAAATTCCATTTTAATCCATTTTTTTCTGTAACACAGAAGGCTTTACCATATAAACACAACTCAATATTTTTTGCCCAGATTCTGCAATTTTTAGAAATATCCCACATGTGGCCCTAGTGTGCTAAAGGACTGAAGCACAGGCCTTAGAAGCAAAGGAGCACCTAGGGGATTTTTATTATTAGATTACATTTTAGGCACCATGTCCGGTTTGAAGAGGCCTTGTGGAGCCAAAGCAAAGGGAAAAAAAACCACCCCATTTTAGAAACTACACCACACAAGGAATTCATCTTGGGGTGAGCATTTTGACCCTACATGTTTTTCACAAATTTTATTAGAATTTGGCCGTGAAATTGAAAAACTTTTATGTTTTCTAATGTCGTTTTAGATTAAAAAATAAATAAATAATTTCCACAAGGAATAAAGAAGAAAAAGACCCCCAACATTTGTAAAGCAATTTCTTCAGAGTACGGAAATACTCCATATGTGGTCATAAACTGCTGTTTGGGCAAACAGCAGATCTCAGAAGAGAAGGAGCGCCATTTGGCTTTTGGATTGCAAATTTTACTGGATTAATTTTTCGGGACCATGTCGCATTTGCAAAGCCCCCTAAGGTACCAGTACAATGGAAACTCACAAACGTGACTCCATTTTGGAAACTACACCCCTTGAAAAATCTATCTAGCGTTTTGATCCCACAGGTGTTTCATAGATTTTATTAGAATTGGGTGCAGGGAAAATGAAAAATTAAATTTTTTTCCAATAAGACATAGCTTTAGCTACATATTTTTTATATTTTCTCAAGAAATAAAGGAGAAAACTAACCCCAACATTTGTAAAGCAACTTCTCCATAGTACGGACATAGCCTATATGTAGTCATAAACTGATGTTTGGGCACACGGCAGGACTCAAAAGAAAAGAAGCTCCATTTTGCTTTTGGAGTACAGATTTTGCTGGATGCTGGTATTGTGGAGCCATGTGGAATTTGCAAAGCCCCTGAGGTACCAGTACAGTGGAAATCCCAGAGAAGTGACTCCATTTTGGAAAGTACACACCACAAGGAATTTCTCTAGGCGTATAGTGAGTATTTTGACCCCACAGGTTTTTGTTGAATTTATTAGAATGGGGTAGTGAAAATTAGAAATTAATTTTTTTTTCAATAAGATGTAGCTTAAGCTAACAATTTTTCATTTTCACAAGTAATAAAGCACACAAAAATTTGTAAAGCAATTTCTTCAGAGTACAACAATACCCCAAATGTGGTCACAAACTGCTGTAGGTAGGAGTCAGAAGGGAAGGAGCGCCAATTGGCTTTTGCAGTGCAGATTTTGCTGAATTGGCTTCTGGGTGCTATGTCACATTTGCAAAGCCCCTGTGGGACCAAAACAGTGGAAATCCCCCAATAGGCTTCCATATTTGGCAGACAAGAATGCCATTCTTAGGCTTCTGGTTGCCGTAGTAGCCAGTGGCACCCCCACGATCGCGTTGCTGGATGCCGATCGGGTACAAACCACATAGATGCTGCGGTCACTTTTGACCGAGGCATCTAAGGGGTTAATGGCGAGAATCGGTGCTAACTTCTGCCCCGCTGTCACAGCAGGGTGTAAGTTGTAACATACAGCTGACACCCGCGGTTGATCAGCTTCTGATCCCGTGCCATCTTTTTTTCGTAACTAAACGACATTTTGCAGGAAGCACTAGCTTCCAACGACGTATACTTATGACAAATGTCAGGAAGGGGTTAAACTTTTTATTTATTTATTTTTCTAAAACATTCCTTTATTTTTTTAGTTCCACTAGGAGACTTGAAGGTTTGATCTTCTGTTTGCAGGTACAATATATTTCTCCACTAACAGGCAGTCTTTTAGGTCCTGCCTTTGGCAGGGCCTAATAGGCATCTGTACATGGCCGTTTCTAGATTTTCTAGGTTTTGTTAGGTTTTCTAGGGCTTGCTAGGTTTTCTGGCTGCTATAGTAAGCCATAGTCACCCCGCATAGTCACTCACAGGGTGCCAATGGGGTACAGAGGAAGCCCCCTCTTTCAGTTAACCACTTAGATGCAGCTATTTTTCCCATCCCCATCTGACAATTAACAAATAAAGAAGGTTCACCTCACTGCCCCACTTCTCCCCTCCGGAACCCCTCAGACTCTATCATTATGCCGTGGCTCATACAATGTACTAATGTTGAGTGCTGCGTCGTATGTAAGGCACTGACGCTGCTTGATGTCAGGACCTTGTATGAGCTGAGGCATGCTGAGGGAGCCTGAGGGGGCCAGGAGGGGAAAAGCGAAGAGGAGCGGTCAGGGGAGCATGTTTTTTTTTTTTAATTCATAGGCATAGGCATTAAAATAGATTTCCTATTATTAGTATGAAAAACATGTTAAATATACATGTATTAAAAACTAATTGACATTTTTGGCATTACAATACAGTCAAATATGAAATAATTTTGACCCTTTGCTCCTTAGTAAGCCCACTTTAGCTTAATGTGTCCTATTGCTATAGAGGGAAACAATTTTACATCATCATCTGTCTCTCATTCATACCTTTTAACACATATATAAAAAGTATGCTGGCTCAGAGGATTGCTGCATCAAGACATTTCTTTTGTGCTCTGCTGTTTAAGTGTCATGGTTTCATGGAAAAATACCGACTATCACTGCAAGAGTCAGGAGTGCTACCAAAACATAGAGTGGTTAATGCGGCATTGCATCATGAATTGTATATTTTTTAAGACCTGGACAATGTATTTACTTTCCAGTGTTGCTGACCACGGTCATTTAGAAA
The DNA here is from genome assembly GCF_050947455.1 of Rhinoderma darwinii. Taxonomy (NCBI): domain Eukaryota; kingdom Metazoa; phylum Chordata; class Amphibia; order Anura; family Rhinodermatidae; genus Rhinoderma; species Rhinoderma darwinii. The sequence continues at coordinate 48,831,942 of NC_134696.1, forward strand.
ATATATAATATTAAATGCAACCAAATAAAAAAACATAGGTTGTGCTTATACACAAAATTAAGCCTGTCCAGTGTCCTGACCCACATTGATGTGTTTACTAGATCTTAACAAATTAGGGGGCCAAGCAGGAGCGTAACTAGGAAAGATTTGGCCCCATAGCAAACTTTTGACTAGGACCCCCTCCCCTAGGTGCCACACACAGTCCTTCTTCTATATAGTGCCCCCTTGTAGATTGTGCCATACAACCCTCCCTGTAGATTGTGCCATACAACCAAACTGTAAATTCTGCCATACAGCTGCTCCTGTAGTTTGTGCCATACTGCCCCCTGTAGACAGTGCTGTACAGACCTCCTGTAGACAGTCACACCCCCTTGTAGATAGTGCCACCCTTCCCCCTGAAGATAGTGCCCCCTCTCCCTTGTAGATAGTGCCCCCATCTCCCCCTTTTAGATCGTGCCATACAGCCCCCTGTAGGTAGTGTCCCCACCTCCCTCTTGTAGATAGTGCCATACAGCTCCTCTCCCACTGTAGAAAGCACCCCACCTCCCTTGTAGATAGTAGATAGTGCCATACAGCCCCCCTCTAGATAGTGCCATACAGCACCTCTCCCACTGTAGAAAGCACCCCACCTCCCTTGTAGATAGTAGATAGTGCCATACAGCACCCCGCTCGAGTGGGATCCTGCTAAAAAAAAACAAAACATTAAAAGTTAAAAAAATTCCCCATTTTCCCTCAAGCACAACGTTAAAAAAAAATAAAAATTTACAGAACTGGCATTGACGCGTCCGTAAAACTCTGAACTATTACAATATATCATTATTTAGTCCGCGCGGTGAACGCCGTAAAAAATAAAAGATAAAAAATGCCAGAATCACTGTTTTTTGGTCACGTCATCTCCCACAAAATAGACTATAAAATGTTCAAAAAGTCTCATGTACCCCAAAATGGTACCAAGGCTCGCCCTGCAAAAAATAATCCCCCATATCGCTCAATCGACGAAAAAATAAAAACTTTATGGCTCTCAGAATATGGCGACAAAACTCAAATTTTATTTGTTATCAAAGTAATCGTATTGACCTGCAGAATAAAGTTAACAGCCAGTTTTTCCCGCACAGTGAACACCATAAAACAAAACCCCCCAAAATGATTGAGGAATCACTGTTTTATTCCTATTCCACCCCACAAATATTTTTTTTCCAGTTTCCCACTATATTATAGGGCACAATAAATGATGTTGGGAAAATCTATAACTCGTACCGCAAATAACAAGCCATACAGCAATTTTGATGGAAAAATAATAAAAATATGGCTTTTGGAAGGTGGTGGGGGGGAAACAAAAGTGAAAATCCAAAAAATGGCTGCGGCGGGAAAGAGTTAATTCCTCACAGTTTTTAAGATCTCTGCTTGTTGTTATTCAGTAGGAACATTCATTCTTTAATTCAAGTGGCTACAATTCTGTCCATGGTCATGTGATGGACACACAAGTGCTGGGATCGTTAGAAGACACAGCTCTGATACACGTACGGTGACGAGCCGTGCACCTGTGTCCATCACATGACCTGGATAGAATTTTATCCACTCTAAGTAAATAATGAAGGTTCCTACTGAATAACAACAAGCTGCGATCTTGAAAAACGGGAGCAATTATTACAGCAAATATATTGGAAAACTTTTAATCAAACAAAAACTAACATTTATTTGCTGAAACCGGACAACTCGTTTAATACTCTCCCCTATCACATGTACTGCGGTCACAAGCAGCAGACCACCAAAATCAAAACATGGTAAGATATTAGAAAGAAAGCCAAATTAAAGTAAAAGCATTTTTTTTTATAAAAACGTGTGTGTGTGTGTGTTTAAATATTCAGTATATATATATATATATGGGTGTGATATATTAGGCAGCGAGTGAATGGTCAGTTGTTGATGTGTTGGAAGCAAGAAAAATGGGCAAGTGTAAGTTTCTGAGCTACTTTGACAAGGGCAAAATTTAAATGTCTAGATGACGGGGTCAGAGCATCTCCAAAACAGCAGGTCTTGTGGGGTGTTCCCGGTGTGCAGTGGTTAGTACCTACCAAAAGTAGTCCAAGGAAGGATAACCAGTGAACTAGCAACAGGGTCATGCATGCCCATAGCACATTGATGCACGTGGGAATCGAAGGCTAACTCATCTGATCCAATCCCACAGAAAAGCTATTGTACCAAAAATTGCTAAAAAAGTTACTGCTGGCTATAAGAGGTCTTAGAACACACTGCATCGCAGCTTGCTCCGTTTGTGGCTGCATAGCCACCGAGCAGTCACAGTGTCCACGTTGACCCCTGTCCACTGCTGAAAGCATCTACAATGGGCACATGAGAATCCGAACTGGACCTTGGAACAATGAAAGAGGGAGGCCTGGTTTGATGAATCACATGTTCTTTTACATAATGTGGACAGCTGAGTGCATGTACATCTCTTACCTGGAGTAGAGGTGGCACCAGAATGCATTATGGGAAGAAGGCAAGACAGCGGAGGCAGTGTGATGCTCTGCGCAATATTCTGTTGGGAAACATTGGGTCTAGGAATTCATGAGCATGTTATGTTGACACGTACCACCTACCTAAACATTGATGCAGACCAAGTACTCCTCTTCATGGCAATAGTATACCCTAATGGCAGTGCCCTCTTTCAGCTTCATAATGTGCCCTGCAATGTCGCAAAAATTGTTCATGTACGGTTTAAGGAACACAACAAAGAGTTTAAGGTGTTGACATGGCTTCTAAAATCCCCAGATCTCAATCCGAACGAGCATCTGTGGGATGTGCTTGAAAAACAAGACCGATTCTCCGAGCCCCAAATAACAACTTAGGGTAAAGGATCTGCTGCTAACTTTTTACCACAGGACACCTTCAAAAGGTCTTGCGGAGTCCATTCCTCGATGAGTCAGAGCTGTTATGGCGGAACAAGGGAACCTAGATAATATAAGGCAGGCATATATATATATATATATATATATATATATATCCAAAAAGAAAGTTCAGCAGCACTCCAAAGATCCAAGTAAAAAAGTGAAGTTTATTGAGCCAACATGGCAATGCAACGTTTCCGTCCCACCTTGGGACCTTTCTCAAGCATGCTTGGATCTTTGGGACCTTTCTCAAGCATACTTGGATCTTTGGAGTGCTGCTGAACTTTCTTTTTGGATATACGTATGGTCTTTGGATCGGGACTATCAGCTGGCACCCTGTATTACTGGAATCTATATACTGAATCAGAGTGCTGCCGTTTTGTCTACTGGTGTATATATATATATATATATATATGAAATGTCTTTTTTATATAAATGTTGTTGACATCTTGAACATACATCTTGTAGGTTCACAGGCTCAAATGACTTAACACCTTCTATATTTTATCACATCCCATCAGAGAGTGATGATTTATGTCATGTGATTGCATGTCAATTACTGGCTGCTAGCTCAACCAGATTGCAAGGTGATGACATAAATAGGCCCTTTTTGACCCCATTGGGAAAGGCAAGGTGTGAGAAGATGTTCCATTGCTTGCACCTCCTCTTCTAAATATCTTGTGTCCTCTGGCATCTGGCTAAAATACATGACAAGTGGAAGAAGAAAAATGAGCTGTCTGGGAACCCGGTGGTAGTGATGAGCTAAATAATAATCACTGTTTAGAACTACATAAAGATGATATGTTGTCTTAGGCAGAATAGAGTTCCTAGAGTTCCGAGAGCACACTTTTTTGCACACGTCCACTTTGGATTGTATCATAAACGTTAATATTGCACAAATAGAACATATAATCCATAGGGTAAAACTTGTAATTAATAGACCTTAATGATTGGCTTCAAAGTAAGCTCTGAATAGAATTATCTTCTGCTTGACAAATGGAGCCCATTAACTGTGTCAGAGTCTGGATTCACCAGAGGATCCTCTGGTTCTCTGGTGGGCCAGTATGACCCTGTGGCCTAAGAATGACAAACACCATTGTGACATCATCATATTATAACACACTTGATAAATAAAGACACCAACTATTGTATTCACCATTAAAATAGCACACAACATTTACATTATAACAAACACTATTGTGACATTATCATAATTGAGCTCAGGCTAGGAATAAAGACACAGTCTATTGTAACATAATCACAATAATGTGACATCATCATAATAGTGTGACATCATCATAATAAAACACAGCTTAGGCTTCGTTCACGTCTGCGTCAGGACTCCGTTCCGTCTGAGCTTTCTGTCGGAACGGAGCCCTGACTGACACAAACGGAAACCAGGGGTTTCCGTTTCAATCACCATTGATTTCAATGGTGACGGATCCGGCGCCAATGGTTTCTGTTTGTTGCAGTTGTGCAGGGGTTCCGTCAGGTTCCGTCATTTTGACGGAATCAATAGCAAAGTCGACTACGCTATTGATTACGTCAAAACGACGGAACCCGACGGAATTAGTATACACTGCTGTTTGGCCAATTAGAACCACGTCCTCCCGGGCCATTCAGAGTCCATGAACACCTGACCAATCAGAACCCTTTATGGTCCGTCCAATCAGCATGCTGCATGTTCTATAGAAATCATCAGTGTGCTCCACTTTTTGCCAGGTATTAGGTGTTTATCGGAACTCTGGTCTGTGTGCGCACCTGAGCCTGTTCTTCGATTGCCCTCTGGAATAAGTACAATTTAGTTAAACTCCACTTGCATTTGATCCCAGCTCTGTTCCTAACCACGCTTGTGCCTGATCCTCTGGTTTGCCTGCCTGGAACCTGTAGCCCTACTCCTGTTTCTGATCTCTGGCCTTCCCTGAATACGCTCCTGTATTAATCTTTGGATGTGACACCTGGAACTTGAAGTAATAGATCTGATATTGTGCCCTGAATTCTTTGGTTCTTTGTCTGACACTTGTAGTACTACTCCTAGTGACTGTACTGCTCTAAAATCTGTCCTTCTGTTTCCTCTATCTACCTGCCGACAGTCACATTGTGAGTAGCTTAGTTCCGGGTGGTCAGTACCTAGCATCTAGCAATAATCTTTACAATTAATTAGCTTCCAAGAAATCGTAAGAACTACTTGTGGCTAAACCCCCCACCACCCCATCATCTGAGTAAATTGAGGATTTGCAGTTTTTTTCCCTGATACCACCTGCCAAGGTGAGATTGAGGAAAGTCAAAGGAGAGGAATTAAAGGGTGCTTCTCTTTGAAGAAACCCTATGTAGAATGGCATTGTGTAAACCCTATGTAGAATGACAGTGTGTAGGGGAGAAAAAGGGTCTATGATATTACATTCCAGGCTTAAAATTTTAAAGGATGAGATACCCTGTCATCCACTATGATTGAAATGAGTATCAATGTACAAAGAATTAGTTGAGGATAAGTTCTTAGCTCAAATCCTCTCTTTAGGCTGGGCTCCATCAAGCATGGGGTGGTATCGGTTGCACGACTGATTTGGCACTGGAATGTTTTTTCCGTTAAAAACTAAAACTTCAATGCACATGTGAACAAAGGCTTAAAGGGGTTGTCTGAGAGTTAAAAAATCTATAACTGGCAGCAGCAAATGTTCTGAAAAAAACCCAAATAAAACAAAATACTGAGCTCACCTGTTAAATCCCCTGCCGTTACACCCCAATGTCCTGGTGGTCTTTTAATTGTCTTTGTTTACTTTCCAGGAGCGATGATATGCCATATGGCCTCAGCGATAACATGCCATACTTACTTGCTGGTAATTGAGCAGCATAAGATATATTTTTTTAGGTTGGCACTGAGAAGACAAATCTTTATCAAGATTCTTTTCTACAAATGCAAAATTGACCACAAGCTTTTTCTTTCAATGGGGTTGTCCAGCTGTTTTTTTTCCCCCCAAAAAAAGCATCACACCTGTCCACAGGTTGTGTCTGGTATTGCAGCTCAGCTCAGTTGAAGTGAATGGGGGCCGAGCGGTAGAAACACACACTACTTGTGGACAGGTGTGGCCCTGTTTTTGGAAGAATGCAGTCATGTTTTTCTAATCCTGGACAACCCCTTTAATTTGGGAGATATTAGTGAGAAAACTGGCAAAGCCACAACATTAAAGGACAAATGGGGTAACGTGGACATCTTCCTGTCTTTCTAAATAGTTGGCATGATAACTCTTTATCTCTATAAGTTTTTCATCTGCTTATCTCAAGCATCTAAAGGATACAGAATTTGAGTTCCTTTGAGGTGACCAATGGGCCAGTCACCAGTGAAAACCAAAAGTGGTGATGATATTTGGCTCCTTTCGCACCCTGTCTTCAGCTCGCTACCACCTGTTACCTGATTTCTACCTATATTCAGGATGACATATTTTTTTCTTATTTTTTTAAATTAATAACTCATTCTTAAGCACTATACTATGATAAACATAACAATCTGTTACACAGCAGGTCAAGAAAATATACAAGTATATCATAAATTGGTGAGAAACAAGACAAAACAGAGTTAGGTCAGCACGCAATTTTTTTTTGGTGGGCCCAAGCACCAAGCTGCTCCTATCCGCCTGTGGAGCAGAGAGACATTGTCTACCTGCCCTGCTGCTTACACTTGTAGGCCACAGCCTGCTTAAGGCCTGCAGCCTACTAGAGGACATAGAGCAGGGGTCCTCAACTGGCATGTGTAACCCTCTCTCCACTAGTCTCCGCCTGGATTCTGCAGCCAGTTCTCTATATAGGTGCAGGTCCCACAGCTGGCATTTCCTGTGGATATGACATAAATGGCTAAGATGGTCAAACTCCTTTAAGTTATATGGTTTGCAGAGAACCTGTGTTGGACTAGTATCTACCAGTATATGGTCACTTTGTGGTGGTAATATTGGTCTTTGGTTTACTGTACACGTTTTGCTACACAATTAGGAGTGGTCACATTATATAGCTGAAGGGTGGGCCCCATGAATAATTTCCTTTCCATGGTACTCTAGTCCGGCATGGAATGTGAGGGTCAATGGTAAACTTGTTAGGCATTGGGGCCAAATCGTCAGATGTCTGAATGACACCTTTAGGTTCACACAGAGTTTTGTTTGCCATTAAAGCTAATGCAATTACAGTACCAAGGGCAAAAAAACGCAGCGAAAAAACACTCAGAAGCGAGCGCCGCAGGTTTTTTTCTGCCTCTCATCGATTTCAATGGGAGGTCAGAGGCTGAAGCTGCGGAAAAAAAGGACATGCTGCTTTTCTTTTCTCAAGCGGCCAAGAGTAAGAAACACCTCTGCCTCGAATTGAAATCAATGGGGGGCGATTTCGCCTGTTTTTTGGCGCTGATTATGATGGGTTTCTGTGTCAAAATCAGTGCGAAAAAATTCAGTTAACTGACCCTTAGGGCTCCAGCTTTTTTCCGATTTTGTTTGTACCATCAAATAATTAAACTAAAAAGAACAAAACAAAGAGCAAATTGCAATAAACCAATTTGTCAAGGGAATAAATTCTTTAGCAAGGTATACAATTGCTATTCACAACAAACCACCCACAGTTCATTCATTACCTTTGTCAACAAGCGTAAGTAGTTCCGATTCCTAAGTGATAATATTTGACTCAGGCCTTATTCACATCTGCATCGGGGTATTCCATTGTTCTGCTCCATCAGAGGAGCAGAGCAAGGAAATGCCGGACGCAACAAATCCGTTGCAACACGGAGACGGCCGACGGAACCCATACACTATTGTTTTTGAGAGAAAACGAAACACGGCGCCACATAGTGCAGGTTACCCAAATAAGAATGGATAATTGAGAAGAGTGATGCTCACCTTGAAGCAGTGAAAAATAAGCGATGGAAAGATCAGGTGCTGCTGCTGCCGGGACTCGAGGCCGGTGATTCAAGATGAACGACCGCAAATGCTATGCTGGGTGAGCTGGAAAAAAGAGTCTGCAAGGGCGCTGCTGCACACGGATGAGACCGAAGTGACAACTTCGGAATGATGATGATAAATCAATGATAGAATGATGATGATTGAATAAAATTTATTAGTAATATGACTACGCGTTTCAATGCCGTACCGGCATCTTCATCAGGTCATGAAAGAGAGCACAAAAAACACTGTTTAAATAGAATCTTAAAGTTGGAAAAAACCCCGCCAATGTGAACGAGGGCAGGGCGTTCTAGTGACGTCAGAGTTCAAAGGTTAGAACATGACAGATAACAATGAACAACACATAATAAACATAGTCAAAAAGATAAAAAAGGAAAGATAAAATTCATATGCTAGGAAACAATATAAGATCAATGAAAATAGTGGCACAGAATAAATCGCAGGAATGCAGAACTAAATGAGGGGCTGTCCGTGAAATAAACGGATAAAAATGCAAGATATAAAACATTTATAAACAGTATAAGAATATAATAAAATATGTAGAATATATAAATGGTCAGCATATTAGCACAATAATCAGGAATGTCAGAGAGGCAAATAAAAATTTATCCTTATACACTCTAAAGAACTGAGTCGGCAAAAGCCGGTAAAACATAAATAACGGCTCAACGAATTTAGAAGAAAGAGATGTCCTATGTATAAATTTAGAATGCAAAAACATAAATGTGAACATTACTGAAAGAATGAGAGTAACAATAATGTATATGAATAATGTATAAGAAATTGGTGAACAAATGAATCTGGTATGGTATAATGATACGCTAAAAAGCCGATATTAAAGTCGGCAGCCGGTAAATGGTAGTAAGTGAAGAACGAAATAATAAAGGTGAAAAATGATGAAGAGACAAGAGGCTAAATGATGAAATGTACAATTGTAAAGAACGGTAAGTAGTAATTAACAGTATGTACTATTAATACTAATGATGGCCAAGGACATATGTCATGAATATATTCAAAGAAAACATGAATGTGCCTATAACGGAAAAAACACTAATGATACGAGAGAAACTTAAAATAAGCAAAGATATGAAGATGAAACACTAATGATACATAACACAAAGTTGCACAAATGTATTGAACCAACAGTACGGGTCAGAAAACAGTATAACCATGATATAATATAATGTAATGTCATATAATGAACTGAAACATAAATCAATAAATGAAAAGAATAAGAATGTACTATATTAGTAATTGAGACATTTACTAATCCAGAGTGGACTCAGAGACATCATTGAGGTCATCAGGTTGGAGAGTTTTCATTTTAAAAATCAATTACTAATATAGTACATTCTTATTCTTTTCATTTATTGATTTATGTTTCAGTTCATTATATGACATTACATTATATTATATCATGGTTATACTGTTTTCATTATACCATACCAGATTCATTTGTTCACCAATTTCTTATACATTATTCATATACATTATTGTTACTCTCATTCTTTCAGTAATGTTCACATTTATGTTTTTGCATTCTAAATTTATACATAGGACATCTCTTTCTTCTAAATTCGTTGAGCCGTTATTTATGTTTTACCGGCTTTTGCCGACTCAGTTCTTTAGAGTGTATAAGGATAAATTTTTATTTGCCTCTCTGACATTCCTGATTATTGTGCTAATATGCTGACCATTTATATATTCTACATATTTTATTATATTCTTATACTGTTTATAAATGTTTTATATCTTGCATTTTTATCCGTTTATTTCACGGACAGCCCCTCATTTAGTTCTGCATTCCTGCGATTTATTCTGTGCCACTATTTTCATTGATCTTATATTGTTTCCTAGCATATGAATTTTATCTTTCCTTTTTTATCTTTTTGACTATGTTTATTATGTGTTGTTCATTGTTATCTGTCATGTTCTAACCTTTGAACTCTGACGTCACTAGAACGCCCTGCCCTCGTTCACATTGGCGGGGTTTTTTCCAACTTTAAGATTCTATTTAAACAGTGTTTTTTGTGCTCTCTTTCATGACCTGATGAAGATGCCGGTACGGCATTGAAACGCGTAGTCATATTACTAATAAATTTTATTCAATCATCATCATTCTATCATTGATTTATCATCATCATTCCGAAGTTGTCACTTCGGTCTCATCCACTATTGTTTTTGGAAATCTCTGCTGGCTCTGCGACTGTGACCCCTAACAGCGCCTCCAACACAGATGTGAACAAACCCTAAGTGATACAGCATGACGAAGTATGTAGACACTTCATAAACAGTACAGGTTGAAACTGACACTCTTGATATTTCCGTAGTTAGAGAGCTCCCTTGAATATAACACTTATTAGTCACATAGATTGTAAATTTAAGAGTGTGAGGTGCATAAATCACATGTGGAATGTGAAATAAAAACAACTCCAAACAATTCTTTAATAAATTCTGCTTAAAAGTTTAATCTACTTTATGGATATTTTCTATTTTCATGGATGTATTTTAAGGGAACCTCAAAGCTGAGCAACACAGGACCAAAATTTTTTAATAATTTCAATATGAATTTTTCTATCATTGATTGATCATTTATTCTTAATATATACACTATATGGAGAGAGTATTGGGCACACCACTTAATCATTGAATTCAGATGTCTCATTCAGTCCCATTGCCACAAGTGTATAAAATCCATCACTAGCCATGCAATTCCCTCTACAAACATTTGTGAAAGAATGGGTCATTCTAAAGAGCTCACTTGAGTGTGGTCCTGTAATAGAATGCCACCATCGCAAAAAGTCAGTTCATGACATTTTTTCCCTCCTAGTTATTCCACGATCAGCTGTGAGTGATGCTATTGAAAATTAGATGCAGTTAGGAACCACAGAAATTCAGCCCCGAAGCGGTAGACCACCTAAAGTTACAGAGCGGGGTCGCCAAGTGCTGAGGCGCATAGTGTCTAAACGTCGCCAACGCTCTGCTGACTCAATAAATGTGCGGTATGCAGAGGGAGACCAGATGGTGCATGAGTGGCAGCAGCGCTGGCTGGGACTTGTGGTCCTGCAGATATCAGGTTGATGTCACGGGTGGCGTGGCCGACACCTGCGTCTCTACCTCTGAACCCACACAGCTTTTGTCAAAGTGCAAATCTGCAGTAAAGAGACACCAACTCGGTTGTAACGGGGTAACAAGACTGTAAACTTTACTGATGAGGTCTGTGCAGATTAATGGCATATAGAATACAGTCTGCAGGATAAGAGTATTGGTACACAGACTTACATAGAGGTTTAATATACTTGGTCACAGTTCCCTAAAATTGTATAATTATCTCTAGCTTGACTAGTGGCTAGGATGATGAGGATAACCCTCGGTTGCTATGGGCGACTGACACAGTCCAGTATTATGGAATCTACCGAGGGTAGGGCCTTTACAGCTTGGCTCACTGTGGATGGTTTCTTGAGAGGCTTGATACCCTTTTGTGGAACGTGCAGCGAAATGGATCTCAACTTGATAGCTGGAAAGTGCGCACGCTGGCGGAACCATTAAAGGCGTAACGCGTTGCAGAGACGCCCTTGTACTGCGTTATCTTCTCTGTAACACAGAACTTAGCAAAAGGTGCCCACCTGGTGTGGACTGGAACAGATTTGGATTTGTTGTATTACTTCACAGCACAGTGTAACACTGCGGAAGCTCCAAGGCTGGAAACAGATAAAGAATTGGGCAACCGGATACTGGTGAGCTCACTGGCAGCGCTAGGCTTAGAATCTGGTTTCTAGATAGGGAACTGGACATATGTGGCCTAATGTAGCCTAAGCTAAAGTTGGCCGAATTAACAGACAGCATGTCTCTCTCACCTCATGGCTGAGCTAGCACAAGTCTCCCTACTCAAAACTGGTGTCTCCTGGTTCTGTCTTCTCCTGTCTCTTTTAACTGTGCTCTCTGGAACTCTCGGTCCGTGTGCAACAAACTCACCTTTATTCATGACTTATTCCTTTCTAACTCTCTCAACCTTCTGGCTCTTACAGAAACATGGCTACACCTGTCTGACACTGCTTCCCCTGCTGCTCTATCTTATGGTGGTCTCCAGTTCTCTCATGCCCCCAGAACTGAGAACAGGCAGGGTGGAGGAGTAGGTATACTTCTTTCCCCACACTGCACTTTCCAGGTCATTCCCCCGGTCCCCTCACTCACATTTCCCTCTTTTGAAGTCCACACCCTCAGACTCTTTCACCCTTTTCCCCTCCGAGTGGCAGTTGTCTACCGCCCACCGGGCTCACCCCGCCAATTCTTGGATCATTTTGCTGCCTGGCTTCCACAGTTTCTATCCTCTGAAACACCCACTCTCATCATGGGTGACTTCAACATCCCCATTGATAACCCAATCTCCTCATCTGCCTCCCAGTTTCTATCTTTAACCTCGTCCCTCGGTCTGTCACAACTTACTAACTCTCCTACACATGAAGACGGGCATTCACTTGACCTGGTCTTCTTCCGGCTCTGCTCAGTTTCTGACTTTATTAACGCTCCTCTCCCGCTTTCTGACCACAATCTTCTCTGCTTTACTATCAAATATTCTCTGCCTCCTCAGGTCATCCCTACGTATCAGACATACAAAAATCTACATGCCATTAACACTGTGAAACTCATAGACAGTCTACAGTCCTCATTGTCCCCTATCTCTTCCCTCTCCTGTCCCAATCTGGCTGCCAAACTTTATAATAACACTCTCAAAAATGCATTCGATGAAGCAGCCCCCACTACACTCCGAACCACCCGACAAAGACGACGACAACCCTGGCACACGCCTCAATCCCGCTTTCTTCAGCGGTGCTTGAGATGTGCCGAACGACTGTGGAGAAAATCGCATTTGGATGCAGATTTCCTCCATTACAAAGTTATGCTCAAAACTTACAACTCTGCCCTTCACCGCGCCAAACAAGTCTACTTCACTTCTCTCATCTCCACACTATCTAATAATCCAAAACGCCTCTTTGATACTTTTCACTCCCTCCTTAGTCCTAAAGTGCAGACGCCAATCACAGATCTCAGTGCTGAAGACCTGGCCAATTATTTTAAAGTTAAAATTGACAACATCCGGCATGATATTATCTCCCAGTCCCCTAGTAACATCGATCCCCTTCCCCCCCGCACTCCCTCTTCTTCACTCTCAGCATTTGACCCAATAACTGAAGAAGAAGTCTCGAGGCTCCTCTCTTCTTCTCGTCCTACTACCTGCCCTAGTGATCCTGTCCCCTCACACCTCCTCCAGTCCCTCTCCCCAGCTGTCACTAGTCACCTGACTAAAATATTTAACCTCTCTCTTTCCTCTGGTATCTTTCCCTCCGCTTTTAAACATGCCATTATAAACCCATTATTGAAAAAACCAACACTTGACCCATCCAGCGCTGCCAACTACCGACCAGTCTCTAATCTGCCCTTCATCTCCAAACTCCTGGAACGCTTGGTCTACTCTCGCCTTATCCGCTATCTCTCTGCTAACTCCATTCTTGACCCCTTACAATCTGGTTTCCGCACTCTACACTCCACAGAAACTGCCCTTACTAAAGTCTCAAATGATCTCTTGGCGGCTAAATCGGACGGTAAATCCTCTCTCCTGATTCTTTTGGATCTCTCTGCAGCCTTTGACACTGTAGACCACAAACTTCTACTTAACATGCTCCACTCTATTGGCCTCCAGGACGCGGCTCTCTCTTGGTTTTCCTCCTATCTCTCTGACCGCTCATTCAGTGTGTCATTTGCTGGTTCCACTTCTTCTCCTCTTCCCCTTGATATCGGGGTTCCTCAGGGATCAGTCCTAGGTCCGCTCCTCTTTTCTCTCTACACAGCTCCTATTGGACAAACCATCAGCAGATTTGGCTTCCAGTACCATCTCTACGCTGATGACACCCAATTATATACCTCTTCCCGTGACATCACCCCTGCTCTAATACAGAACACCAGTGATTGTCTGTCCGCTGTCTCTAACATCATGTCCTCTCTCTATCTGAAACTGAATCTTTCTAAAACTGAGCTCCTTGTGTTCCCACCATCTACTAACCTCCCTAAACCTGATGTCTCCATCTCTGTGTGTGGCACTATCATAACTCCTAAGCAGCACGCCCGCTGTCTCGGGGTTATTTTTGACTCAGATCTTTCCTTTACTCCTCACATACAATCACTTTCACGCTCCTGTCATTTTCACCTCAAAAACATCTCCAGAATCCGCTCTTTTCTTACGGAGGAAACTGCCAAAACTCTCATTGTTGCTCTGATTCACTCTCGTCTTGACTACTGTAACTCATTACTAGTCGGTCTTCCCCTCACTAAACTCTCCCCTCTCCAATCTATCCTCAATGCAGCAGCCAGGCTCATCTTTATGACCAACCGCTACACCAACGCCTCTAATCTGTGCCAGTCACTGCACTGGTTGCCCATCCCCTTCCGAATAAAATTCAAACTTATTACTCTCACCCACAAAGCTCTCCACAGTGCTGCACCTCCTTACATCTCCTCCCTCATCTCTGTCTACCACCCTACTCGGGCTCTACGTTCTGCCAACGACCTTAGATTAAAATCCTCCATAATCCGAACCTCCCACTACCGTCTCCAGGATTTCTCTCGTGCTGCACCCGTCCTCTGGAATGTGCTACCCCAGACAATCAGATTAATTCCCAATATCCTCAGTTTTAAACGTGCCCTGAAAACACATCTATTTAGACAGGCCTATAACATTCCCTAATCTGACTCCTTTCCATGGCCCTCCATTTAGATTAGTCATCAGAATAAGATTCCCTCACACTCCTTCTCTTCATGTCCGTCATACACGGATACTGGCTGGTGACCGGCTCATGCAGCTTTATGTTATCACCGCATGTGTATATAAATGGCCGGACCATTGTACAGAACAAACACTATTACACTTTGTGTCTCCCTTATGTCCTCATAGATTGTAAGCTCTTGCGAGCAGGGTCCTCACTCCCCAGGTTTGAATTGTAAATGAACTTTGTCACTATGTAATGTCTGATATTGTTTGTTTCATGTTCCCTCTAAATTGTAAAGTGCTGCGTAATATGTTGGCGCTATATAAATAAAGATTATTATTATTATGAGGGGGTGAAACGTCTAACTCCTCCCACAGAGCTAGCGGATTGGCTTCAAGTAGAAGCCTGAGGAGTAGCATCTGTCCATGTATTTTACTCCTTTACAAATTGAGATTACTTTAACCCTTGTACAACATCACTTTTAGGGTATACATGAGATTTGCAGCAGATAAAAGGAAGTGTATATTATTACGCACTTGGAACTCATGGTACCCAGCAAATACACGGGTATAACATAGAAAGAACTCCTCAGTCACCCGACAACTTACATACATTAGCTGGGAAACGGTACCGGGACACTGCCAATGCAGAGTCCCAAATCTCCTCTGGCATTAATATCTTCACAAAAACTGTGCACCGTGAGCTTCATGGCATGAAGCAGCTGCATACAAGTCTTATTTCACCAAGCACAATGCCATGCGTCGGATGAAGTGGTGTAAAGCACGCCGCCACTGCGCTCTGTAGCAGTGAAAACGTGTTCTGTGGGGTGAATAATTGCCCTTCTATTGTTTGTAAGGCAAAGTTGACATAGAGTTGCACCGCAGCATACTCAGACGATGCAAGTTACAAACAAGCATATAAAAACACGCGACACGCCAGGATACTTGTATGTGGAACTATATCTGGTAGTTTGAGCAGTAAAGTAGCTATTTATTTCCTGCTTAAAATATTAGCATGAATATATCTGCAGCATTTACCTGTGACCTGTAACATCAAGATAATTACCAAGATATTAACCTGCACGGACGCATCAATTGTTTTCATGGACACTAGAAAAAAGTCGCAGCCTGGACTACATAACTAGATGGGGGGGCCTTGTGGTTGACAGGCATAGCGGACAGGGAAACAGCAGTTGGTGAAATTGGAGGCACAAGACGAGCACTAATAAAGGATGCATGAGAATGGTACTGTTCAAGGGGCATGATAAGGTTACTACAGAGGGTAATGAAGTGCTACAATGGTGAGGAACCAAAGATGGCTGCATGGCCAACTGTTCAGAGAAAAAATGTTGCTGAAAGCAATCTTCATGACTTTCTGAGCCTGAAGGAGACGACAGGAAAACAAACAACTACAATCATAGAAAACGCCGGAGGTATTATTAAATCATGGCATGCTGGTATTCAGTCATGGTATGGTTGTAATTTTTGAGCAGGATATTCTAGAATTCTTCTGCAGTATGTTTTTTGTTGACTGTAAACTGATGCACATTGGCATTAGTTTGTCACATAGAAATAAATAAGATCCATGGGCTGACCTATCTTGATTTGTTTTTTTGAGAAATAACAAACTGCATAAAACACTAGTATTGACAAACACTGGGGCAGATTTACTAGTCTGGTGATACATATGCCCATCTCAGCTTTCTGCTCCACTGGAGTACGATGCGACAGATATATTAATAACGCCTCTTGATACATTTTTTACATCTTTCCGTTGATCGTTGTGGGCCAATGACTGCGACTGTGTGCCAACCATTTCACCCACCCCCATTCCCCGACATAATAAAAAAAAAAGTATGCTTACCTCACCGCTCCTATTCTCCCCTCCGGGTCCCCTCAGGCTCTCACGGCGGACCACAGTTTATATAATGTCCTGATCGAGCAGCGTCAGGGCCTCATATGATGCGTCACATATAATGTCCTGACGTTGCCTGGTGTCAGTATATTGTATAAGGCTGTAGTTAGAACCTGAGTGGACTCCAAGGGGAACGGCAAGGAGGAGCAGTCAGGTGAGTATATATTTTTTTCAAAATATGTATTTAATCGTATTTTGTTTGTTCGATGCTGGAGGGTAGTCTGATCAGGGGGGGCAAGGTATGATGCAAGGGCCTTTACCTTAGTACGCTTTACTGGCGTATATTTCCACTAGAATTTAGGCCAGTCTTCTGGCATAAATTATAGTAAATGTTTCGGAATGGGTGGAATTGCCCCCTTTTGTAATCCATTCCCCTTACTACAAAAGTGGCGAGGGTGGCATAAAAAACCCAAAAGTCTACATTTTCAATGCAAAATGCAACTTTTGGACCTTTTTGGCGGCTTTTCTGCGCCGGAAAAATGGGGAGAAAGGTTGATTAATTTACCCCCTAATCCAATGACTTTGTGGTACAAATATTTGGTCATGGTGTAGAGGTATTAATCTATCACTTTTAACTACACAGAAGTAATAGGAAAAGGGGAAAGGAGGAAAAGGAGCGTGGAGGGTTAAAGTCGCCTTCAATTAGGGTCTATTGATACCGACTGGAACAAGAGCAGAAAGATTGTGTTGTGCAATGTCCCCTATTATTATTGCCACGTTGTAAAGTATTGATTGTTACAATGTGTCATTACGACTTAAGTCCCCAATAATAATAGGGGACATTGCACAACACAATCTTTCTGCTCTTGTTCCAGTCGGTATCAATAGACCCTAATTGAAGGCGACTTTAACCCTCCACGCTCCTTTTCCTCCTTTCCCCTTTTCCTATTACTTCTACAATTCAATAGGTGGTGTACACCTGAGCATGGAGGGATAATCTATTTTAAATTAATATCAAAAGTGGAGGTCTCCTCTACTAATCACTTTTAACTACACGTCAACATAAAGCTAAACATATCAATTTTATTATTTTTACACATACTAATGTCTCTAATTAGAGATGAGCGAACTTATGAAAAGTTCGGTTCGGCTGGCTCGCCGAATTTCTTGAAAAAGTTTGATTTGGACCGAACCTGTAATTCAAGAAAGCCCATAAAAATCGTGTATGGAGCTCCCGTAATGACGGGTGGCTACATGTGTGCACCCGGCATTACGGCAGCGTTGCTAGGCGACGTCAGTAAATAGTCACTGTCCAGGGTGCTGAAAGAGTTAACTGATCAGCAGTAACTCTTTCAGCACCCTGGACAGTGAATTCCGATCACAATATAGAGCAACCTGTAAAAAAAAAAAAAAGACGTTCGTACTTACCCATAACTTCCTGCTTCTTCCTCCAGTCCGGCCTCCCAGCCGTTGCCTTGGTGACGCGTCCCTCTTTCGGCATCCAGCCCGACCTCCCTGGATGACGTTTCAGCCAATGTGACCGCTGCAGCCAATCACAGGCCAGTCACATGCTGTAGCGGTCACATGGACTGCCGCGTCATCCAGGGAGGTCGGGCTGGATGTCAAGAGAGGGACGCGTCACCGTTGCCTTGGTGACGCGTCCCTCTTTCGGCATCCAGCCCGACCTCCCTGGATGACGTTTCAGCCAATGTGACCGCTGCAGCCAATCACAGGCCAATCACATGCTGCAGCGGTCACATGGACTGCCGCGTCATCCAGGGAGGTCGGGCTGGATGCCAAGAGAGGGACGCGTCACCGTTGCCTTGGTGACACGTCCCTCTTTCGGATGATGCGGCAGTCCATGTGACCACTGCAGCCTGGGATTGGCCTGTGATTGGCTGCAGCCTGTGATTGGCCAGTGATTGGCTGCAGCGGTCACTTGGACTGAATCGTAATCCCGGGAGGTCGGACTGGAGGAAGAAGCAGGGAGTTATCGGTAAGTAGGAACTTCTATATTTTTTACACGTTGATGTATATTGTGATCGGAAGTCACTGTCCAGGGTGCTGAAACAGTTACTGCCGATCGCTTAACTCTTTCAGCACCCTGGACAGTAACTATCTCCTGACGTCGCGTACCGGAAAATCAGTGACTCATAAGCCGGGTTCGGTCAAAACGTGTTCGGCCGAACCTGGTGAAGTTCGGATTCGCTCCGAACCAAACTTTTCATGATGTTCGGACCGAAACCGGGTTCGGTTGTCCCGGTTCGCTCATCTCTATCTCTAATATCAAAAAGTAAGAGAACATAGTGATTTATGTCAACATTTTACTTAAGGAGGATATTGTTTCAACTTTTAGATACCTCTAATTCTTTCATCTTCTAGATACAATTTAATCTGTATAAATAAAATAACTTGTTAATAGGGCGATCATTTTCCTTCAAAACCTTACTGGCGTCCTCCAAACTGGCACAAGCCATTGGTAACAACTGTGACCTTTGTGGTACAACGGGGCTATCTGTACATGAGAGCCAACCCTAAGTAATGTAATGTGATAGGATCTGTCATGGACCCAAGACCAATTTCTTCTTGGCATATGATATAAACAATTAGGATAATAAATAGTAATATGTTTTGCCGGAGTGGGGATATTAACTTACTGCTGTTTCTCAACAAATATGAGCTTTAAAGATTCTGCCCTAAAGAGCAGAGGTAAAACTAAATTAGCAACTGGCAACTTTGAGAATGCTAATAAAATATGCAAACATAACCTTCATGATTCTTAGACAACCAATCAAGACACATTTGTACTGTACGAGAAGTAAGGAAACACATATCTGGTGGTTAACATGGCAACACTCTTTCTCCAGGACTTATGTCACCCTTCTTGTTACATACAAGTAATTGAGTCACGACTTTTTCCCTGAGTACGAGCAAATCCTGGTAATTCAGCATCTGAAACAATAATACAGGGCCCATAAAAAAAGCAAATCACAAAACATTTAGAGGCAATTACTAGGGTCTAAAGTTAATTCACAAATAACCTATTAACCCTTATTGATGATGTCCTACATATGCAATGGTAACCACAAAGTTCATGATGCAATTAAAATTGGAGGTATTCATATTCTGTATAGATTGAGGGTGGGTCATAAGAATAATTTCTTCTGGTAGGTCGAAGGAACACCCCTCCAACACTACCTAGGTCTGCACTGCTCCTTCATAGCTCACATATGGGTTGGACTACTTACTACCTACCCAGTATAGCAAGAAAAATCTTTCTTCAGTTCTTATGCCAGATCATTCTTTCATATGGTCTTCTTCATGCCTGATTTCTCATTTATCAGCTCATCTACCAGTCAATCCCAAACTTTTCTGCCAGACCACTCCCTTACAGCTTCTCTGTGTGTCAGACCACTCCTTCCTCACCTGTTCTGTGTGTCAGACCATTTCTTCCTCAGCTTTTCTGTGTGACAGTCCATTCCTTCCACAACTTTTCTGTGTGCCACTCCACTCCCTTCACTATTTTTCTGTGTTCCAGTCCACCCCTTCCACAGCTTTTCTGTGTGCCAGACATCTCCCTGCTAGCTTTTCTGTCTGCCAGACCACTTCTTCCCAGCTTTTCTGTGTGCCAGTCCACACCTTCCGCAGCTTTTTTGCTTGCTAACCACTCATTCATAGCTTTTCTTTGCGCCAGACCAATCTTGCCTAGCTTTTCTGTGTGCCAAAACACTCGTACCTCAGCTCTCCTATGCCACAGACCATGTTTCTTTTAGTTCTTCTTTGTTCCATACCATCCCCAGCTCTATTGTCTGGGACATCCGTTTTCACTAACTACACTAAATAAACTAAAATGTTGTGTGATAAATATGTAAACATTTCAATTCACATTATGGTAGGTGTCAATGTCAGAACTAAAATTTAGTTTTTAAGGCATCTCACATTTTATTTATTAAACATTTTTTTATTTATTTTATCGTGAAGTTATTTCAATCTACTTAGGCCCCATGCACACGAACATATTTTTATCCTCCCGTAAATACTGGCGTAAATACGGGTCCTTTGTCACACGTATTCGACCCATATTCCACCAGTATATATGGACCCGTGCCCGTAAATACGGGTCCATTGTCACCAGTATTCCACCCGTATTTACGGACCCGTTTTCTCTGCACTAATCGGCAGCCACTTCTCTCTATCAGTGCTGGATAGAGAAAAGGGGAAGCCCTTTCGGGCAGGGTTTCCGCAGCGATTGAAAGTAAAAGAAGTTCATACGTACCCCGACCATTGTCTTGGTGACGCGTCGCTCTTTTGACATCCAGTCCGACCTCCCTGGATGACGCGGCATTCCATGTGACGGCTGCAGCCTGTGATTGGCCTGTGATTGGCTGCAGCGGTCACATGGGATGAAACGTCATCCCGGAAGGCCGAACTGGATGAAGAAGCAGGGAGTTCTGGGTAAGTTAACTTTTAATACTATTAACTCCAGCGGTAGTCACTGTCCCGGGTGCTGAAAGAGTTACTGCCTATCAGTTAACTCTTTCAGCACCCTGGACAGTGACTATTCCCTGACATTGCCTAGCAACGCTCCCTTAATTACGAGTGCACATACGTAGCCACCCAAAATTACGGGAGCCCCATAGACTTCTATGGGCCTGCCAGTGCCGCAATTACGGCCTGAAATCGGACATGTTCCATATTTTTCAACGGTCCGCACACCTTCCCGTAAGCAAACGGGAAGGTACCCGTGGCCAATATAAGTCTATGGCTACGTAATTACGGGCCGTAATTACGGCCCGTAATTACAGGCGTTTTTACGTTCGTGTGCATGGGGCCTAAATCAGTAGCTAATTCTCAATTTTTTGGCTACAGACACTATGTTCCTCGAGACGTTCATTTAAAAGTCTCAGTGACTGAAACCTTCACTAGGGGTCTAACCTATTTACAGCTATATACGAAAGCCTACTGACCTCAGTAGGAGCCATATACAGTAAAAACAAACTCCAAGACCACCCCTTTATCCAGACCAGATATTATGCATTCCAGCTATCTTCTTTGAGTAGACCCCCCCACCCTAGAAGACCACTTTTTAATGCAACTTTAGGGGGTCATCTCAAAGAGGTTTCACTGTATAGCTGTATAGAGATTGGACTCCCAGTGGTGACCACACAATGTATCCAACTAAATACAGATTGGGCCCCTGTCAGACGAACACAGGATAGGTTCTCCTTAGATAAAAGTTATTGCTGAACTCTGATCAAAGTGGATATCTGTGAACTAAAAAATAAGACATAAGTCAGTAGCATTAGCTGCTTTATCTCAGTTCCATTAGGACCAATATGTGATCTATGACTATAACTTAGTCACAGCACCTACAGGTAGTCTGAAATCAACCTCCTACCTCATTATTGGTTCAGGCTGCTGGTCTTTCCCTCCCCACTGCAGCTCTGCCTCTTCAGATTGGCTGCTGGGTATAAACACAAGTCCACCACAAGCTCCTCAGGAAGTCAGTGCATGAAAAGCTGATTTATATTACAGCAAGGGCAGAAGGATTAAGTATAGACTACCAAACCACCAGTAAGAAAAAATATATATATCAGGTAATTGCCGAATATACTCCATACTGACATAAATGAGCCTCAGTAAGGGGAAGCCTGGACATTTAAGTATATTTAAAAATTTATAAATAATGTAAACTGCTCATCATAAATAAAAGAATAACTGAAATTGAAGACTTTTCTAAAGATACATAACACCAAAATCAAAGCATGCTTCAAACTGAGAATCGTGGTTATTTTAATTTTCATATTCTTGGAACACTTTCTTCTTACTCGGAGGTCCAAATATAGTACGGAATGTCTATTGTTGTTCTAAGTGTTTATTTTGGACTATAATTCATTTTATCTATACAAATTTTTACAGAATCAATAAAATTGGTGGGTAGGTGGTTGGAGATTCATACATATTCCTGTTGTGGCTTGTTTTGGAGATTTACGTTAGTAAGTGGTAACTGAATGTGCATCCCCCTCCCAACTCCCCTTCTCTCCATGTACTTATAACAGCAGCTGATCCCTCTATCTTACTTACTTACTTACAGTGAGACTTTTCATGAACAGGGTCAGATCCTGTCTCATCTGCTGCTTGATACTATTAAGGCTAGGATATAATTCTCAACCACCCAATCAAGTTTTAGGGAAGTTTATGGAACGACTTAGGAATTTGGCAACTATTTACAGAGGTCAGGTGACATTTATCAAGGTCTCTGGGGAGAGCAGGCACTGTCTTTAAAGAGACAAGAAGAAGCCTCAAGAGGGAGTTTGCGCCTGGATCCAAGAAGAGGGTGACCCAACCATGCCTGAACCAGCCAAACCTGGTAGGACAGTCTCATCTGCATGCATTGCTGTCTGACTGGATAGAGCTCAAAAAGGGAGAGAATATTATTTCAAAATGCTGTAAAAAAATTTCTGCCCCTAGAGAGCATCCTAACATTTTGTATTTACTGGAGAGTGGAGTAAAGGCAAATACTATTTAGTAGATAGGGTTGTATACTGTGTTGTTTGCTCCTACAAACCCGGATGTTGACGATTATTATCTGGATTTCCTATTATTGCTTGTATTTTAAATTACATCAACTATACAATTATTTTATATCATCCATTCATAATGAGCATTTTATTCCTTTTTTGCTTTTTTCATAGGCTTTATATATGACAGGTGAAGTACTATTTAGATTTCATATAGATTACATTTAACCCAGATTAATTTGGATATTTTTAAAAATGTACTAATGTATAAATAGATACTTTAGTATTTTTTTTCATAGATAACCTTATACTAATAAAGCTCTAAAAGGTTTCTCATTTTGTAACATGCCCCAAATTCTTACAAACAGTGCCAAATACTCCACGTATGGCTGCATTTTTGTTTTTTGTGTTTTTCACATATGCACATCCAAACAGGATTCTATATAGGAGAGATAGATACAACAATCTCTCTGAACGTATTGTGCCCACCTGCAGTCATAGTGGCCCAGATAAGCAATTGGGGACAATTAGGGCACGTTCAGAGGTGGCGGAATTGCTGTGGAATTCCGCTTCGGGCAGTCCGCAGTGGAAATCCGCAGCAGACAGTTTATCCATTGGTTTTCACACCTTTTTAGTTATCTTCGTGCAGACGTTGCAGAAAACTCCGCTGCGGACCATAGGCTGCGGTGCAGAATTTTCTGTCCGCAGCATACACTGTCTGTTGCGGACTTGATGCGTACTTGTTGCAGAATTTCTCCATTGACTTCAATGGAGTTTCAAAATTACGCAATGAAATCCGCAGAAGTAATGTGTGTTGCGTTGCAGATTGCTTTCAGGAACAGGATATTTCATCATTCTGGCTGGACCTATGTGTGTCGAGGTCTATACCCAGACTGGGATGGAATGTTTGAAAGAGAGCAGGGTGTGATCTGCACCTGAATCCGCAACAACAAATCCGCAGCATTTTACTTAACATTTTAGCCAAATCAGCAACGGAATCTGCAGCGCGGATTATGTGCGCCATAGTGTCTGCAGAATTCCGCCACGTCTGAACATGCCCTCACAATGGCTGGAGCTTTGCTAAATAGAATTGTTGAAATTTGTGCCAAAAAGGGGGAGTACAAAACATGCACTAAATTTAACGTTTGCTAGACATATCTTACCCCTTCCTCAACAGCGTAAAAGTGTCCAGAAAAAGGGGTGTGGCTAAGAGGAGTAGTAAAATGTGCCAGTTACTAAAGATATATGGCATTTTTTTAGCAAAATATTTGTGTAAATGTACACCAGCCATTGGAGAGGTAAGGAGGAGAAAAGAGTCTAACATGTCTAGCAAGTGCCATTTATTATTTCACATACACCATTTTGATAAATTTGGTACAATTTGCACCATTTTTGTCAGATAGCAAATTCATGCAACATACACTTTTGTTAAATATCCAACAATATATATTACACATGTAGAGGATATTAGTTGATCAATAGGAATGGCTTGAATACATGACCTTCAGATACAAGGTCATGGATTAAAGTTATACAAGAACTTGCCTACTCCTATCCTACTCTAGTACATATCACATTTGATTTTTTTTTGTTGTTGAATAAATAGTGAATTTAGGAACGCTTCGAATAAATGCAAATATATAGTAGCCAAAAAATTATGGTAAATGTTTGTCAAAAATTCTACCATCAATTTTTTTTTCAAAATAGATATCTCTCTCATTCACTGCGAGTTCCGAACCTACTAAATCAATTACTCCAGCTCTAATAATTCTAAAAGAAAGAAAAAAAACATAAAAAAAAACCCACTTGAAATAATAATCACCATGAAAATTAAGAATAGGACAGCACTCGATCTTCTTCTGCCTTCACTATTCTGCGCAAAACCTTTTTAGGAAATAAAAGAGGATATCAATTTGCAGCTGATAAACATGTTTAATGAATTCCCAATATATATATAAGACTACAAATATTAAGTTAAGTAGTGAACTGTTTACGTTCTAGTACATGGCAGAGGACAGGGTATATATATTTTACAACAATGTAAGTGAGACACAAAAAAAAGCATAAAATTGAAGAATATGTTGATGTGACTTTTGAAAATTCCATCCAGGGTCCTGCAAGTTACAAATAAATAAATTGAGAAATGTGAAATGATCAATGATTTTCTGTATTTAGTGATGGGAGGGTAATGACAGTTGTGTTTAATATATAATCCCACATCAAACATTCATAGAGTATTAATATCTGTGTATGATTGATAGGCGCTAAGCACCCGAAATTGAAACCGTTCATAAAGCTAGTGCCGCCTTTGGTATTTTGGTCTGATGTGATATTTTTCCAGAACTGGTCTCCAAGTTCTAACATGACCAAACATTCTGTCTTTAAATGTAATATGGCACTTAGCAGCAACAGTGAGCACATAGTCCATAGTGCATATGCTGTGATATACCAAACTATTTATTAGTCTAGTGCGTAGTAAAAAAAGCAGAAAACTGATAATTGCTAAAATTTAAAATATGATGCTTAGTAAGCATAATACTTACTCAGCATCCTCAGGGGGCTAGGACTGCTATCGTTCTGACAGGCAAATGATGCAATGGCCAGGCCATTGCAGAAAACAGATCAAAAGTGGACCCATGAAAATGGATACTCCAGCTGTTAACATTTATCCACATTATAGGTGATAAACTGTCAGATCATTGGGGTCTGACCTCTGGGACCTACAGCGACTGCTAGAATGAGGAATCCCAGTCCACGTCTGTCCCCATCAGCATGTCCGCCATGAGGATAAACTAATAAGGACAGACAGGGAAATGGGGTCTACCGCTACCGTTCTTGTGGTCGGTGGAGGTCCGAGTGGTCTGACCCCACCAAGCTGACATTTATCACCTATCCTGTTGAAGTGCTACCTCTACATTTTCCTTTTAAATTGACTTAATACTTCATATATCTGTCTTCCAATGATTTAAATACCAAAAGGTAAATTAAAGGAAAGATGTAAAGAATAATAAACACATTACTACTAACTTTTTGCCTTTGTGACTATAAGGATTTGTGCCCCAGTTGAACAAATTTCCCAAAAGTTCAAATTTGATGTAATGAGGCCACACACATGTATATATTTTACTTGGTTCGGACCTTTTTGAAGTAAAACTTGTTCCAATCATAAAATAAATATAATAAATCCCTTCAATGTTATGTAGATGATAAGGTAAGAACATTGGACTCAAGTTAAATAGATGGGCAGATGGACGATCATTGATCGATTTGAGCATTACTAAAAAAAAATTGAGTCTTTGCCTGGTGCCTAAATGTTATTTTTTTTTAAATGAATGCCTAAAAACACATTGTTTGGACATCGGCATGACATGACCTGCACCAAGAAACAAAATAATTGACCCAAAACATAAAGGGGAACTGCAGTGATGCCATGAATTTCCCGTTGCATTCATTCACCGGGTGTCCCTCATGCTCTGAACACTCTCTGCATGAATACTCTCTGTATGTGCAGCATTCGCTAGTCAGTGCCTGAACAAGTTTGGGTGGATGCTAGGCAACAAACGGAGGTGACCACATTGGATCTGCATGCTCTTGCACAGAGACATAGCTAGGCTTTCCATTACCAGTATTAATAGTCTAGATTCAGAAAGGTCAGGTACAGGGAGAATACATGGAGCATATTGGTAGTCGGGTTTTCATATGTCTCTGGTATCAATTATAAACAACTTTACATGTGGCACGGTTTTACCAATAATCCTTTGCGCCATTATAACTTAAACCAATTTTTTTTTACTTTGTTGTTCAGATGTCCCTACATTCTGTTGCAGTCCAATGTACTTAATTTAACCTACAGGAAAACCCCTGGAATTTCCTACCACTAAAACTGTAATAAAATAATAGGGAGAGATGTAAGCATGTTATAAATAGTATGCTATAGTGCAGATACCAGCATGTTGAAAGTCAAAGTAGGGTATAAATGTTAGAGATAGGTTCAATGATCTCATAACATGAACATTGGTAAATATTTGGTCAAATTCTTTCCATCACATGACCAGATCAATTACCCATTTTGTAATGACAATTGTCCCGGAAAAAATATCTAGGGGTTCTCTGGTTACAATAATTATGGCACTAAGAAGAAAGACATTCTCCCGGAAGGACATAGGGTACTGGTATCTACATGCTTGACTCATTACATCGATGATTGACAGTAACAATGGCAGTTGGCCATCGAAATTGTGTAATGGAGGCTCTCGCAAAATAATAGTCAGAACTTGTTATAATCGTCTGATCTTGAGACTCTCAAAATGCTTTAATTTGCATGTAATATACTGCGAAATGATGCATCACCTAGAACTTATATCTTGGACAATCCTACACAATAATGGCTCATTATGTCACTCATTCTGTTCATAATCACAATTCTACATGTAACTTAGATCTATGACATCATGATTCTGTAGATCAAACCTCTTCTTTGTTTTTTTGTCAGGACTTAGTACACTTCCTTGTATACTGTAATTAGAAGACCCAATATCGGGTCTTGAGGTTGTCTACACCATTGATTATTCTTAGTGTCGTACATATTATGCAGTTTGGCACGTGTTATTTTTAAGTGTACAATATCTATACTTTATTTTTGGGCTTTTTAGCTTCTAAACCTATTAGTTGTGTTTGTGGGGAACGTACTGCATTCAGGACCGGCCTTTGGGTGTGCGAGTCATTTGGTTAATGTATACTGGTATTATTTGACCACTATATAGTGTTGTTTACCTAGACATTGTGGGGCAGACTGCTACATAGGCACTGTACAGTATAGTATTTTTGCAGTGTATGGTGGTGTCAGCACTGTATAGCCTTGTTATTTGCCCAATGTATGGCACTATTATTTGGGCGCCATACTATATGGTGCTTATAATTAGACACTGTATGGTTATTTGTACACTGTATTACCGTACACCATATGAGTAGGATGGGGCACTGACAGAAGATACAGAACATGGCATCATCTAATGTAAGGCTCACCCTGACTGCATTTCATTGTAAATAAACTATCATTTACAAATTGTGAGTAAATTGTGTATATATTTTATATATATATTTTTTTTATTGTATCTGCATGGTTAGATATTCTACTAACAAAATACATAGCTCTATTCAATACATGAGAACATTTTGTTTACAAGCAACACCAATTTTTTAATGTCCCGATACAGCACTCTTAGAAAGCCAGAAGCTGAGATATGGTGAGATTTTTGGTAGGTGTTCACATTGTAAATCTGCTTTATCTGTCCGTGTCTCAAGGGGATTTTCTTTTCCTTACAAAAAAATAGTGTCTTAATAGGGTTAAAGGGGTTGTCTCATCAAGAAAACTCCTGTCGATATGTCCTATTGCGGCATATTGACTTAATGAGGGGGTCGTCTGCTCAGCACCCCCTCTATGAACAACAGCAGACCCAGCCCTTCATGATTTACATGGTCTACCATTAATTTGAATGCAGATGCGGCCGGGGAAATAGATGGCCAGATGGGACTTCCGTAGTCATTAAAAGCTGATTGCTCTAGAGTTTCTGGAGCCGGACCTGCAACAAATTGCTGGGAAACTACTTGACCCTGTAGAACCCGGGAAAAACTCTTTAGCGACCACAGTGTTCCCTCCATATCAATAAGCAATTCGTGAAAAAACGGGAATAAGTACGGCGCTGCTACTCAATAATGGTACAGTTGCTGTAATTTAATGATGTTTATGTGATCAAGGCTACGCGTTTCAATGCCGCATCGGCATCTTCCTCAGGCCATATGACTCCGTACTTATTCCCATTTTTTCACGAATTGCTTATTACTTTGCACGGTGGCCAGCAGGCTTGACCGTTTGGGATTTTGGCAGCAGCACTCACTGCTATCCACCTATTCAACGTGATTGATCTACCTTCCTGTGGTAAGCATCCACTTGTCATGCACTGACTGTCATTTCTGGGCTTACTCACACTATGTGGCGCCGTGTTTTTTCCTTATATTTATATTATTTATACTCCATATCAATGGCAGGCACAGGGACAACTAAATCAGCCCTACACCAAACAACTCCTCATATCTCGGCTTCTTGTACCCATGTGAGCGTAGCGTGGGGTGGGGGATGGATATTGTGTTAGACTGAAATCAAAAGTGAATGTTCAGGTTTTGAGTTAGGCTTTAATACGTTGCCAGGAATACTATTTATGCTCAATACAGCTATTGATATGTGTTAATGGACTCAACATTAACAGGTTATGAAATTCCAATGGTGAAGCATGCTCATTAAGCACGTACACCAAGAATGTGTTGTAATCATGAAATACAGGGCTACTATTACACGCTCCCCAGCAGCTAGACAGACATAAACTACCATGTAAGTAATAGTAGTTACATGACCTGCAGACTATCACTTCTCACTGGGCTAACTAGCTGCGGACAGAACTATCACATCCTGTTGTATACAATTAGACTGAATTGAATAACTGATCACAAGATAAATGTATCCTGTAATAAGCTAGGGAACTTTATACTGAAGCTAATAGGGTAGGAAGTCCATTAAGGATATGCTTCTACTTCTGCAATCGGCTTACCTCTTCTAGTAGTGATCATTTACTGAATGAGAGGACTGTTTCCTATTGCCGGTTACAGTTATTGACATGTACAAAAGCCAGAACACTGTTTTAGGAATAACAAGCTACGCTAATAACAAGCTACGCCAATTCCCAAGGCTACGTTCACATTTTAGTTTTTCATAGTATGTTTGCATGAAATTAGAATTTTTTTTTTTACAGAAACAGCGCCAGTCTTGTTCATGGGCTGTGTCTAGTATTGCAGCTCAGCGCGATTAGGCTGTGTTTTCATGTCGCATTCAATTTGCGTTTGGAAAGTCACGGCAAAATCACACCATTCTGATGAGATTTTGAAAAAAACATGGAAAATACGCCAAACTGATCACAACATGAAAATACAGTTTTTAACGGATTGGGCTGAGCTGCAATACCAGACTCAGTCCATGGACAAGAGGCATTGTTTTTGGAGCAGACCCTTCCTTCTAGTCATACAACCTCTTTAGATTTGACAGACTGGTTAAAGGCTAAAATAAAATTGCAGCAACCTCATGTGAAATGTCAGATCACACACGAAGTAATACAAAATACATTTAACAGTGATATGCCAGAGCAAAGACCAGTGTCCTTTATTAAGAATGCTAATGGATCACAAAGCATTATGTAGGTAATCATTAGAGTAGTGCAGCTGTAATATCAGCTTAGCTGTTTGTGTGGCAACATATCAGATATCAGTTATATACGGAAGACTTAAAATTCCCAGTTATGTTTGGTCATTACCGCTGGATATTAAAGATTATCTCCTAAGTGCTAATTTTACTAAATGTGCTTTGCCTATTATGTGGGATAAAGAGAAATGCGGGTTATAAAGTCAGGTCACTTTACAGTAGAATATCTTTGGATTAATTTTATCAATACAACACTTACAGTTCTTTTGAGCTGCACTTGCAACACTTGTATATTTCTGCAGCACTTCTATATACAGTGCAGTAAGAAAGTATTAATTTTCCTTTTCAAAGGTCTATACACAATACCCTATCATGACAAAGCAAAATCAGGTTTGTAAAATTTTTAGCACATTTCATAAAAAAATTTTTATATCACATTTACTTAAGTATTCAGACCCTTTCTATGACACTCAACGTTGAGCTTAGGTTGAGCTTAGGTGCATTTTGTTTCCATTGATCATCCTTGAGATATTGCTATACCTTGATTGGAGTCCACCTGTGGTAAATTCAATTGATTAGACATGATTCGGAAAGGCACATACCCATCAACATAAGGGTCTATTCAAACATATTGGTCATATCAACATTTTTGTCTCAATTTTGACAATTTGAAATCTTGAAATTGCATCAAAACGGCATTGTTTTGCTAGAATTTTGTAAACATTGTCCCAAAAACCACAATATGAATGTTATGTGTGAATAGAAGCTAAGGTCCCATAGTTGACAGTGTATGTTAGAGCAAAAACAAAGCCATGAAGTGGAAGGATCTGTCTGTGGGCCTCCAAGATGGGATTATCTCGAGGCACAGACCTGTTGAATGGTTAATAAAAAATGCTGCACCATTGAAGGTCATGAAGAAAATAGTGGTCTCCATCATTCCATAAGAAGTTAGAAACCACCAGGAATGTAACTAGAGCTGGCCACCTGGCCAAACTGAGTAATCGGAGGGAAAAGGACCTTGGACAAGGAGGTGCCCAAGACCCCAATGGTCACTCCAACAGAGCTCCAGAGTTTTGCTGTGGAGAAATTGCCAGTAGGAAAACCATCTCCACCAATCAAGTCACCCCTCCATAGAAGGCACATAACAGCCCACTTGAAGTTTGCCAAAAGGCACGTAAGGGACTCTCAGACCAAGAAATCATGAACTAGATTCTCTTGAAACCAAGTTTTAAATCTTTGGTTTGAAGTGTCCTGTCTAGGCACTGCTCATTACCTGTTCAATACCTACAGCATACTGTGGGGATGTTTTTTAGTTGCAGGAACTGGGAGACTAGTAAGGATTGAGGGAAAGATGAATGGTGCAAAGTACAGAGAGCTCTTTCAGTCTTGGGCAAAGATTCGCTTTCCAACAGGACAACAACCCTAAACACTTAGCCAAGACAATGCAGGAGTTACTTTGAGCCCTTGAGTGACCCAGCCAGGCCCCAGACCTGAATCCAATCAAAAAGTTCTGGGTAGACATAAAAAAATATGTGTATTGATGCTACACATCCAACCTGATGGAAATTAAAGGGGTTGTCCAGGCACAGACAACTAATGACCTATCCAGAGGATAAGTCATCAGTAAATGATCAGTGGGGGTCCAACACCCAGACCCTGCACCGATCACCTGCTCAGGCTGCCTCCGGGCACTGGATGTTATACAGGGTATGCAGTAATCGAAGCTGGAAGCAGATGGCTCCGTTCACTGCATAGTGGCTGTCTAGCAGAGCAGCGACTCTGCTCCTATTCACTGAAGTACTGCAGCTTGGCCGCTTTTCTGTGACCGGAGCCATCTGCTTCCGGCATGGACATCCAATACCCGGAGGCAGCTGGGGCAGCTGATCGGTGCAGGTTCCGGGTGTCAGACCCCAACCGATCATATACTAATGTCCTATCCGGTGGATAGGTCATCAATTGTCTGTGCCTGGACAACCCCTTTCAGCTGATCTGCAGCGAATAATGGGAGAAAATCCCCAAAATCAGGTGTGCTGAGCTTGTAGCATCAAACCCAAGAAGACTTGACGCTGTAATAACTGCAAAAGGTGCCTCAACAAAGTACTGTATAAAGGGTCTAAATACTTATGTAAATGTGATAATTCAGGTTTTTTTTTTAAAATGTATAAATTGCCATAGATTGATAAGAAAAAATAAGAATAATATCTATTTTAAAACTAGGCTGTAACGTAGCAAAATGTGAAATACGTGAGTCTGAATACTGTCTGAATGCACTGTACATGCAACTGAGATGAAGGTTAGAGTCACACAGCGTTGGCATGAGTCATATTAAAATAGCAGGATTACCGTGCAGCAACTTTACTATTCCCCTATGGGAACAAAAGTTACAAGCAATGACTGGCGTGCATCACCATGGTGTTTTGACATTGTGGAACTCTAGCCTTACATGCAACTGTTGTGCTACAAATATATCACTTAGAAAGACATAGAGCTATCTGCAGGCAGGGTGGGTTTACATTACAAGATGCTTTATATCATAAGGATAGAGTGTTTATGAAACCGTAAACCATTGAAACTTGAAAAGAACATAAATGGGACAAAATTTATAATTTACTTACGCAAACTGGAATGCATACATAATTGGTCATCAGAGTTGAATAATTTGTTCATAGGAAGCTTAGATAACCGGTTAGTAGCAGCAAATCTTGTGCTGTTTTGATACTGGGGTGTTAAAAGATGTGTCACAGGCCAACAGACATCTGTGTGTCTACTGCAGGGATGTTCTGAGAAGTGGACGTGACCTTTAACTTGTGTAGTGTCAACTTCTGAAGCCACCATGACATGTTATCCAAAAGACAGTTAAAGGTTAAAAAGACTAATATTTTTGTTTGGGTAAATGTAAGAGAGGGTCTAAACAGCTGTCCATGTGGGACAGAAATCTATAGAACTATAGACGTGGAGATGATAGATAGATAGATAGATAGATAGATAGATAGATAGATAGATAGATAGATAGATAGATAGATAGATAGATAGATAGATAGATAGATAGATAGATAGATAGATAGATAGATAGAATTGTGATCAGGGCCAAATTATAGGCAGGGAACATGGGACACATGTCCTGGAGTCTCCACTGCCTTGGAGAACTCGGAGGCCTTCATTACTTACCCTCCATGGTGGCTGTTCAGTGATCCTAGTCAACCAAATTGAAGTGGCCACACATTGGTATGACTCCCCCTTTTGAAATCTCAGGGAGTTTCAGTTGTCTCCATAACTTCCATAGACTTTAGTGGAGAGCACCATATGAATGTGAAGCCACTTCTCCTATATGTGGCTGCGATAGATTGTTCAAAGTCAAAGTCCCAGAAGCGCTCTCTACCAATGATTGATAGATAGATAGATAGATAGATAGATAGATAGATAGATAGATAGATAGATAGATAGATAGATAGATAGATAGATAGATAGATAGATAGATAGATAGATAGAATAAGATGTAGATTAGGTTTCGTAATGTTATCGGCCCTTATGTTCTGTGATGTGTTTCTTACTGTTGATTACCTTCTTGACCATTGAAATTGTAATGTGTATGAGAATTTTGAAGGAATTGTCAACATAATAGTTCCTATCTTTTAAGTAGATAGACTTATCCATGTTGCATGTTTAATAAATAGACTGTTGTCCTAAGCTTGGCATTCTAAAATGGATAGACCCCCCCAAAAAGTCACCACACTAAGAATAAATTCAAGATCAGCACTGTAGTTCGTGGGGTCTTTAATTAGTAGTCGAGGGATTGGTGAGACATTCGCCACATGAGACGCTCTTCTGACTTGCTATGTCAAAATAAGGCTCATATTACATTTTATTCTTAAAGTACTGAAGCCTTACATAGTTTGAGAACATATTAGAAATGAATGGATATATATGCTTAACTACATGAGTTCACTTTTCTATATTTAATGTCCCTGGCATACCTACCATAGAGGCGGACATGTGACTGCTATGGGGCCGTCTCCAAAGGTGGCCGACCTTGTCATAGCGCCTATGTCCAGCTGTCACTGCATACAGACAGAATCTTAAAGCCCCCATTGAGTTCAATACTTGCGTTATAAATCCATATGTAGTTATCCCCCCCAGTTGGTGGCTGCATACAGCCAGAAACAATTTATCAAGTCAAAAAAACATAGCTCACATATACAGATATATTATGAAGTAAATGAGCACAGAAGTTTGGACCCTAAAACCTAATGCTGGATAATAACTTTAATAAAAGCATAATGGTCCAGATTTACTGGTGTTTCATACGCCAGCATAAGAGAGAAGACCGCTGGACTAAGATGCGACAAATTTATTAAGAGGCACACCACTCTTAATAAATTTGTCACAAGCTGAAATCTATGAGGTGGCGTAGATTTCCGCTATAATTTATGCTAACTTCTGTCGTAAATTAAAGTAAAGTTGTCAGCTGCTCCCGCTAAGCCCCTTCCACTTTAAAACAGTGACAAGACAGGTGTAAAAGTGAATAAAAGTAAAAGAATTTTGCACAAAACATACATGCACCAATATTTGTGACTGTAAAATGGCACAAATGACATAATACATTTCCCCCAATATTTGTGTTGAAGCTCTCAGTGGGGTCCATGCTGAGAATTGCTATATGGCCCTAAGTCAATATACAAAATGTCAAATCATTTTTTAGTCCAAAAGGTTAAATATGCTGGGGATTATTAAAATGAACAAACTCCGTCACTGCTACATATATATATATATATATATATATATATATATATATATATATATATATATATATACACTACCGTTCAAAAGCTTGGATCACCCAGACAATTTTGTGTTTTCCATGAAAACTCACACTTATATTTATCAAATGAGTTGCAAAATGACTAGAAAATATAGTCAAGACATTGGCAAGCTTAGAAATAATGATTTTTATTTCAAATAATAATTTTCTCCTTCAAACTTTTGCTTTTGTCAAAGAATGCTCCATTTGCAGCAATTACAGCAATTTCACCCCATGCTTCCAGAAGCCCCTCCCACAAGTTGGATTGGCTTGATAGGCACTTTTTGCGTACCATACGGTCAAGCTGCTCCCACAACAGCTCTATGGGGTTGAGATCTGGTGACTGCGCTGGCCACTCCATTACAGATAGAATACCAGCTGCCTGCTTCTTCCCTAAATAGTTCTTGCATAATTTGGAGGTGTGCTTTGGGTCATGGTCTTGTTGTAGGATGAAATTGGCTCCAATCAAGCGCTGTCCACAGGGTATGGCATGGCGTTGCAAAATGGAGTGATAGCCTTCCTTATTCAAAATCCCTTTTACCTTGTACAAATCTCCCACTTTACCAGCACCAAAGCAACCCCAGACCATCACATTATCTCGACCATGCTTGACAGATGGCGTCAGGCACTCTTCCAACATTTTTTGAGTTGTTCTGCGTCTCACAAATGTTCTTCTGTGTGATTCAAACACCTCAAACTTCGATTCGTCTGTCCATAACACTTTTTTCCAATCTTCCTCTGTCCAATGTCTGTGTGCTTTTGCCCATATTAATCTTTTCCTTTTATTAGCCAGTCTCAGATATGGCTTTTTCTTTGCCACTCTGTCCTGAAGGCCAGCATCCCAGAGTCGTCTCTTCACTGTAGACGTTGACACTGGCGTTTTGCGGGTACTATTTAATGAAGCTGCCAGTTGAGGACCTGTGAGGCGTCTATTTCTCAAACTAGAGACTCTAATGTACTTGTCTTGTTGCTCAGTTGTGCAGCGGGGCCTCCCACTTCTCTTTCTACTCTGGTTAGAGCCTGTTTGTGCTGTTCTCTGAAGGGAGTAGTACACACCGTTGTAGGAAATCTTCAGTTTCTTGGTAATTTCTCGCATGGAATAGCCTTCATTTCTAAGAACAAGAATAGACTGTCGAGTTTCACATGAAAGCTGTCTTTTTCTAGCCATTTTGAGAGTTTAATCGAACCCACAAATGTAATGCTCCAGATTCTCAACTAGCTCAAAGGAAGGTCAGTTTTATAGCTCCTCTAAACAGCAAAACTGTTTACAGCGGTGCTCACATAATTGCACAAGGGTTTTCAAGTGTTTTCTAATCATCCATTAGCCTTCTAACACAGTTAGCAAACACAATGTACCATTAGAACACTGGAGTGATGGTTGCTGGAAATGGGCCAATATACACCTATGTAGATATTGCATTAAAAACCAGACGTTTGCAGCTAGAATAGTCATTTACCACATTAACAATGTATAGAGTGTATTTCTGATTAATTTAATGTTATCTTCATTGAGAAAAACTGTGCTTTTCTTGCAAAAATAAGGACATTTCTAAGTGACCCTAAACTTTGGAATGGTAGTGTATGTATATGTTTATATACATATATATATATATATATATATATATATATATATATATATATATATACACAGTATATATATATATATATATATATGTAGCAGTGACAGAGTTTGTTCATCTGCGGAAATACACATTACTGCCGTCTTCTGCTGTCTGGTATATATATATATATGTATATATATAATAAGATAGCAGACAGCACATGTATATTACCGGAGATGCTGGATAAAGCTGCTCTCCTTATTCTTAAATATAGCAGAGCTTACTGTACATTCCTATATCTACGTTACTTATGATCTCTGGATCCATCAGCCCTGTCCAGCGTTTGTGCAGCTATTCGTCTCTGTACCGGCACGTACACACAAAGACATCAACAGCTGCCTCAAGTCTTGAATATCTCAAAAAGAAGAAACAAGGAGCGATGAGAGGACACACAAGGAAATATATCTACTATACTGTATGTGAAATGTTTGGCATCCAAGTGCTACAAAGTTCTTTTTACATTATAAGAAGGGTGTGAGGTAAACAGCGGGCGTGTTGTGGGAAGAGACGCTAGGTAATATATCTCTGCATCTGCTTGCTCAGCACTAAGATGAATTTGAGATGCCTGTATTATGAGGCTTTGTGCCCAAGCCTACTTTATGGGAATATCTTCCTCATCAGGCTGCCCATGATATCTAAGGTTATAATCTGAGGCTATTAATAAGATTGAGATTTCCGGACTATATATAATAATGTTCAGACATGAATTGGGTATCTCAGGATGCCGGTACTAAACAAAAGACTTGTTTAGTACCGGCATCGGAATAAAACACTAGTACAGTAAGTCAATGGTGATTCAAAAGGGACATTATGTTAGACATTCAATTTTATGGAAATTTCTGGCTAAAGAAGACGAGGGTTTTGGCGCTTTACAGAATTTCATTGCCCCATTTTTAAATTGGTCCCAGCTTAAGGACCACGCTTATGTTTAGTATTGACATGTCTCTATAACGACAGGTGGAATTGTCTTGTTTTTTCTTAGCATGTGGTGACAATGATGTGGATATAGCATATAGGGACGCTGTCACTCAAATATTCAGAGCAAAGCTTGATATTATGCCACAGTGCCAATGAATGCTCAACAACCGGCTAACCATAGGGTTTATGTTTCTGAAAGCAATTTGGAGGAGAAAAGTGTTTATCTACTGCTTTAGTGACAAGGACAATTATTATTTCAAAAATGTGTCATATTAGGTGGATCGAGTGGTCTCTGTGACAGCCCAATCTAGATGATAGTAGCAGGTTATCAAGTGTAATATGCCATCAGACTAATTCAACCACAATAATTACATGTCGTTTACCAATTTATTTCCTTATTGTTGTATATATATAGCACCAACATATTCCGCCACGTTCTACATAGATTTTCACCATCTACTTTAGAGGCTGTGTAATTTCCCTATTTCAGAAACGTGCACTAGGGCCAATTTCATAGGAAGTCAATTAACCTATCAGTATGTTTTGGAGTGTAGGAGGAAACCGGAGTACCCATAGGAAACACAGGGAGAACATACAAACTCCATGTAGATATTGTCCTTGTTATCTATAATTATCTTTATGATCCTTTTGATGGCTATGAAACATAATGTTTCACCCATCTAAAGGCCAATTTTTCACTGTAGTTTTAGGTGGTCGTCAGTTATAGATAGATAGATAGATAGATAGATAGATAGATAGATAGATAGATAGATAGATAGATAGATAGATAGATAGATACTTTCTAAGGTGCTATATTTTCCCAGTAGGCAGGGGAATAGGTAGCTGGAAGTGTCAGGAGGAAGCAAGCTGATGAGACTACACATCTTGTCTGAAAGTAATACTGGATTATGTGATCATTTGACCCCCATCAGGCTGTTTTGATTTTATCTTGAAAGTGCTGATCTGTCACTTAACGGCTTCTCTTAACATTTCTCTCCTTTAATGCCAGCGATCAGATGGATTTGCTGGACTAAGTGAGAGGATGTTCTCATAGGTTCTCCAGCTAATAAAAGATCTTAAAAGTTCATGGTAGTGAATCATATTGAGAGCAATTTTTTTAATACACAGTGAAGGCAATAAAAATAATCAGGATTCCTAAAAATTGTTTTCTAATAAAATAAAACATCCAGCAATAAATATATAGTTATTCTCTCAATTTATTCTTAGTGATATCGATTTCTGGGGAAGCTGGATTACAACTAAGATGGTCATCATTACAGTTTCAATTGGAGTTGTCTACCAAATTTGACAGACCCTTGTATAGCAAATATGCCAGTTACGCAGAGAGACTTCCCTTCCTTCAATATTGCTCAATAGCCAGAAGAGTTACCATTCAAGCCTCCAAATGAATGCCCGGTGGCATGACTTATAGGATCTATATGAGTGGGCTTTCTCCAAGATTACCC
Organism: Rhinoderma darwinii; assembly: GCF_050947455.1. Taxonomy (NCBI): domain Eukaryota; kingdom Metazoa; phylum Chordata; class Amphibia; order Anura; family Rhinodermatidae; genus Rhinoderma; species Rhinoderma darwinii. The sequence goes on from NC_134696.1 coordinate 48,870,956, forward strand.
CGGTGGCAGGTCAATGAGTCCTCTGTATTAATGGAGCGGTAATGTGTGACCACCACTCAGGGGCGTAGCTAAAGGCTCATAGGCCCCAATGCAAAAGTTCTTATTGGGCCCCCCCCCTGCAAACTTCTCATGGCCGACGGTCCGCAGCTTTCAGCTGCATCGCTGGGTCTCCTAAGTGACCCAACAATGCAGCACTAGCAGCCAGGGGCGTTACTGAGATCTTAAAATGTCAGGGGAAATAGCCCCAATACATATGTGTCCCCCCCAAAAAAAAATTATGTGTTAATATGAGACAGCATAGCATATCTATAGCACTACGACCCTATCAACTATAGATAGGATTAGATACAATGGCTCAGCAGACAGTATCACACATGATAGGATTAGATACAATGGCTCAGCAGACAGTATCACACATGATAGGATTAGATACAATGGCTCAGCAGACAGTATCACACGATAGGATTAGATACAGTGGCTCAGCAGACAGTATCACACATGATAGGATTAGATACAGTGGCTCAGCAGACAGTATCACACATGATAGGATTAGATACAGTGGCTCAGCAGACAGTATCACACATGATTGGATTAGATATAGGGCCCAGCAGACAGTATCACACATAATAGGATTAGGTACAGGGCTCAGCTCGCTGACATTGCGCCTACAGGTTAGGTTGTTGGACTTCGGATTCGAGGACTTCAATGACAGCGTTTTTTTTATTGTCAATAAAATGGTTAATGGGGGTTGTGTTTTTTTAATTCAATAAAATATTTTTTCTATGTGCTTGTATTTTTTTAAACTTTATTATCACCGCCTTAGTAATGGCCGCTGGCTGATTGGTAACCTCCATTACTAAGGCGGGGCTTAATGTTAGCCGGTGCAAAGGCCAACACTAACCCCCATTATTACCCCGGTACCCACCGCCACCAGGGGTACTGGGAAGAGCCGTGTACTAACCAGTACCCGACCATCTGTAGTGACGGGCAGGCACCGGGGCGGCCGCAGGCTGGTAGTATTAGGGTATGTGCACACGTAGTGACCAAAAACGTCTGAAAATCCAGAGCTGTTTTCAAGGGAAAACAGACCCTGCTTTTCAGACGTTTTTTGACCAACTCGCATTTTTCGCGGCGTTTTTTACGTCCGTTTTTGGAGCTGTTTTCATTGGAGTCTATGAGAAAACAGCTCCAAAAACTTCCAAAGAAGTGTCCTGCACTTCTTTTGACGAGGCTGTATTTTTACGCGTCGTCGTTTGACAGCTGTAAATAACAGGTCGTCTGCACAGTACGTCGGCAAACCCATTCAAATGAATGGGCAGATGTTTGCCGACGTATTGTAGCCCTATTTTCAGACGTAAAACGAGGCATAATACGCCTCGTTTACGTCTGAAAATAGGTCGTGTGAACCCAGCCTTAGGCTGGGGAAGGCCAAAAACAGTGGCACCTACCACCCTGGTAATGCTGCCTGCTGCTGCTGTGTTGTATCTGGCTGGTTATGAAAAGTGGGGGGGGGACCCCACATCGTTCTTTCCAATTATTTTTTATTTTATTTTTTTTAAATGACGTGGGGTCCACCCCATTTTTCATAACCAGCCAGATACAATAAAGCAGCAGCAGCCTAGCAACACCAGGGTGGGAAAGGCCACTGTTTTTGGCCTTTCCCCTGCTGATAATACCAGCCTGCGGCTGCCCCAGTGGCCGACCATCGCTACAGATGGTCAAGTACTGGATGGTACCCGGCTCTTCCCAGCACCCCTGGTGGCGGTGGGTACCGGGGTAATAAAGGGGGTTAGTGTTAGCCTCTGCACCGGCTAACACTAAGCCCCGCCTTAGCAATGGACGCTGTCAATCAGCCGGCGGCCATTACTAAGGCGGTAGTAATATAGTTTAAAAAAAACACAAAGACATAGAAAAAATATTTTATTGAAATAAAAAAAAAACACACAACCCTCATTAACCATTTTATTGATAATAAAAAAAGCCATCTTCGAAGTAGTCCTGGAATCCGACGTAGTCCAACGACCGAACCTGTAAGAAAACACACAAAAACAACCCGATTGGTAACACATGTGTTAGGCTTGGATACAGGGCCCATGTGTGATACGGTCTGTGGGATCCTGTATCTTAGCCTACCACAAGGTAGGCTTAGATACAGAGTCCAGCAGACAGTAATCTTATACAGTATAAGATTACTGTGTGCTTGGGCCCTGTATCTAAACCTACAGTGTGGTAGGCTCAAATACAGGGCCCATCAGACAGGATCACACATGGGCCATGTATCTAATCCTACCATGTGATTGGCTTAGATACAGGGCCCAGCAGACAGCATCACACAATCTGTGAGCCTGTCTCATGGGCCCTCTAAGCCTGCTACATCGTAGGCTTAAAGGGGTTGTCCAGTCCCTAAACATTGATGGCCTATCCTCAGGATAGGCCATCAATAGCTGATGTGTCGGGGTCCGTCTCCCGGGACCCGCCAATCAGCTGTTTTGAAGGGGCCGCAGCACTCGTACGAGAGCTGCTTCCCCTTCATTTCACTTACACGCTCACACTGTGAATCGCCGACACCGATTCACAGTGTGACCGGAATGAAGTGACCGGAATGAAGGGGAAGCAGCTCTCGTACGAACACTGCGGCCCCTTCAAAACAGCTGATTGGCGGGTCCCGGGAGTCGGACCCCGCCAGTCAGCTTTAGCAGTCAGGGCTACTAATCTTACCTTCCTCTTCAGCCGCGGCGGAAGTTCTGTCCTCTCGATGTTGTGCGCGGCGCATAGTGCTGTGACGTCATGCGCTGCGCACAGCGCTTGACGTCAGGACCTCCGCTGCGATCCGGAACCAGGAAGGTAAGTACAGTCTGTTACTATAGTAATAGGGGCCTAACAGTCTGTTACTATAGTAACTTTTTATTAATATGGTGCGGGGGCCGTGGGCCCCCCTGGCTTCGGGGGCCCGGTCGCAATTGCGACCGCTGCGACCCCTATAGCTACGCCACTGCCACCACTCTATTTACTGTCTAAGGCAGGGGTCTCAAGCACGCGGGCCGCGGGCCGCATGCGACCCCTGGGGCTGTCATCTGCGGCCCGCGGGACACAGCCGCTAGTATCGGCTCTGCTCCGAGACTCTGGAATTCCCTGACATCGCTGTCCACATATGAACAGCGATGTCTGGGGCTTCCCCAGAGCTGGAGTCCCGGGCAGAGCTCTGGTGTCGGCTCTGCTCCGGGACTCTGTGGAATTCCCTGACATCGCTGCCCATATATGGACAGTGTGTCAGGGTCTTGCCCAGAGCCGGAGTCCCGAGCAGAGCGCTGGTGTCGGCTCTGCTCCGGGACTCTGTGGAATTCCCTGACATCGCTGTCCACATATGAACAGCGATGTCTGGGGCTTCCCCAGAGTCGGAGTCCCGGGCAGAGCGCTAGTACAGGCTCTGCTCCGGGACTCTGTGGAATTCCCTGACATCGCTGCCCATATGTGGACAGTGTGTCAGGGTCTTCCCCATAGCGGAGTCCTGGGCAGAGCGCTAGTATAGGCTCTGCTCCGGGACGCTGCGGAATTCCCTGACATATCTGCCCATATATGGACAGTGTGTCAGGGTCTTCCCCAGAGCGGAGTCCCGGGCAGAGTGCTATTATCGGCTCTGCTCCGGGACTCTGGGGAAGCCTCTGACATCGCTGTCCATACATCGACAATGATGTCAGGGGCTTCCCCAGAGCAGGAGTCCCAGTGATGTCTGGAGCACAGCTGGAGTCCCAGGAAGAGCCTACTAGCGCTCTGCCTGGGACTCCAGCTCTGGGCAAGCCCCTGACATCACTGGGGCAGCCTCTACAGAGGGCACTGGGGCAGCCTCTACAGAGGGCACTGGGGCAGCCTCTACAGAGGGCACTGTGGCAGCCTCTACAGAGGGCACTGTGGCAGCCTCTACAGAGGGCACTGTGGCAGCCTCTACAGAGGGCACTGTGCAGCCTCTACAGAGGGCACTGTGGCGTTATCTACAGAGGGCACTGTGGCCTTATCTAGGGGTGTCTTGCATTATCCACAGAGGGCACTGCGGCAGCATCCACAGAGGGCACTGCGGCAGCATCCACAGAGGGCACTGCGGCAGCATCCACAGAGGGCACTGCGGCACTATCTAAAAAGGGGCTGCCCAATCTTGACATGTGTGCTAACTGAGCCGCCGGACTGCATTTGGCGACACTTAAACTGGAAAGCTGATTTGTTGAAATAAGCACGTGGAGAAATATCTAAAATTTTAAACCTAGCGCTATTATTATAGTAATGTAGTGTTATTATTATTATTATAGTAATATAGTGTTATAGTAGTTCAAATAACTAATTGATTAACAATAATTTTGTATTGTATCAAATTTGAAAGTAATGCGGCCCGTCAACTTCCCATTTTTTCTATATGCGGCCCACTTACCCGGCCGAGTTTGAGACCCCTGGTCTAAGGGCATGACAGAGATAGCGGAGTACAGCACTGATCTACCTCCGCCAGTCCCATAGATAGTGAATATGCATCAAACAAAAGCATCAAAAAAAGTAACCGTTTTGGGTTCAGCCTAAGCCTTTTTCAAACGTACATACAATATAATACAAAGTAACATTCGAAGGGAGTCTGTCAGCATTTTCTACCCTGCAAAACTTCTGACAGAGCTAGATAGCAACCCTGGCATTTGACATACCATAGGGTAGGGTTTCAGTAGCAGTATGAGTGAGAGACAGAAGTTTTATTGTGACCCGCACCGCTGCCGCAAATGCCATCTGGGTGTTCCCTAACACTGAAGTGCCCTCGGCTCTCTGCAGTAAGCACTCCACAACCGCTCCCCTCTCCTCTTGAGTGACGTCTGTAGCAACCATCCAGGAGTCCGCTACAGCAGTCACTCAAGAGCAGAGGGGAGCGGTTGTGGAGTGTTTACAGCAGAGAGTCGAGGCACTTTAGCGTTTGGTCACACCCAGAGGGTGCTTGATGCAGTGGCAAGCTACAATTCTTACCCATGCTGCTGCTAAAAGCATAAGCAATGGTATGTTTAAACAACAGGGCTCCTATCTAGCACTGTCAGCAGTTTTTCAGGGTCAAACCTGTTGACAGACTCACTTTAGACAGACATGTTTGTGATGTCACATCGCTATAGTGATATATTGGGACTTGTGAGACAGAATATTGAACTTGCTGTTAAAAAATGAGACTCTCCTAACACCTTATTACTACAACAATTTGGATTGAGGATCAAGAACTTCTGTAGTGTCCCACTAGGACCTGATTTGAGTTTATGCATGCACTGTATTTTATGTTAAATGTAATTATGCCTTTAAATGCCTGGGCTAAACCATCTGAGGCTGGAGCGGGAGTGAAGGGCTTCCCCATTTCTTTCATAGCATGTTCTGAAGATTGTTCTGGAAGAGGGCGGAGCTAATCTTTTTTAGGCTTGCCCCCTTGCAGTTAGTTTCTGTTGAGCGTTAGTGGCAGAGGAGTTAGAGAGAAGCCTGTGAGGAGATTGTTACAGGGTCATGGCCTCACAGATCACGACTAGGCCTTAGGCTTCCAGCGTGGCCCAGCAGCTTTAACACTGTTTTTTTCTCTGAGGATCTGCACTTCACGGATAGGAACTGCAGAGAATATAAGATATTTGTGCACCTCTCAGTTGGGAACTGCATTCAGGATTAATCGCTATTTGGGAATTGGGAAAACCTTTCTTCAGCTCCAGCACAACGAGCCCATTGTTGAAAAACTGTTTTATAAGAACTGTGTGCCTTCATATTGGAAGTGTTCTGCAAGATACTGACGATTACAGAAACCGTTAGTTTATTTGTTCCATTTCACTACAGTTTCCTGCCTATTATTCTGCACTCTAACACCAAGGGCACTTCACCTTCCACCATCCAAAAAACATTCTAGTTGAGACAGGCCCTGCCACCGTGACCAGTCCGTGATAGAGGACTACTACTCCCATGTCCTGCCTGCCAACCGTCCCACTGGGTCACACCGCACTCCCCCATGGTTACTGCACTTGTTTACACCTCCAAAGACTCATCATCCAATAGAGACCAATATGGATATGGTTCAGGAAGATGTTGACAATGCGACGATGCTTTACAATATTTACTTCCTTTATGATAATCTTACTAATGATGAAAGGATTGCTTTGAATACATTATTGGATGATGACACAATCATTTTTAAACCAGCTGACAAAATGGGATCCCATGTCGTGCTGGATAAAAGTCATTATCTTGATGAGACTAAGGCACAATAGTCTGATAGGAATACATATACCAGACATGGGCAAACTACGGCCCGCGGGCCACATACGGCCCGTTAGGCTTTTTAATCCGGCCCGCCGAACTTGTCCAAGATATATCCGTCCTCAGCAGCTGCTAGTTCGCGCAGGAGGACGGATATATCCGTACTGTGATCGCGCGGGTACTGACAGTTTACCCACGCGATCAGCGGCAGGAGCACGGCTGTTATACACAGCCTGGCTCCTGCTGCAACTGCCGGAATCGAAGCACGCGCCGATTCCGGCAGTTTAACCCATTAAATGCCGCTGTCAACAGTGACAGCGGCATTTAATGTGTTTGACAGAGGGGGGAACTCCCTCTGTCTCCCGATCGGCGCCCCCGCAAACAAATCGCGGGTCGCCGTCGGGTTTCCATGACAGCCGGGGGTCTAACAAAGACCCCCAGGTCTGTCTTCAGCATCTGCCTGTTAGGCGATGCCAGAGGCATGACCTAACAGGTTGCCTGTCAGTTTTACACTGACAGGCAATAATGCTTTGGTATACGAAGTATACCAAAGCATTATATATGCGATCGGCATATCGCATAGTGAAGTCCCCTGGTGGGACTAAAAAAAAAAAAGTAAAACCGTTAAATAAAGTTTGTGAAAAAAAAAATAAAAAAAATTACAGTCAAAGTCAAATAAAACTACTTTTTTGCCCCAAAAAGTGGTTTTATTTAATAAAACGGTCAAAACAAATCACACATACACATATATGGTATCCCCGCGATCGTAACAACTTGACCAATAAAATGAACACATTAATTAAACCGCCGGATGAACGGCGTCCAAAGAAAACGCAAAAAACAACGGCAAAATTCTCTCTTTTCTCCCATTCCCCCCATAAAAAATAAAAGTTCATCTATAAGTCCTATGTACCCCAAAATAGTACTAATGAAAACTACACATTGTCCCGCAAAAATCAATCCCACGTACGGCCACATCGACGGAAAAATAAAAAAATTACGCCTCTTGGAACGCGGCGATGCAAAAACAAGTAATTTTTTTCTAAAAGGCTTTTTATTGTGCAAACGTAGAAAAAACATATAAAACCTTTACACATTTGGTATCCCTGTAATCGTGCCGACCCATAGAATAAAGTGAACATGTTATTTACGCTGCATAGTAAACGGCGTAAATTTATAACGTGAAAATTAATGCTGGAATAGCTGCTTATTTTCAATTCTCTCCTAAAATAAAGTTAATAAAAGTTAATCAATATGTTATAAGCATCTAAAAATGGTACAATTACAAAATACAACTCGTCCCGGAAAAAACAAGCCCTTATACGGCTATGTCGACGGAATAAAAAAAGAGTTACGACTCTTGGAATGCGACCGTGGAAAAACAAAAAATAATCCTTGGTCATTAACGCGCAAAATGGCCCGGTCATTAAGGGGTTAATGTGGCGCGTATTTCTCTTTATTTCACTTTAATTTTCACTTCGTTTCACGTCACCATTAAGCCCTTCGGTTTTCAAAGAGTACAATATCAGGCGTCACTTTGCCACGAAGCATGCAAACTATGCTAGCAAGCAGTCAACACAAGAACGGGCGGCTACTGCTCAGAGGTTGGCAGCTAATTTACAGAGTCAACAGAACTTTTTTCTTGATAAATCACAGTGCGTATGTTATTTTAATCTATTTACATTTCCTCCTCCCAGTATCTGCGAAATAGTATGTAAATGCCATATCTTGCATATTCCTTGAGACAAATTTATTAACTGATAAGGGCTATTTTTCACATTTGAAAGACAGTTAATAAATTGGGTTGTAGTGTTCTTACTGTGCTATGAGGTTTGCACACACTACATTTAATGCTTTAGTATATCCGGCCCAAACACTCCCTCCAAATGCTCCTGGCCCGGCCCCTCTGTCAAATTTTAGAACCCATTGTGGCCCGCGAGTCAAAAAGTTTGCCCACCCCTGACATATACTGTACTTAATAGTGATCCTTTATCATATCAATGCCACTTTACAGCATCTGGTAAATAGAAGTGAACAAAATTATATTATTGATGCCAAACTTGGGAAATTCCTGGTGAATAAATATCCAAATACACCTTTTATACATTGATGAAAGTTCATGAGTCACTTGAAAACCTACCAGGGTGACCCGTAGTGATATTAGTAGTATCAATCCATTTACACCAGCCATTTTCTTGGAGCAAATATGTCCCCTGTTGATAAATAAAACTTCATCTTTTCTGCTAGATACCGGGCACTGTCTTAAAATAAATAAAGGACATCAGGAGGATGCAGACTGTCTATTAGTGACTTTAGGCGTCTGTAGTCTTAATACGTCAATAGATCACGACAAATGGTTAAAGGCCACATAATGTATTTCCGGGATAGCTCATACTCTTCTATGGAGAAAGATTTCAGTATTGAATAATTGACAATGGTACTCCATGAAAATTGCTTTATGTTCTAGGACACATTACAAACAGCGGTGCGGGAGAGCGATGGGTTTCAATGTTGCAAATTGTTAAAAATTGATGTAGTTTGAAAAACAATTTATATACTCCAACACATTATTTTGGAAATATTGTATTATATGAAGTTGATTATAGACCATATTGTTTGCGTATGGGAGGATGACATTCGACATAGAATCTTTCTGTGCATATTTAAATTCTCTTTGGGTAGAATTACAATTCACAATATGACAAGACAAAGATCATCTTCCTTGACACATGGTTAATCAAGGATGATATGCGTCATTTATATACAGATTTATTTACCAAAAGCATGGATTGCAAAGGAAAAGTCCCTTTCTAGCTTCTAATTTCATAGGGTCCAGCGTCCTGAAATATTTAGAGACAAGGCTAGATGAAATGGAGACAAAATTTGAAAACCGGAGTTACCCTCAAAGATTATTACCATCAGAAAAAAGGAAGATGAACACCAGAGAAATGGCACATATTCAGTTTGAGAATAAATATCACCAGTGGTCATTTAAAATACAGTAAGATATTAAAAGACATTGGGATTTATTATCTAGAAGAATTTCAGAACCTTCCACAATTTTGTTTCAACCGGTCCTACAATATTAAGGACAAGTTAGTGATGGCATATGAGGTCAGTGATAATAATAGGCTACATCAGAATTTTTTATCTACTCCAAAATGGGAACTTATCCTTGTCTGCAATGCGATTCTTCTATTTTATGCTTATAGAATCAATTAAAAAGGTTTAGCAAGAATCACGCGAGTGCCGGTCTTTCCTTTTTATTACCATGGGTGGTTCAGTGATTGCAGCAAGGACTGGCAGGGACTGGCATAGTAGGGCATATGTAATGTCGAGGTAGGGAGACAGACAGGTGAGCCCTAATCTGCCCGCCACTCAGTACCTGCCTACTTGCACAGCCCGTCCTAGGCAACAGCGTACAACTGGGCGACGGTCCCTACGCTCAATATGTGCACGACAGACAAAACAAGACAAGGGTACACAGAAGCAAAGGGAAGTGGGGCAGTTGCCCACGGCAACACCGTGAGCAACAGAGTAGTGGACGAGCCAAGTCAAACCAGGAGTGTACGTGGTAGCAAATGCAGAGCAGGAGAATAGTTAGTAAAGCCAGGGTCAATATGAAGCAGAAGTCAATGGTAATAGGAGGAACAGCAGAGCCAGGAAACAAGAGAATCACAGGCAAAGGACAATCAGCAAATGAAGGTATAAGTAGACCAAGGGCGGGAGCTAGAACCGTCTGGCCAGGCTGTGATAGGTTCTCCCACTCCTCAGCCTACCAGCCTGAGTGGTAGCAGATCGAGTCACTCTAGCAGACCTAGGAACAGATGCAGACTGATTAACCACGGGCGTCGACACAGAAGCTGTGTCAGGCAAATCCTTTACAGCATACTTGCATATTCACAAATTCTCTGCTATGCATGGAAATAGAGACAAACGCCAGTCCCTTCTGCCATTACCGAGCCACCTATGACAGCAGTTGTCCACCTACCTGTCCTAGATGAGAGAAGGGGCACTGGGGAGGTCACTATTATGGGGCAATGTGGCTGTCATTGGTATTGGTGCACTGTTTTGTGATTTCTGGAAATCATGATTCATGGGAACTAGTAATAATTCAAGGGTATTACATTGGGAGGGCACAGCACCTGCAAGTAAAGCTGCTGTGCTTTTATTAATGACAAAAATATTACAAAAATGGAGATGGATTTACAATGTGATCTTCATATTCAATAGCTAGTATACTGAAAATGTTGTATACTAGAAATATTAGAGATTTTTTGATCAAAACTATTTTTTTGTTTCTCTTATATTTAGCGGCTAAAAAGGGAGTTGGCACAGCAAAGAAACCTGTGAAGCCAGCTGCAAAACCAGCCGAAGCACCAAAACCTGCTCCAGCTGAAGAAGCAAAAGAGGCTGAACAGCCACCTCCAACTGAAGCTCCACCAGCTGAGGCTCCTGCGCCTGCTCCATGTCCAATTCCAGAAGAAACTTCAGAGGAGCAAAAAGGTAAGTTAGCACAAATAAAGCGCACATTAATATAATTAGTGGAAGTAAGGAACTTAATCATCTAAATTTGGCAATTTTCCTATAAATGCGCCCTTGTGCAACTTTGTGTACAGTCATTGTACTATATTTCTGGATTGTTCAGCAGATCACGTTTTTATTATTTTTTTATCACTCTCCTGATTTGAACAAGTACATAAAGCTTCGCTGAATATAGACAGATTCTCTGTGAGATATGATGTAGGTAGCAGAAGTGAAAGATGTAGTACAAATCAATTATGTGAAGTCATATGACTGTCGAATATCATAAAAAGATTGCCCAATAAATGTCATTTTAAATTTAGTATTTGTGTTTTATTTTTTTAGCTATAAAATATTTACCAACTTTTTTTTTTAATATTTAATTTTTTGTTAAATTGACCCTAAAGTCAGAAGGTCACTTTTCATAAAATGTCAGATGTTGTGTAGCTGTATTGAGCGCTGACAATTTATTTCTATGAAAATCACAGTAGCAGCAAAAAGCCGCTACCACAATTATACCAGTGATCGCCATAACTTCTGACTTTTACTGTTGCTTTACTCTGAAGACACCTTAAGCAGCTCAGGTCCCCAATATAGCATCTTCTGTTACCAACATTTCCGCATCTGCTTCTACACCCCAATATTGTGCTTGCTGCTAGTTCCCCATTACAGTGCCTGCTGCACACAATACTGTGCTTCCCAGGTGCCCCCTGCTATGCTGCTTCAAATATTGTGCCTAATGCGCCTCTCCAATACTTTGCCTGCTGTGTTGCCTCAATTCTGTGCTGTCTCAAAATACTGTGCCTGCTGTTGTGCTCCCAAATACATTGCCTGCTGTTGTGCCCCAAAATATTTTCCCTTTTGTTTTCCCTGAAATACTGTACCTACTGTTGTGCCCCTGAGCACTGTGCCTGCTGCTATGCCGCCAAATACTGTGCCTGCTGCTGTGCCCCCGATTACTGTGCCTGCTGCTATGCTTTTCAACATTGTGTCACCCATGCGGTCCCACATACTCATCTGGATACACTCTCATGCTGACCAGCCACTGCTTTCCTCTAGGAATTGTGTGTCTGAAAACTGTAAGCTGTATCCAATTGCATCTTCCTCCTAAAGACATGGGTATAATTGAATGTGGTGGTTTCCGGCACGCATGGGCATCGGCAAGAGACCTAGGTCATGTTCTTCTGATGTCTAGACGTCCCTGCTTCACACTACAACTTTCTTGCATGGGTCACGGGGGGGTTGGCATCTCCAAAGATTGTTCTGATACCTAATAGATGTTAGCATACTCTTATCTATGGAGCAGTCTAACAGAGGCTAGTGACTTCATCCGCCAGCTTGTGCCTGCCCACTTTACCCTACAACAACAAAGAGAAGACTATAATATATGACTATATTCCATGAAATCCAAAATGGAATTCCTGTCCCCCCCATATTAATGATCTTACTAGAAACCTTCTATATACAAGTGTGTGCGTTCTATTTGGAGTATATTCTGTGAGTAAATTACAGCTCAGTGAGAACCACTTTATAAAGCCACTTTATATACCTAAACACTAAGGAAAAGGTATACCTTTTCCTTAGTGTTTAGGTAATTACTCACATCCACATAAGTCACTGTTCTAACTGGGGCACAATCTAATTTCCCTACTTTACACACATAGTAGGGACAATGTCATAGCCAAAGCTAACCTATTAGTATGTTTTTGAAGCGTGTCAGGAAATCAGATAACTTGGAGAAATATTTGAGGAGAACATACAAACTTCATGAAGATGTGGCCCCTGGTCAGGTTTAAACTCAGAACCCCAGTGTTTTAAGGCAACAATGCTAAAGTCTGGGTAGAACATCTCTAAAATCCATGAAACTGACTGTCCAAGTTCCTGTGGCTTCCCGTATTCTTCTGATAGCGGCATATAAATGGGCTTCGACCACAGGCTGCTGTGTATTGGCTGCAGTTTAAAAAACGCGAGCAGTAAGGGAAAACAATTCACTAAGCATTAGTGTAGTACCAAGGACATTTGTCCTCAATCAAGACTTATTCCAAGATTATATATTTCATCAGCTGTTTCTTAAATATTTCAAATATCCAACAGCACAAACAGACCAATAGCATGATAGTTGTTGGATGGACAATCATTCATTCAGGTTGATAAATGTAAAGTAATGCACCTAGGCCCTAGGAATAGTATTAATGAATATACATTAAATGGAATACAACTGGGGAAAATGGAACAAGAGAAGGACCTGGGTATTCTGGTTATAAATAAGCTAAGCAGCAGTACTCAATGTCAAGCCGCAGCTGCAAAAGCAAATGCAATTAGGATTTTAGGTGTATAAAAATAGATATAAAAACTGGTGATTCAAATGTAATATTACATCTCTATAAATACCTTGTAAGGCCACATCTTGAATGGCAATGAGGGAATTCAGTTTTGGGCTCCACATTATAAAAAGGATATAGGAGAACTGGAGATGTTTTAAAGGTGAGCGACTAAATTATTAAATGGGATGGGAGGTCGAGAATTGGACTTGTTCAGCTTGGAAAAAAGACGCCTGAGAGGTGATCTTATTAACATGCATAAGTATATGTGTGGTCAATACAAAGAACTAGCACATAATCTGTTCTTTCCAAGGACTCTGCAATGGACCAGGAGACATTCATTGCGTACGGAAGAAAGATGTGTCAGACATCAATATAGGAAAGGGTTCTTTACAGTTAGGGTATGTTCACGCAGGGCGGATATGCTGTGTAAAAGCACACAGCGTAACCGCCCTGTGCGCCGCAGGTAATTCCGGCCGAAAAACCACATCATATTGTGGTGCAATTTTCCGTCCGGAATGTCCACTGCAGAAAACTGCACAGAGAAAAAAGAAAAGGATACTTACCATGGCGACGCGTGAGAAAGGTAGAACTTCATGGTCCTATGTTTTTTTTTCAACCTATGTAACTATGTAACTATATGTAACTGTAACTAATTGCCCCCGGCCCTTTCTCGCCAATCTTTAACATTCTTATTTAAAATACATACTCCTTATTTCCCTACACCAGAAAATCTTCCACACATGTGCAGTGCCAAGGCAGGGCTGGCTGGCCATCTTACCCTATGTCTGAAGTAGAGCCCACCGGCTCCTGAAGAACCTTTCCTGGCTACATGCCTCACCCAATTTTATAGACCACTGGCTCCATATGTTTTCTTTACCAGGAAAGTGCTGATTGGTTACAGTAGGCAGCTGTTACATAGAGGTAGTAGTCTATTCCATTGTAAAAACACCATTGTCTCATTATTCTTATAAAAGGAAGTACTCATTGTACCCTAGCACCTACAACATTATTAGTTGCTCTGTTAAAGTGTCCATATAGTTATACAATTGTTTTGTTTTTTCACTGCATTAATTCATAAATTGTGACCACCACTCAAAGGTGCCCCAGGCGGCCACTCACTCCAACTGCCCCTTTTTCCGGCGCTTCTACACTTTAGTACTGAAGAAACAGCTGATGAAATATACAGTAGTACAATCTTGTAGCATTATATCAATCCTGATCTGTATAGTCTATTCTTTATAATTAGAGGCACTCTTTAGCGTAAGCTATATATTATTAAATATAAGAAGAGAACACATTTTTTTTAGGCTGATAATTGTGTGAGACATTTATCAAAAGTAGAATATTTTATGGTATTTAGTTTTCATGTTGTCTTAACTATTGAATAAATTTCTTTCACCTTAATACCCTGGTGTTGGTGGTGTTGCTCTTGCATGTTATGTGTTTTGCGTCTTTTTGTTTTTCATTGTATGTAATACAAATGTACTGTATGTGTCTTTTGTCTATGCAGATGAGTAGGGTGTCATGTTTGTCTGTCATTGGTTATGTGATCTGTGTTTTGTAAAATGTACCTCTACTGTAGTATTGTTTACGTAGTGTCATATGTTTTGCATACTGTATTATACTGTTGCCCCCCCCCCCTCAAGCCTCGATCATATAATGCTAAATAGCCTAAGTTTGATGTATACATCTGGAAAAGCTTCCGATATACATTAATCTTAGGCTGTGATGGATTTCCTAACAGTGGTAGCCATCACTATAGAATAATGGTATACGTTAAATGCATACAAACTTTTATGACCCTGTTTATGACATATACGTTAAACGAAAACCATTATAGTCTATGGGTGTTGGATGCCACTGTTAAGCACCCATTTAACGCATCTGTCATCCATAGGCTAATATGGTATCCTTTTAACATTTCTGTTATAAAAAGCTTTTAGAACGTCCATGACATATACATTAAACGTTTTTCTGTGAAGTATGTCATGTAGTGGCATACGTCACCCACAGGCTTCCATGTGCGGTATAAGTTTTTTTACGGAATTCGGTGGGCTGAAAAAAAGCACAGTCTATTACGTTATCCTTAAAAAAAAAGGTAAACTGATGTATACCAGTCAGACAGAGGCCAAAGGGACCCTCATGCCCTCCGTCAGACTAATGGAGCCCTATGAACATGTTAAGCATGTTCTGAGGGGGCTAACCTGACGTACATCATAAACGTAGGGCATGAACGTAACGTTGAGTGGGCCTTAGTGTATTGTGCGGACTGTGCTTAGCAACCACCTTGTTTCCTGTCTGGTTGACCACATTTCAGTACATGTAACTATAAATACTGGTGTACTCACAAGAAGATCTATCTGCTATACAATAGACTGCCTCTTCATACCGCACAGACGTATTGTACTTCCACTCTGGCAGTAGAACACTTGAAAACAACATTGCACAAAAAGTTATCCTGCTTCAGAATCAAGTAAAAAACAACCAAGACAAGAGGAACAAGGTGCCAGAAGAAGACAGATGGAAGCTGTATCCTGTCTGTATATTGAGAGAGAGGTGTGGGAGAGACAGATCCAAGAAGAGCAACAAAGATATCTATAAAACTCAGACGATATTCTGTTTAATTATGACTTAATGGAAGTTGCATCATGGAACTTAGGTCATGCAATCCAGAGCATTATGACCGCAAACTCTCTCTAATTGTAAATGCCAGGTATCAGCCATTCACTGACATTGACATCTCTGAGTTATTGGTCAATACATTTGTGTGCAATGTATTCCTGTATGATTTTTATGTGTGCATTTATTTTCATTCTATAAACAGTAAATTTCTTTTAATATTAGAAATCAGAGTTTTATAAAGACGCTCAGTCTGTATTGTCATAGAACTCGTTCTTGATTTCTAATATACTTCTCATAAACATTACAGAGTCTGCATTTCTTTGTGTTCTTTGTTATAATGTGGGCCATAATTTAGCTGCACTCTGTTATTGGAGTCTTGTTGGTAATGATCCAGAGTATTCATTTCTGACTTCCAATTTGTGGTGTACATTCAGCGTATAAGCCGGGAAAATCTCTTGACGTATATACCAAAACGTATCAACCCAATGTGTACTACTGTATGCCATACAGTTGCATGCATCACTCATTGACTCCCTTTGTAAAAACATAGAACTTATGTTGTAGTTCCTTTGGATTGGAAAGCATAGTCAACAATATTTTCAAAACTGTAGAAGAATAAATGTATACTGCCCAAACATATGCCACAAGAACTGTCTTATGTTGAGCCCATATAAGTCTATAGATACACCACAAATGGTGTGAACAAAGCCTTAGTTACTCAAATAGTGTCCAGTATTGCAGTTTTGCAAGATGCCTACAACTGGACTTCCTTTCTGAGTGACCACCAGTAACCAGTACAAAAATAGCTACTGTTAATGGTTTGCTCTACTATATTGTAAATATATCTAAAAGGAGTAGAAGATAAAGAGGAATAGCTTAGCTGGGATAATTCTTACCTGTCTTCCTTCACTTCTTCTTGTCTCTTTTATATATATATATATATATATATATATATATATATATATATATATATATATATATATATATATTCGCAGAGTACACCTGACACAGTCTAATGGGCCACCTTTAACCAGTCGGCGCTGCACCTCGCCAACTCCAACCAGTGGTGTTGGGTTAAAGTGACATGCTGACAATTCGTAGCTATTTTGGAGGTTTATTAGTCTGTGACTGGCTTTGCCCTCATATAGGGTATCCTCAAAATTTTACTGCAGCTGCACAACGGTCCATATGGCCAGACAGTGCTACTAAACTTTTAAACCTCCAATTTGCTACCTCAATTTCGCCCATTATTCTGCCCTGATGAGTAACCCCGATGATAGAACGCATAGGGGCTTAATTTGTGGCAAAGACTGCTGTGGAGGGCCACCCCTTTCAGGGCAACTGCCTTTTTTCTCATAAGGTGAACATAGTGGGCAGTTTGGGACAGTATTACACGTCATGGTCCAGCTGACCCTAGACTTAGGCAACTCAGTATGGTATTTTGTTCTTGTCTTCTTATTAAATATATTT
The DNA here is from genome assembly GCF_050947455.1 of Rhinoderma darwinii. Lineage (NCBI taxonomy): Eukaryota > Metazoa > Chordata > Amphibia > Anura > Rhinodermatidae > Rhinoderma > Rhinoderma darwinii. Next base: position 48,888,139 of record NC_134696.1, read on the forward strand.
AGAATAAAGTTCCATTTTAAAGAAACCTATTGAATCTTTCTACTGGTAGACACTGGAGAGGAAAGTGCTTGTTATATATTCCATTAAGGTAACCATACACAGTAGATGGAAGTTGGCTGGACACGTCCATTTTGGTGGGACTGGCTGACTATCTAATGTGTATGGAGGTCTGACTGACTCAGCTTCAACAGCAGATTTTGGGGGAAAAAGGATTGGGCATGTTGGATTTCAACATGCCTGATCCTTTGTTACCGGGGAGATAAACTGCTGCTGAGTGTGCATGTTAATGGTAGATTCGGAATAAATAGCTGTCGGCCAAACAAGCTTGTTAAGTCAACAGCTACCTCTAGTGTATGGGAACCTTAAGTCAAGTGATAAAGATTGTAAAATATATTATGCAACTCCATAGTATAGAATTGATCAAATAAATAAAATATTCTCAGCTAATTTAGTTTATTTCCTATTAAAGAACCCTATGTACGCCAATTAAGACCATGTAGGCCAAGATATGGTTCTGTAATATACAGTAAGTTTGTAGATTGAATATTTTAACTGAAACACATGGACAAGAATGTGGCTATGAATAGGTGGCAGTATTTAATATATGACTGGAATTGCTCTTCAAAAAGAGCCGGTTTCAGATATGTTATGGCAGTGATGAGACTAAATAAGGTCCATGATTAAATTATACTGGCAAAACAAACTCATTCCCAGTGCTCCATCCATAGGAAAAGCCATGGATCGAATATATTTATTAATTATATGGCTAAATGTTGAGCGCACCGGCTCACCAGGATTTTATGTAATATTTTTAATTGGAAAAAGACCACATACACAGCTTGGTTGGAGATACTCTAAGTTATCCTCAAACTATATGTAACAACATGTCCAATGGCCAACTTTGCCATTACTTTAGAATAAATCATGAATTGTGTCTGAATAAATGTATTTAAAGTCATTGTGATATGTAATATTGGATGTAGCTTATGCATGCATGTTATTCTCATTGTATATGTGTTTATATGTGAGATTCTGTATTGTCTGTATAGTTTATCTACTGTATATTAGACGGGCATTGCTGACTTATAAAGAATGCTCTGTGTGTGATGTTTTTATTTTCTTGCATGTAAGTGTTGACTGTTATATATGTGTATTGTCCTAGATGTTTGTAGTTGGCTTCTTGTATATGTTGACTGTTATATATGTGTATTGTCCTAGATGTTTGTAGTTGGCTTCTTGTATATGTTGACTGTTATATATGTGTATTGTCCTAGATGTTTGTAGTTGGCTTCTTGTATATGTTGACTGTTATATATGTGTATTGTCCTAGATGTTTGTAGTTGGCTTCTTGTATGTTTTTGCATGTTCAATTTTTTTCGTACATCATCTGAAATCAAAGGACCATGCTGTTGCCAGTTTTGGATTTACAGCTGAAGAGCCATTTTGCATGTGGCATGGAAGACCTGGGTTGGAGAGCCATCATGTCAGAAAACCACTGGCTTTTCATTGCGTCACTGCAATGAAGTATTGTTTGCAGATTTTCTTGTTCATGGTTGGTGTAGCGCACGGTACACAACTGGGTGGATAATGCCTATTCTTTACATTTTTTCTGAGTATACATTTTAATTTTTTGACTTTCAGAGTTTTGTGATGAAGATATGGCACAGGATGGTAAGTCTTCCACATTTAGAGACATTTCAGTCATCAGAATAGACATACGAGATGAATACATTATGAGATGAAGAAAACCAAGATACTTTTAATCGATTAAAGAAGATTGGATTAGTCACATCTCAATTTTGAAATGTTTTTGAAATCAACAGGTGAAGACAAAGTAGTTTATCACAGCATGAAATGCATGATGGGTTATGATAGACGGCTGACCAACTATTTTCCAATGGTTGTAATAGGAACACTGGAACACATAGAACATCAAAGCAGCGGAATAATTTACCATCGATCGGTGGGGCATGCTGTCTACATCACTTTTTGTTAGATAACAATGTGCTTGGCTGGTTCAGCCTCCATATACAGTATAGCAAATACTATATGTTGCCATTACTTTTTTATAAGTGTCCATTTTCATTTTTTAATTTACAGAGGACTACTTTGAAGAGATATCTTCATATGGTAAGTTCTTCAAATCTGGACGACGGAAGACAGAAAAAGAAGGAACATTTCTCATTAATAAGTGTTATTTTAAGAACTTTAGAAAAAAAATAGACAGCTAATAATATCTCTAAAATCCCAATATTCACAATATTTAGGATTTTGAGAGAGAACTCTTTTTAAAAAATACAGTTTATAGTAGAAGAAGACTATTCACAAATTGTCAAGTTATATATTGTATCACTATTTTACAAATCTGGATGAGGATGATCTTTATTTCTATTGGTACATGGACAATTTACTACATTAAGGTTATGTCCATTATTGGTGAACTACCATGAAGAACATTTTACAGATTTTGGAGTAGAGGCTAAATCGGGTACCAGAGTCTTAGGGAACCCTAGGTGTTCTCTCTTTAACCCCTATACAGGGATCAAGACTTCGCTGCTGGGAAATCCCAGGTCGCTACCCCCAGAGTAGTCTTCCTTGGTAACAGCCAAAGTAAACAGGTGAAGTACAAAATCAGTAGACTGATTGCAAGGTCAGGTATAGCAAAACTCAAGGTCGGCCAACGGGTACAGTCAGTTGGTAGAGCAAAAGGTTAGGGCAGGCGGCTGAGGTTTGTCACAGGTCACAAGTAAGCGGTCATGGCAGGCGGCAGGCAAGGATAGTCAAAGATACAAGCAGAGGTCAACCACAGGAAATCCAACAAAGTATAACAGGAATCACTGTACCATCAAGGATGAATCTTAACACTCAGGTAATGTGTCGAGGACAGGGAGGTCCTTTTTATACCCAGGGAGAGCTGGGTAGCAGATTTGGCGTGCTGACCGTTTAAGACTGCAAGAGACAGGGCACGCACTAGAAAATGCAGGAGAGCGGCAGCAATGGAGGCCTTGAGCAGGCCTGACTGAGAGAGGGACGCCAGGAGCCAGGAGACGTCGTGAGTAGGTAAGTATTTGGCAGTGGCGAGGAGCCGGAGCGGCGGCCGTTACAACATGAACACCCCTGTCTACTAGTTGAAAGTCAGGAGCATATAGCCTGATTGTTGAGAGCAGCATCAGACTTATCACACATTGTACAGACAAAAAACAAACCATAGAATAGTTGAAAAGGAAGAAATTAGAATATTTTATAAAACATTCTACATTTAATATGACGTTATAGCCAATGTTCCATTTTTTTTTACTTAAATGCTTAGATAAAAAATAGATATATAGTTTTTTTTAATACTATGTTGAAAGGGTTACACATAGAACAATATATTATTACTTTTTGTGATTTAAAAATTTTTTTTTGTTTTTTAATTAAAGATGCTCCTGAACCCGAAGTTGAAGTGGATTTATCTACCCTGTCTGGATTATTTGTGAGAAAACCGCACAATTTAAATGTGGTAACAGGTATTTACTAAGAACAGCTTCTGTAAACCATTTCATAACCAAATGCACTTGTGTTAATGAGAGTCTTAATTATTATTTTTATTATTATTATTATATAAATTTGATACAAATTATTCTGACAAAATAGACACAAATAAATAAATATATTTTGTTAATAAATATGAAGTAAAAAATTAGAAAAAAAAAAAGGGGTGATCATTAATACACAATGGGATAGAATCTATCTATAAAACAACCTATATAGGTTGAATCTTGTATTGGAGTTTAATTCCACGTCATGTTTTGTTTTAGGATCATATTTTTGGAATTAGAGTATAAAGAGTTTAGAAAACCCATTTCCAAATACCCTATCAGGGAATTCTAAGTTAATAGAGGAGGATTTTCTGTTCAGGATCCTCATCTCTTGACCAGAGTAGAGAGCTATTACAATGAGTGTCTCTGGTTTTGGAGGGCCTGTCCTGTCCTGCATTATATAGACAACCCATTGATTTGAATGGGCACTGTGGAGTGCTTAATTTCCCCCGTACGCCGCAGATGTCAGGAGAGAGGCTGTAGGATATCAACATGCCAGATCCTTTTGTTTCTAAGGCGATAAGCCGCTTTTGGAGGAGTCTGACAGGGGCTTATTCCCTTCTCCCTTTTGAGAACACATACACGTTCGTCCAAGCATGCTTGTATTTTTTGGGGGGGGGGCTTGAAAGTAATAGCTGTCGAACGTCAGTTTTACTGCCAGGTTTATTGACAGCTTTACTGCCAGGTTTCACTACAGATTACAGCAGATCGCTAGTTGTTACTATCACGGATTAATGAAAAATGTAATGAATTTTTTTTAATTAAAATTATATATATATATATATATATATATATGGATATATATATATATATATATATATATATATATATATATATGTGTGTATATATATATATTTAATTTTTAATATAAAAGTAAGTGATTAAAAAAAAATATTATATATATATATATATATATATATATATATATACAGTGAAGGAAATAAGTATTTGATCCCTTGCTGATTTTGTAAGTTTGCCCACTGTCGAAGACATGAACAGTCTAGAATTTTTAGGCTAGGTTCATTTTACCAGTGAGAGATAGATTATATATATATATATATATATATATATATATATATATATATATATATAAAAAAAAGAAAATCACATTGTCAAAATTATATATATTTATTTGCATTGTGCACAGAGAAATTAGTATTTGATCCCTTTGGCAAACAAGACTTAATACTTGGTGGCAAAACCCTTGTTGGCAAGCACAGCAGTCAGACGTTTTTAGTAGTTGATGATGAGGTTTGCACACATGTTAGATGGAATTTTGGCCCACTCCTCTTTGCAGATCAACTGTAAATCATTAAGATTTCGGGGCTGTCGCTTGGCAACTCGGATCTTCAGCTCCCTCCATAAGTTTTCGATGGGATTAAGGTCTGGAGACTGGCTAGCCCACTCCATGACCTTAATGTGCTTCTTTTTGAGCCACTCCTTTGTTGCCTTGGCTGTATGTTTCGGGTCATTGTCGTGCTGGAAGACCCAGCCACGAGCCATTTTTAATGTCCTGGTGGAGGGAAGGAGGTTGCAACTCAGGATTTGACAGTACATGGCTCCATCCATTCTCCCATTGATGCGGTGAAGTAGTTCTGTGCCCTTAGCAGAGAAACACCCCCAAAACATAATGTTTCCACCTCCATGCTTGACAGTGGGGACGGTGTTCTTTGGGTCATAGGCAGCATTTCTCTTCCTCCAAACACGGCGAATTGAGTTAATGCCAAAGAGCTCAATTTTAGTCTCATCTGACCACAGCACCTTCTCCCAATCACTCTCAGAATCATCCAGATGTTCATTTGCAAACTTCAGACGGGCCTGTACATGCGCCTTCTTGAGCAGGGGGACCTTGCGGGCACTGCAGGATTTTAATCCATTATGGTGTAATGTGTTACCAATGGTTTTCTTGGTGACTGTGGTCCCAACTGCCTTGAGATCATTAACAAGTTCCCCCCCGTGTAGTTTTCGGCTGAGCTCTCACCTTCCTTAGGATCAAGGATACACCACGAGGTGAGATTTTGCATGGAGCCCCAGATTGATGTCGATTGACAGTCATTTTGTATGTCTTCCATTTTCTTACTATTGCACCAACAGTTGTCTCCTTCTCACCCAGCGTCTTACTTATGGTTTTGTAGCCCATTCCAGCCTTGTGCAGGTCTATGATCTTGTCCCTGACATCCTTAGAAAGCTCTTTGGTCTTGCCCATGTTGTAGAGGTTAGAGTCAGACTGATTAATTGAGTCTGTGGACAGGAGTCTTTTATACAGGTGACCATTTAAGACAGCTGTCTTTAATGCAGGCACCAAGTTGATTTTGAGCGTGTAACTGGTCTGGAGGAGGCTGAACTCTTAATGGTTGGTAGGGGATCAAATACTTATTTCTCTGTGCACAATGCAAATAAATATATATAATTTTGACAATGTGATTTTATTTTTTATTTTTTATATAATCTATCTCTCACTGGTAAAATTAACCTAGCCTAAAAATTCTAGACTGTTCATGTCTTAGACAGTGGTCAAACTTACAAAATCAGCAAGGGATCAAATACTTATTTCCTTCACTGTATATATATATATATATATATATATATATATATATATATATATATATATATATATATATATTTATTTACATATTTATTTATTTATTCAAACTGTTCAGGTTAGTGGGGCTTCCTCCTACTCCTGCTGTCTTTAGTGGTTCCAAGGGGTTCCTTTCTGGCTGACAAAAGTGAAACAGAAAGAGGTGCAGTGTCTTAGAAAAAGTTGATTAAGGAATGCCGAGTGGGAGCAGCATTACTCTTGTAAAAAAAATTTGGGGGGAGTTTTGCCTGAAACTATTTTGTAACTTTTTCACTGTTCTAAGTATTCCTTATTCTTAACCATAGGATTTGTCCACACTACTTGGAAATTACATTGTAAAATTAAACGAGAATTATAGGAACACAACTGGTTCCAATAGAAATGTTTTTGAAGATCCACATGAAAAAGGTCTTGGTAGCCTTAAAGTGATATTCCCATCTCAGACATGTATGGCACATGAACAGGATATTCCATAAAATGGGCAAAAGATGTGGGACCCACCTATGGGAACATAACCTATCTCTAGAACCGGGCCCCCTGGTGTCTGTCATACCTACTGCCGCTGTTCCTGGCTCTGGCCACTGAGTTAACTCAGTGGCCGGGTTTTTCGGAAACAGTTGAGCGTGTTTTGCTATGCTGTTTCCAGATGGAAGTTACGGAATTAACATAGCACAGCAAGCAATGCTGGTTCAATGGCTCCTGAGTTATGCTGTTTCCGTAACTTTTATTCACCTCTTTGGGAGTTCCTGAAAAAGTGTAAAATGTGTTCGGCTGTTTCCAGAAACCCGGCCACTTCGTAACTCATTGGCTGAAGAGACAGGTGATAGGATAGAGTCAGGGGGCACCGTTCTAGAGACAGGTGTGGGTCGCAGACGTGAGACTGTATCTATCAGACAATTATGGCATATCCTTTGGATATGCCATAAATGTCTGAGATGGGAATACCCTTTTAAACTAGGTATTTTTAGCTGCAAAAATGAAATATTATTTGCACATATATTCATTATTGGAAATATAGGACACAGGATGAAGGCTTACCTTAAAATATTGATAATCAAGAGTAGATGTTTCTGAACATTGGTGACATACCAAAGAGGCAGACCACACAACTGTTATTGGGCCCTGGTGAAAGGAAACCTGGCACTGAGCTTGGCACTGAACTGCTTTCCCTGCTTTCCATTACACAGTCATTGCAGTTGCCACTAGGGAGGACTTACTGATTTTTACAGCTCCTCTTGAGTTAAAAGGCGATTTCCTGGACTGTTCACAACCAACAGTAGACCAGCGGATGGCATAACATAATAAATTAGCAGATACTCACCCCTTCAAGTGTTCCCCGCTGCAGTGCTGAGGTCCCGATCTCGGCCAATCCGGTCCTGGACTCTCCTGTAGCGGTCACATGCTGTTTATTGGTCACGTTCCACTGCAGCTAATCACTGGCCTTAGCGGTGATGCTGCCATTAATGGCACGTGTCCTGTAAGGCGAATGATTTGCTGCAGTGGCACAAGACCGATGAACCAAATATTACCTTTGGCAAAGCTCTTAGTGGGATTAGGGCACATTCTGTGTTTTGCTATAGAGCCCATTGATTTCTGTGTACGACACAAAATCTGAAGGATAAAAATGGAAGAAATGTAGAGTTTGCAGATAAATAGTGCCCACATACTATAGCTAGATGTGATAAAGCTCCCCCTTTAAAGCCAAACAATTCCCACACAGTGCCAAGCAGTAGTCTGAGAGCACCGTACTTTGCCCTATATTTTGTTCACATAGAGCCAAATAATACCATATAAAGCCAAGTGGTACCCATCGAGTGATATAATTTTCCTCCCTAATGCTAAAATAGAATCATATAGTATCCAGATAGAGCAACATAGAACAATATCGTGACCATAGTATCAAACAGCTGTATTATGGGGACATATTTTGCCAAACAGTGCCCAGAGAGTGCCATACTTTGTTCAGATAAATCGTGTATTTTAGTGCCTACATAGTGTCTACATGTAGAGTGTTACAATACAGACACTGGATGTACATGGAATCGATGGGTACCACTTGGCTTTATATGGTATTATTTGGCACTATGTGAATAAAATATGGTGCTTTTTGGGTCTGATGTCATGTAGAATCCTGTCACCTCTCCGGACATGTCTATTTTACTAAACACCTGTATTCCTTATGAAATAACAATACTGGAATATAATTTCTTAGAACTCTGCAATGTGCCATTCCTCTGTTATTCCTCTTAGAAATGTATGAATTTCTGGAGTTTCACTATCCATAGAGTGTCAATTATAGCTGATCTGCAACACACTTTGGGTCAGCCATTTATACTTAACCCCTTAAAGGGGTTTCTGATTTTGAAAAAAAAGGGGAGAAATGCTATCAAACCATAAGAGCCATTACTCACCTGACAGATCCCTCTGCGTTCTAGCGCAGCCCCTGCTTCCCGCTGTTCTTTGAGGAAAGTGCTGCAGCAATCGTGTGATCGTATACCCACGTGATCACTGCATTCAATCAATGGCCTCAGTAATATACGCCCCGAGACCACTGAGGCCAGTGATTGGCTGCAGCAATCATGTGGGTATACCGGAACGTCATCACTGAAGCACTGTCAGCAAAGAGTGACGGGGTGCACCAGACTGGTTGCTCTGAAATGCCGGTGGATTTATCAGGTGAGTAATGGCTCTTTTATTATTTTATGGCATCCCCCCCCCCCCTTTTCTTTGATCTCGCTTAACCACTTTAACCCATTGGCAACAATTTGTAACTGTACGTAACAGTCGCTAAGGAGAACAGGGCTCATGGGCTGAGCCTGCTCCATACTCAGCGGGTGTCAGCTGTTTGTTACAGCCGACACCTCACTACAATGGCCGGGATTAGAGATTACTCCGATCTTGGCTCATTAACCACTTAGGTGCCGCAGTCTATAGCGCAGGGAGCATTTAAGCCGTTATAAAAAGGGGGAGGCAGAGATGCCAGAGGAAAGAGCTTAAAGGGGTTGTCCAGTGCCTCAAAAAAAATCCCTCAAAACACTATTAAAAAGTTTCCCTCGTCGTAAAAACTAATTTCCAATAAAAAAAATACTTATTTTACTTACCAAATCTCGATATATCGGCATACACTATCTCCAGCGTCCGCTTCTGAGGATGGACACTACAAGTCCAGGCATCCTCTTCTCTCTTCTCAGTAAATGATTTCCATCCTACCCCTTGCCTAAGAAACTGCAGTAACAGAACGGAGCAGTCACATTGCCTGCCCCTTTTATTTACGTATATGATGAAGCACCGATACAAACGATAGCAAAAGGCAGCAACCAGTCACGTGGGGCTGTGTCTGTGCATCATCAAGTAAGAGGAAACTACAGCCTGCCGGCATCCCGTGACAGTGTTTTGGATTGGCGATTCTACCCCCATTTGAAAATGAAAGCATATTGGTAAGTGACATCTTTACATATAATATGAAGAATGATCACCATTTTTAGGTCACCGGATAACCTCTTTAATAGGAGCCATTAAATAATAAACAGTAATACATAGGTATTTCTGTTTTTTGTATCAGTGATTAAACAAACGCTTGTTCAAGTCCCCTAGGAGGCCTAAAAAAAAAAAAGTAAAAAAGAGTTAAATACAATTTTTAATAATGCACAAATATTAGAAGTAAAAACAAAAACACATTTCCCCCTAAAGTGATGATAAAATAAAAAAAGTCAACATAATTAGTAACACCACATTTGTAAAAGTATGACCTATTAAAATATTACAATATTATCCGCTGGATGAACGCTGTAGGAAAAAAATATTACAATGACAAAATAGCTATTTTTATGTCACCTTGTCTCCAAAAGAAATGAAATTAAAAAGTGATCAAAAAGTCGTATATACCCCAAAATGATACCAACAAAAACTACAGCTTGCCCTGCAAAAAAACAAGCCCTCACACTGCTCCATAGATGGAAAAAAAATAAAAGTTATGGGTCTCAGAATATGGCGATACAATTTAAAAAAACAAAAAACACTATATAAATTTGATATCGTAATTGTACCTCAGAATACAGTTAAGTAGTTTTTTCTGCATAGTGAATGTTTTTTCCCCCCTACCACCCAACAAAGTATTTATTTCCAGTTTCCCAGTACATTATATGGAAGGAGCTACAAACACAGAAAATGATCGACTCAAGCACAAAGGTATAGAATATAAAAAGTGAATATTTTATTAACAATAGACAAAACAGAATAAAAAAAGATGAGTCACACAATGAATATATGGCGTCCATTTGTGCCAGACCAGAGTGCATGCGTGCAACGCATACTTATACGTAAAGGGTAAAATACAGGCGTATGTGCAGATTGGAAATCACCATGGATAACCAAACAACATAAGATCGTGTTACACAAGGACCAATGCCTATGGTAATCACAATAATATATAAAGTGCTAAATAGTGCAGGAAGTGTAACATATGGCCATGGACTACTAAGCTGGTAAAAGTCAGTGCAATCCAAGAGTCCATTCAGCCTAACGACATAAAGAGCACAGTACAGCACACCTATACAAAGCAACAGTGAAGAGTAATTTACATACCAACGGTCATGGTCTGATACAGGTAGGTGGGTGTTGGTGTCCAAGATGGGAAAACTTCTTTAATGTCGTTTTTAATATTCTGGACAAAGTTTTATGCACTTAAACTTTAAAAGTTAATTAGACATATAGTAATAGTGCACTATGATCAAGTGGGTTATATGCCTGGTGGCTCAACAATGAATAACATCAGATGCCTATTTAGTTCTTTGGAAATAGAGAAAAAAAATACGAAGGTTAAAGCTGTTGTATCACTAGATGCCACCAAGGCATTTGATTGTACGAATTAGGCTGTGTTCACATCAGCGTTGGTTTCCGTCGAAGGGTTCCGTTTGAACTTTCCGTCAGAGGAACCCCTCAACGGAAAGGCAATAGGTTCTGTTTGCATTGCCATTGATTTCAATGGTAATGCTTCCGTTGCTTATAGTTTCCATTTGTCACCGTTGTGTAAGGTTTCAGGTTTTTTTTTTTACTGAATCAATAGCTCAGTTGCCTTTCCGTTGAGGGGAAGATCTGACGGAACCCCTGCAGAAAATCACGCATCCTATCTATCCCAGAAACCGCAGGGAAATCCTGCAGGATATGCACACCAAATCGTGCTTAATTGTGCGTATATTGACGGGGGGGTTTCTGCTGGAGGAAATCAGCCGACAGAAAAAAAAAAGACTTTGCTCATAATGCGTCCCTGCTCCCATGGCTGCTCTCCTGTGATGACATTTTGTCAGATGAGTTTGCTGCTGCCTGTTATTTGTCTACTGTGGTTACACGTGATGGAATGTCATCAGAGGAAGCCATCTGTAGACAGAACAACCAGGGGAGCAGGGACGCATTGCTATGAAAGTGTCAAGAGAGGTGAGTAGTAATTACTTTTTTTTACTAGATGTTAATAGATTTATTTTTTTTGGGGGGGGGGGGGGGGACATTATCGCAACAAATTTCAGAACAATTGCCATTTGTTGCGGAATTTGACTTCCCTATTGAACTTAATGAGGAAATTCTGCAACAAATGTGCTTTGATTCCTCAAGATAAATTGATATGCTCTGGAATTATAATCCACTTCATAGGTCGATTTATGCATTTATACTGTGGATAATTTTCCACAGCGCGTGGATGAGATTTCATCAAATTTATCCACTTTGCTGCTACTGTAAATTACAGCACGGAAAATTTGGTTGGAATTTACACAGCGTATACGCCATATGTGAACATACCCTAAAGGCTTTGGTCCTTTAAATACAAATAATAAGATCTTGCTGTATGCGGATGATATGATGCTGTTTATGGATATTGTTGATCACTCCTTGACCGCGCCAAACAAATCATTAAATATTTTGGGAAATTCTCTGACTTAAAAAAAAAATTGGAACAAATGTAATGTCTCTTGATGGAAGACATCCCTATAGATTACGGTCATAAACAGATATCGTGTAATGATACATTTAAGTTTTTTTTTTTTTTATGATACATTTAAGTACCTGGGTATCATGGTCTCCCATTTAGTGGAAGGATACATCAATCAACTTTACAGTGTCCAGTGAAACGTGGAGGATTGGACCATCCCAATTTTAAACTTTACTTTATCGCTGCACAATTTCCGTATCTAGCTGTTTGAGAGGGAGTCGACTTCAATTTACTTTTGAACATGGGTTGGGTAGATAAGAGAGTTACCGATATCTTCGAGCTACTAGAGGCAAGTGTTCTGAGATTCTGTGAATTACCAACTGGCTGGATGGTAAACAAGGTGTGTTATTTATCAAAAGTTTGCAAAATTTTATTCCACTAATTTTACAACACTTTGGGATAAAGTTTTATTTCCAGAGGACAAGAAAATGCAGGGTAAAATATTTTGGATTAATAGAGGGGTAAAAAGATTATATCGCACAGTGATAAAGGGCAAAAAAAAAAGTATTATTATTTTGAAAACACTTCTGGACAAGCACAAGTTTAGATATTTTCAACTTTATCCCACACTAAATGCAGATAAAAGAGTGGTTAAGATAATTAATATATGGGAGTTATCAAAATAATTAGAAAAGGCTAAAATGAAAAAAAATCTTAGTTTTTAACATTTTACACAAAACTAAAGCAAGATTGGAGAGATAACACAAAGTTGACACAAGTTAAAGCTAAATGGAAAAGGGATACAGTATGGGGGACATAACAATCTGAGTTTTTTGCAGGCGGAAAAACAATGGTTGACCACATTAAATAATCACTCTAAAGTTAAAATGAGCATATCTTACAATACAACTTAATTTATGATTTGGCATAGACTGTATTACACTACCAAGAGAAAACGATAACTGCCCGAAATGCAAAAGGAATGATGTAGATCTGATGCATTTGTTGTGGTGGTGTCCGGAATTAAAAAGGTTATGGGAGGATGTAATACCACACATAACTAGAGCTTATTATTACACATTTGATTTTAAATCCACTTAATTGTATTATAGGATTTACAAGAGATATAGAGGAAAGGCTTTGGAAAATAATATTGATATTGGGGACGTTACTAGTTATTGTAAAAACTAGGATGTTATATACAAATTTGGATTATTTTAAATCGATTTGTTTTTCATACTTTTTTTGCAGGAAAAGATTTTTCTGTAAATATCACCGTAAATGGTACTCAGCTTACTGCAAAGCCTGCAGTGAAATGGTTTAAAGGAAAATGGCTGGAACTGGGAAGCAAAAGTGGAACTCGGTACAAGTTTGAGGAGAATTATGATGAAGCAAAAAAGGTGTGTTTTTCTCTCCCACAAACGAACATTATTGATTAAAATGTAATAAATTTACTTTATTTAATCATTACTGAATGTCCACCTTGGAACATAATTTTGCCTTTATTCTAAATAGATTAATTTCTTAATATATCTTTATACTGGTCAGAGCTCAGTTTTTCTTATACAGAGATCCAAATTCCATTAAAACATAAGATTTTGGCTGTCAGCAGCCACGACTAGGGGGAGCTTATTGCCTACAGTATATACATTGCACACAATAACAACAAAGTATGCAGACAGCTCCTAATCTCCCTCTAGTGGTGGCTGCAGATAGATAGAATGTTATGTTTTAAGTGCATAATCTTTTAAATCTAGGTGTATTAAGGGGATCTGGAGCTCTGTGTTAGAAAAATGAAGCTCCATTCACTATAAAGATATATTAAGAAATAATCAGCACATAATTTTATACCTAAAAATGGCAAGGTGATTAAAGGAAGAGATTCACTTTAGGGTAGAAGAATGGGGACATTTTTTTAAATGAGTGCAAGACGAAAGTGGAATAGTTGCCCATAGCAGCAAACAAATAGGTTGCTATAGGCAGCTGCTCCACTTTTCCCTTATACCAGTTTAATAAATATCCCAAAATATATTACAAATGAATCAAATATTGGTTTCAAGATCAAAATCAGCATCAAAAACACAGTGGGAACAGGGCCTAAAAGTGAATTATGGTGACTGCAAAAATACACAAAAAATGCACATCAAAAGCGTTAAAAAATGTAAACATGATATGTGAACGCTTATATTATTACTCATGCACAGCCATATGAATCTATCTTGCACCCTCTAGTGGTGTCAACTTTGTAAAGCAGTTGTTTTATCATGGATTGTTTTGAAGTGTAGTCAGTAAGAGCAAAATAGGTGCAGCACAAGTCCAGTCTAGGGCTTCATGCACACTGCAGCATATCTCCATAATATGGCATCTGATGGAAGATGCCACATCTCTGTATGTCTCCGTAGACTTTATCACTAGTAGACATTTCTGAGTTACGTATTAAGGCTCAGTACAACTTGCAGGTTGTACGGAGCCATAAAACAGTAGTCTTCCTAATGGTACACTCAATGTTTTTACATATTTAGGAAATTTATAAGAAGTCCAACCTCTCACACCAAAGCTGCCCATTAGACCTCATGCATATAGCTGTAGTACTTATTTTACAGAGCAGTAATAGGGATCCTAATATAGTGCATGCATGGGGGCATTACCGTACCTGTGCCGGTTTCCATGCACATTAGATGGGAAAAAAACATGGCATGCTCCATTGCATTGCTTCTAGGAGATAATATCTCCGTACATACGGCACCCAGCAGAGATTGTACGGCAATACACGGAAGCTGTACGGCTCCATACTAGGAAGACATACAGTGCATTAACAATCAGCAAACCTGTCAAACTTTTTCCATAGATATTACTCAATTCTTGCCTTGCAGTTGTGGTCAGGTACAAATTCAAGGAATATGTAGGAGCACAACGTGCTTCATAAAATATAAAACTAAAAATACACCTCACCGCTCAGACCCTGGCTAAATGATCCAGACGAGTTCAATTTCAATGCAAAGATCATCTCTACTCCACCTGCAGAAAAAGCTCTGATAACGCACACTAAGGCTGGATTCACACAGAGTTTTTTGACAAGTTTTTTTATGCGGAAACTGCGTCGCAAAACTCGTCAAAAACGGCCCGAAAATGCATCCCATTGATTTCAATGGGAGGCGGAGGCGTCTTTTTCCCGCGAGCGGTAAAATCGTCTCGCAGGAGAAAGAAGGGACATGCCCTATCTTCGGGCGTTTACGCCTCTGACCTCCCATTGACATCAATGGGAGGGAGAGAAAGCGTATTTCGCTGAGTTTTATGCCCGCGGTGCTCAATGGCCGCGGGCGAAAAACGCTGCGGAAATCGGCGTGCAGGGAGAGGAAAATCTGCCTCAAACTTCCAAACGGAATTTTGTGGCAGAATTTCCGCCTGCAAAAAACTCCGATTGAACCCAGCCTAAGTTGTGGTACCTCAGTAGTGATAGCTTTGATGGATATATACGGACTTGTGTTCCTAGATCTATTAAGAATATACAAGTTCCACCATTGTGTAAAATCATGACTCTTCTCACTTCAAAAGCAGATTTTATTATATTTGTAATGATGGGGGTAGGGAAACGGACAAGTGAGCCCTAATCTACCCGCCACTCTGTCCCTGCCTACTTGCAACGACCCGCCCTAGGCGATGGGGTACAACTGGGCGGCGGTCCCTACGCTCAGTAAGTGCACGAGACAAATAGACAAGGGTACACCAAGCTAAGGGAAATGGGGCAGTTGCCCACGGCAACACCGTGAGCAACAAGAGTGGTGAACGAGCCGAGTCAAACCAGGAGTGAACGAGGTACCAAACGCAGAGCAGGAGAGTAGTCAGTAAGCCAGGGTCAGTATGGAGCAGGATCAAATAGTTAGAAGCTGTAACTGGGCCAGGAAACCACACGAGAAGAATCACAAGCAAAGGAGGAACAGGAAAGGCAGGTATAAATAGACAGAGGGCGGGAGCTAGCTCCGTCTGGCCGGGCTGCGATAGGCTCTCCCACTCCTAAGCCTGCCATCCTGAGTGGTGGAAGATGGAGTCAGTCTCAGAGACATAGACTCAGGTGCAGACTGATTACCTATGGGCGTATACACAGAAGTTGTGCCTGGCAGATCCTTTACAATATTCACAAAAGTTAAAAAGCGCTTATTAAAAAAAAAGGCAGTGGCACGCCAAACAATTGCCTGACCCTGGGTTTTGCCCTTGCATCATAGTGTGCGGTATCAGAGTTTTCTCTTCAGGAGGAGGAGAGGTCAATTCTGGCCTTGATCACAATGGGAAAACACATTGGGGAAACCTCAATATGATAACTGCAGTACCACGCATGCGGTTTCAATAGAAACAATTCTAGAAAGCAATAATTCTTTAATTGATGCTTTTAACCTTCAGACACTTTCAAATTGTTGGTTCCTTTTACTCTTAGTTAGGCCTCTTTCACACATTTTTTTTGTGAGTTAAATAAAAAAAGCACCAAACAACTGCCCCAAAGTGATCTGTGACTGCATCACAGATCACATAGGCAGTTCCAATTTTGGTAAATTTTAGGTCTATGGGTGGAAAATGCCCTTAATGGGATTGTCCAGTCATTAAAAATTGATGGCCTCTCCTCAGGATAGGCCATCAATATCTGATCGGTCGGGGTCTGTCTTCCGGGATACCTGCTGATCAGCTGTTTTGAAGAGGCCACAGCGCTCGTATGGCGATTCAGTGTGTCGGCGATTCACAGTACGAGTAGACAAGGAATGAAGGGGAAGCAGGGCTCGTACGAGCGCCGCGGGCTCTTCAAACAACTAATCGGCGGGGGTCCCTGAGTCGGATCCTGACCGATCAGATATTGATGATTTTTATGGACTGGACAACCCCTTTCATAACGCCACACCTAAAACATGCTGCACTTTTAAAAAATACCACCAGGGCCAAAAACACCAGAGAAAAATGCCAAACACGCCATAGCCCATAGGTATCAAAACTGGCTTATTCTCGTTCATTCTTATTTTCTTTCCATCTGTTTTGGGGATTTTATTTTGCAACAAATGTATCAAATGATGCCTGAGATTTCTTAAATTTGTCGCATTTTACATTGGAGAAGGTGTGGTGCTTTAAGATTAGTTTTGTGGCTTACATTGCACACCAGACTGCTAGTGGCATGCTTTTTTAAAGTCACATTTCAAAAATACAGCTAAAAAATAGCTTTGACCATAACAACGTAAACTTTTCTAACATGAATCACAAAGTGGCAAAAGTGGCTCAAACAATAATTATTTTTGGTGCAAATATTTAATAAATCAATCTCATACAGTATACACCAATATTCACACAGGAAATGCTCCAAAAAAGTGATGTATGCTGCTTGATACTTATGGGCCATTGCTGGTAGTCAGTTGAAGTCTATAAAGTTTTGTACACAAACATCTGGCCTCCATAAACATAAACAACTAAAAAAATCACTACAAACTCCTTAACCCCTTCTGGACTGAGCCTGTTTTGGCCTTCAGGACGAAGCCGATTTTTCAAATCTGACATATGTCCCTTTACGTGGTAATAACTCCGGAATGTTTTTGCCTATCCAAGTGATTCTGAGATTGTTTTCTCGTGACATATTGTACTTTATGTTAGGGAAAAAATTTTGTCGATAAATTCAATATTTATTTGTAAAAAACACCAAGATTTGAAGAAAATGTGCAAAAATTACCATTTTTCTAAATTTAAATGTATCTGCTTGTAAAACAGATAGTAATACCACACAAAATAGTCACTAGTTAATATTTCCCATATGTCTACTTTAGTTTAGCATAGTTTTTTGAACATTCTTTTATTTTTCTAGGACGTTACAAGACTTAGAACTTTAGCAGCGATTTCTCATATTTTCAAGAAAATTTCAAAAGGCGATTTTTACAAGGACCAGTTCAGTTTTGAAGTGGCTTTGAGGGCCTTATATATTAGAAAGTCCCCATAAATCACCCCATTTTGAAAACTGCACCCCTCAAAGTATTCAAAACAGCATTCAGAAAGTGTTTTAACCCTTTAGGCGTTTCACAGGAATTAAAGCAAAGTAGAGGTGAAAGTTAAAAATTTCATTTTTTTTTTTACAAAATTCATTTGTAATACATTTTTTTCTATACCGCAGAAGGTTTTACCCGAGAAATGTAACTTATTATTTATTGCCCAGATTCTGCAGTTTTTAGAAATATCCCACATGTGGCCCTAGTGCGCTAATTTACTGAAATACAGGCCTCAGAAGCAAAGGAGCACCTAGTGGATTTTGGGGCCTCCTTTTTTTAGCATATATTTTAGGTACCATGTCAGGTTTGAAGAGGTCTTGTGGGGCCAAAACAATAAAGACCCCCCAAAAGGGACCTCATTTTGGAAACTACACCCCTCAGGGAATTTATCTAGGGGTATAGTTAGCATTTTGAACCCACAGTTTTTTTGCTAAATTTAGTTGAATTAGTATGTGAAGATGAAAATTTACTTTTTTTCTGAAAAAACGTAGACATTTTTTATTTTTTCAAGGAATAAAAGAGAAAAAACACCCCAACATATGTAAAGCAATTTCTCCCGATTATAGCAATACCCCATTTGTGGTAATAAACTGCTGTTTGGACCCACAGCAGGACTCAGAAGGGAAGGAGTACCATATGGATTTTGAAATTCTGATTTTGCTGGAATAGTTTTCAGTGCCGTGTCGCGTTTGAAATGCACTGGAGGGAACAAAATAGTGGAAACCTCCGGAAGGTGACCCCATTTTGGAAACTACACTCGTCAAGGAATTTTTCTAGGGGTAAAGTTAGCATTTTGACCCCACAGTTGTTTTGCTGAATTCATTGGAATTATTCTGTAAAGGTAAAAATCTACTTTTTTTCTGAAAAAAGGTAGCCATTTTTAATTTTTACAAGGAATAAAGGAGAAAAAGCACCCCAACATTTGTAAAACAATTTCTCCCGATTACGGAAATATGCCATATGTGGTAATAAACTGCTGCTTGTGCTGTTTGGACCCACAGCAGGGCTTAGAAGGGAAGGAGCGCTATTTGTCTTTTGGAGCTCAAATTAAGCTGAAATGGTTTTTGGGTGCTATGTTGCATTTGCAAAGCCCCTGAGAGGCCAAAACAGTGGAAACTCCCCAAAAGTGGAAATTACACCACTTAAAGAATCTATCTAGGGATATAGTGGGCATTTAGACCCCACAAGTCTTTTGCAGGATTTATTAGAATTAGGCAGTGAAAATGAATATCGACATTTCTTCCACTAAAATGTTGCATTTTTTCAATTTCACAAAGGATAAAGGGGTTAAAAGCACCCCAACATTTGTAAAGCAATTTCTCCCGAGTACGGCAATACCCCACGTGTGGTCATAAATGGTTTTTCATTAGAAAGTAATTAACCCTTTCTGGACTGATCAATTTTTTTCTTTTCCTTTTTAGTTTTTTCCTGCCCGCGTTCCAAGAGCCACAACTTTTTTATTTTTCAGTCAATAGAGCGGTATGAGGGCTTATTTATTTAGGGACGAGCGGTCGTTTTTATTGGTACCATTTTTTGGTACATACAACTTTTTGAGCACTTTTTATTCCATTTTTAGGTAGAGCCAAGGTGACCAAAAAAACAGTGATTTTGCAGTTTTAAATGCTTTATTTTTCACGTGAGACGCTCCATACATCACCCCCCACACTACGACATGCTATGTCGTGGTGCGCGAAGGGGTTAATGTGCAGCGGATGGTGCAGAGTGAAAATTAAAATTTTCTACTCATATGCCATTTTAGTGCACTACATGTTATGCCCAGTTTGTGCCACTGAAGACAAATACCTCATAAAATATGAACCGGGTTCTCCCGGGTATGGTGATGCCATATCTATGGACATAAACTGGTGTTTAGGCACGCTGCAGGGCTCAGAAGGGAGGGAGCGCCATTTGGCTTTTGGGGCGCAGATGTAGCTTGGGGTTTTACTGGTGTTTCAGTTTATAATGTGGGGGCATATGTTATCTGTGCGGGGTACATCAGGGTATAATAAGAGGGTATAATAATGGGGTAAATAAATAATAATCCGCAGATATGTTGGCCGGTGTCGCACTGATAAATGGCGCCCAATCTTATCCGCTTTTGGAACACTCTGCACATTTTGCATCGCCATATTCTGAGAGCTAGAACTGTTTTATTTTTTCTCCACCGGAGCTGTGTGAGGGTTTATTCTTTGCGGGACAATCTGTAGTTTTCATTGGTACCATTTTGGGGTACCAGAAATTTTTTTGATCACGTTTTATTCCATTTTTTGGCAAGCAAGGTGACCAAAAACCATCAATTCTGACAATGTTTTTTATTCTTTTTTTTTTTATGGCGTTCACCCTGGGCTATAAATTACCATTATATTTTATTCTGCGGGTCGGTACGATTACGGCGATACCATATGTATATAATTTTTTTATGTTTTGCAGCGTTTGTGCAATAAAATCACTTATTTATAAAATAAATAATTTTTTGTGTCACCATATTCTGAGAGCGATAACTTTTTTATTTTTCAGTCAAAAACGCGGTGTAAGGGCTTGTTTTTTGCGGGACGGGTTGTAGTTTGTATTGGTACCATTTTGGCGTACATGCGACTTTTTGATCACTTTTTATTGTATATTTTGGGAGGGTTGGAAACCAAAAAATTTAGATTTGGGCACTGTTTTTCGTTTATTTCGTGTTCACCGTGCGGGAAAAATAATATTACAGTTTTATAGTTAGGGTCGTTACGAACGCCGTGATACCAAATATGTGTACTTTTTTAACGTGTTAATTTTTTTCCTATAATAAAAGACTTATTATAGGAAAAAAAGTATTCTTTGTTTATGTCACTTGTAACTTTTATTTTTACACTTTTTAAAAACATTTTTATTATCTTTTTTTTACTTTTTTTACTTGTCCCACTAGGGGACACTTAGACTTGCAGCTCTGATCGCTGCTGGAACATATTACACTACAATCGTAGTGTAATGTGTTCTAACTGTCATTGTGACGTAACTCTCACACTGACAGGAAGCATCGGAGGACCGGCCAGAGGCTGATCCTCCGAGGCTTCCGTACATGGCAACCCGGAGGTCATTGTCTGGCCTCTGGTTGCCGTGAGAAGGATCGCCAGCCCCCGCAAATACATGTGGGGGGCTGCCGATCCGCTGTAAACTTCTTCAATGTGGTGATCGCAATCGACCAATCGACCGCAATCGACCACCGCATCGAAGGGGTTAATTGCCGATTTCAGCGGTGACAGGCCGCTGATCGGCAACGGGGAGAGCAGGGCAGACACCCTGCACAGTTAACCGCCGCTGTGGTGTTGCGCCGCGCGGCGGTTAACTGTCAAAGCACTGACGTTATTGCACGTCAAGGTTCGCGAAGTTACTGCACACATTGACGTGCATTAACGTCAAGGTGCGGGAAGGGGTTAAAAATCTTACCTAAATGCTGTGTGTGAATTCAGCTTTATAGAAAGGATGATCATCCGCATTCTCTCCCTTCACCTGGTTGGCGGACATGTCTTTTATTAATTGTACTGTGTAGTATCCTCTTAGGAATGCTTTATGTCTTACTATATTTTGTTATGAAAATATATTAGGTTGTGGGGATGGGGACTGAGCCATGGATTGTGCTTTGTTTGTTTAACGTTTAACTTTTTATTTTTTTATTATTACATTATTATAATATTTTGTTTACACGATGGGGAAATTTATTAAGCAACCAACGTCAGTTTTGCCACCTAAAGTTGGATGCTGACCCACTCAGATTCAACTGTATACGCATCCTTAAAGAGGTTTTCCCACAAACGATCGTTATCATCTACTCACAGGGACCCCCACCACGAGAACAGGGGTCCTGTGTCCCCTTTTTGAATGGAGCGACTGTCAGACATATGTGCTGCTGCTCCATTCAACTCTATAGGAGTGACTGAAATAACACTAATTCAAATCTATGGGACTGTTGGAGATAAGTGTAATTTGTAGGAAAACCCCTTTAAGACATACATACAAATGAATATTCTAGCAGTCAGGGGCGTAGCTAAAGGCTCATGGGCCCCGATGCAAAAGTTCTTATTGCCCCCCCCGTAAATTTCTCATGGCCGACGGTCCTCAGCTTCCAGCTGCATTGCTGGGTCTCCTAAGTGACCCAACAATGCAACACTAGCAGCCGGGGGCGTCACTAAGGACTTAAAATGTCAGGGGAAATAGTCCCAATACATATGTGTCGCCCCCAAAAATAATGTGTGTGTGTGTGCGTGTGAGTATAGGAGACAGCATATCATTCTAAAGCACTATGACCCTATAAACTATGGATAGGATTAGATACGGTGGCTCAGCAGACAGTATCACACATGATAGGATTAGATATAAGGCCCAGAAGACAGTATCACACATGATACAATTAGATACAGGACTCAGCTCACTGACATTGCGGCTACAGCGCTGGACCCAGGAAAGGTAAGAATAATTATTTTGCTTCTTTATGTGTTACTGATTATTTTTGTGTGTTTGTGTTTTTTTACAGGTTAGATTGTTGGTCTTCGGATACATGGACTTCAATGTCAGCGTTTTTTTATTCTCAATAAAATGGTTAATGGGGGTTATGTTTTTTTATTTCAATAAAATATTTTTTCTATGTGCTTGTATTTTTTTAAACTTTATTATCAACGCCTTAGTAATGGCCGCTGGCTGATTGACAACCTCCATTACTAAGGCGGCGCTTAATGTTAGCCGGTGCAGAGGCCAACACTAACCCCCATTATTACCCCGGTACCCACCGCCACCAGGGGTATGGGGAAGAGCCCTGTACGAACCAATATCCGACCATCTGTAGTGACGGTGAGGCACCGGGGCGCCCGCAGACTGGTAGTATTAGGCTGGGGAAGGCCAAAAACAGTGGCACCTACCACCCTGGTAATGCGGCCTGCTGCTGCTGTGTTGTATCTGGCTGGTTATGAAAAGTGGGGGGGGACCCCACATCGTTCTTTCCAATTATTTTTTATTTTATTTTTTTTAAATGACCTGGGGTCCCACCCATTTTTATAACCAGCCAGATACAATAAAGCAGCAGCAGCCTAGCATCACCAGGGTGGGAAGGGCCACTGTTTCTGGCCTGTCCCTGCCTGATAATACCAGCCTGCGGCCGCCCCCGTGGCCGTCCATCACTACAGATGGTCAAGTACTGAATGGTACCCGGCTCTTCCCAGCACCCCTGGTGGTGGTGGGTACCGGGGTAATAAAGGGGGTTAGTGTTGGCCTCTGCACCGGCTAACACTAAGCCCCGCCTTAGCAATGGATGCTGTCAATCAGCCGGCGGCCATTACTAAGGCGCTAGTAATATAGTTTAAAAAAAAACACAAAGACATAGAAAAACTATTTTATTGAAGTAAAAAAAAACACACAACCCTCATTAACCATTTTATTGATAGTAAAAAAAAAAAGCCGTCATCGAAGTAATCCTGGAATCCGACGTAGTCCAACGACCGAACCTGTAAGAAAGCACACACAAAAAAACAATTAGTAACACATGTGTTAGGCTTAGATACAGGGCCCATGTGTGATACTGTCTGTGGGACCCTGTATCTAAGCCTACCACAAGGTAGGCTTAGATACAGAGTCCAGCAGACAGTAATCTTATGCAGTATAAGATTACTGTGTGCTGGGACCCTGTATCTAAACCTACAGTGTGGTAGGCTTAAATACAGGGCCCATCAGACAGGATCACACATGGGCCATGTATCTAAGCCTACCATGTGATTGGCTTAGATACAGGGCCCAGCAGACAGGATCACACAATCTGTGATCCTGTCTCATGGGCCCTCTAAGCCTGCTACATCATAGGCTTAAAGGGGTTATCCAGTCCCTAAACATTGATGGCCTATCCTCAGGATAGGCCATCAATAGCTGATGTGTCGGGGTCCGTCTCCCGGGACCCGCCAATCAGCTGTTTTGAAGGGGCCGCAGCACTCGTACGAGAGCTGCTTCCCCTTCATTTCACTACTCGCTCACACTGTGAATCGCCGACACCGATTCACAGTGTGACCGGAATGAAGTGACTGGAATGAAGGGGAAGCAGCTCTCGTACGAGTGCTGCGGCCCCTTCAAAACAGCTGATTGGCGGGTCCTGGGAGACGGACCCCGCCAATCAGCTTTAGCAGTCAGGTATAATCTTACCTTCCTCTTCAGCCGCGGCGGAAGTTCTGTCCTCTCGATGTTGTGCCCGGCGCATAGCACTGTGACGTCATGCGCTGCGCACAGCCCTGTGATGTCAGGACCTCCGCTGCGATCCGGAACCAGGAAGGTAAGTACAGTCAGTTACTATAGTAGCAGGGGCCCGCGGCCAGAGTTACTATAGTAACTTTTTATTGATGTGGTGCGGGGGGCCGTGGGGCCCCCTGGCTTCGGGGCCCGGTCGCAATTGCGAGTGCTGCGACCCCTATAGCTACGCCACTGCTAGCAGTGGTGCAGAGAAGCCCTGCTCAGCTTTCTGCTCTGCTGTTCAGCACTGCTCGCTGAGCTAGACTGTTTCCATAATTCCCATAGTAGTGAATGGCAGTTACGGAAGCAGCATAGTATGCGAGCCACGCTGTTTCTGTAACTACCATTCAGTTCAATGAGACTTACAAAAACAGCGTAGCTCAGTGAGCTACGCTGTTTCCGTAATTCAGGGTCTTGAATCACACACGTCAGCCACAACACAGAGAGATAGAACAGGGGTTTAGGGGCCCTGTTCTAGAGATAGATACGGGTCCCAGAGGTGGGACATGCATCTATCTGACATTTATGACATATCCTGTGGATATACCCTGTCTAGGCTTCTACTCACATGTGTGTATATAAGTCCCTGTGTTTGTATGTGTATATATTTCAGTATGTGTTTGTGTGTCTATATATGTGTCTGCATTTGTTTATGTCTATTTGTAAGTGTGTGTGTTCAATATTAAAGTAGAACAGATAAAATGAAGATATCTGTGCTGCCCCCTATATAATATGCTGCTCCCTATATACTATACTACCCCTTATATACTATGCTGCCCCTATATACTATGCTGCCCGTATATGCTATGCTGCCCCCTATATTCTATACTACCCCTTATATACTATGCTACACCCTATATACTATGTTGCACCCTATATACTATGCTGCCCCCTATATGCTATGCTGCCCCTATATACTATGCTGCCCCTATATACTATGCTGCCCCTATATGCTATACTGCCCCTATATACCATGCTGTCTTTTCTATACTATGCTGCCCCTATATACTATGCTGTCTCTATAAACGATGCTGCCCTTTATATACTATGCTGCCCCTTATATACTATTCTGCCACCTAAAAACTATGCTGCTCCCTTAATACTATGCTGCCACCTATATACTATGCTGCCCCTATATACTACGCTGCTCCTTATATACTCTGCTGCCCCTTAAGGGAAACACCACATTTTCATATATGGTCATTTATAAAACTTTGACAAACTCTTGCCAATTAATTCATGGAAATAATCTCTTTAATGTCTATCTCCAGTTTTGAGGTGCACTGCATGATACACACATATATATATATATATATATATATATACATACCTCTGTGTGTTTATAGGTGCCTGTGGGTATAGTTATCAGAGTGTGTTATTTGTAGTGTTATATAGGACTGCAGGTATCATCTACTACATTATCTGTACTCAGAGAGTTATCACTGTGTTATCTGTGGTGTTACATAGGACTGCAGGTAACACCTACTACATTATCTGTACTGTGTATATATGTACCTGTGTGGGTATATATCGATCTGTATGTGAATGTGTCTTTGTGCTTGTATATATGTGCCTTTTATGTATTTGTATATGTTCCTGTTGGTGTATTTATGTGCCGGTGTGTGTGTGTGTGTGTGTGTGTGTGTGTGTGTGTGTGTGCGTGTGCGTGTGCGTGTGTGTGTATGTGTATGTATATATATATATATATATATATATGTCTGTATGTCTATATATTTAGCTTTATGTATGTATTTATTCAAGAATATTTGGCGGTTTGTCTAAATATCTGCCTTTATGTATGTGCAGTATATATATGTTCCAGTATGTGTGTGCCTATATATGGTAATTTTTTATTTGTGGTTTGTGAACATCAGCAATAGAGAATCCCGCACAGATCGCCATCCAACCTAAGGCCGACCCTGGGTATGTATGTATGTATGTATGTATGTATGTATGTATGTATGTATGTATGTATCTATCTATCTATATTGTGGCAAACCAATTTAAATTCTAGCCTGGGAGGGGGGCACACAAGTTTGCATAATTTATAGAGAATTACTGTTATACAATAATATATAATAATATATAATAATATTCCACCTTAATATGTAGTGTATTTAAAATTGCAATTATTTTATCTGGTTATAGAAGTAGTAGTTTTTCATGGATCACTACACCACAGGCACGTATATCTGTGTTATCCAATTAGGGAGCCTGCTGTTGAAAATTGAAAACCCACCCAAGTGAGTAAGGCTTCCTTTATGGATGTTACATCGTAGTATGGAGTAAATTATGGGTTATGGTTGACTCTTTTGAGACACCATAGAAAGTGTGATGGATAATATTAAGAAAACGTAGTTCTAGTCAAGGTCATGTAGATCATCAGAGTGCTGAAAAAGTACGAAGAAATGGAACTTCAGGTTTTGCTTCTTGTCTGTAAAAGATACACGAGGGTGAGAGTCAAAAATTATCCGCACTCTGGCTGTAGAATTTATTTTAATCAATTCTCAGAAAAGACAAATACATCATTTTTTCCACATAATCCCCTTGCTTTTCAATACACTTTGTCCATCTGTTAACAAGCTTTCGTATTACCACATTAAAAAATATTTTAGTCTGAACTGCAAGCCATGAATGCACCGCTGTCTTCACCTCTTCATCAGACGTGAATCTTCGTCCTCGTAGGTCTTCTTTCAGGGGATATAATTCTCTGATACTCGTCTATCCAATATAATCAGTTCATGTGCATTGTTGTCATCAGTCATAGACGGGGACGGGCGTCCGGCTCCTTCTTCATGGCTGACACTTGTGCGACCCTCCTTGAACTTCTCCATCCATTCATACACATTTCTTAGTGACAAAACACTTTCTCCATACGTGCACAAAGTCTTCGATAAATATCGGCACCAGACACACCCTCAGACCACAAAAAAGGAATCACTGCACGCTGCTCTTATGCATGCAAGTCACAACTAGGGCAGCCATTGTTTTTTGAACCGCAGTCACAAGTAAACAGATGTAACAGGTTAAAACCTGCACAGCAGTGACTGGGGAGACAGCGACGGAAAGCACTGATTAGGGCCTGTTCACATCAGCGTTCGCTTTCCATTCCAGGGTTCCGTCTGAGGTTTCCGTCGGGTGAACCCCGCAACGGAAAGTGAAAGTGAAACCACAGCTTCCGTTTCAGTCACCATTTATATCAATGGTGATAGAAACATCGCTAATGGTTTCCGTTCGTCACCATTCCAGTAGGTTTCCGGTTTTCCGACGGAATCAATAGCGCAGTCGACTCCGCTATTGATTCCGGTGTTAAAACGGAAACCTGCCGGAATGGTGACGAACGGAAACCATTAGCAATGTTTCCGTCACCATTGACATCAATGGTGACTGAAACGGAAGCTGTGGTTTCACTTTCACTCTCCGTTCACCCGACGGAGACCTCCGACGGAACCCCGGAACGGAAAGCAAACGGTGATGTGAACAGGCCCTAAGACAGTGCCTGCAACAGAAGTTTTAATATAACCCGAGCGCAGATAATTTTTGACTCATCCTCGTTTATATATATATAATTTTGCATACTATGTCTCTGCAGCTATACCATTTTGGAATTAAGGTTTTCAAAGCAATCAAGGCTGATAATGGGTCTTACAGATGTGAAGTAAGCTCCCCTGACAACCGTGAAAACTGCACCTTTACTGTTGCAGTTGAAGGTAAGAATACATATAATAGTAAAATTTCTCAGGTAATCCTTATTTACAGACTAATTTGTAATTTAAAGGGTTCCACATTGTTGTTAAATGCTACCACACCAGTTGCCTTATATAGCCCCAGTAAACACCAAGATCTTTGTCCAGGGGGCAGAATTAGGATGTGGCATATATTTGAAAGTTGCATTCCATGTACTTCTATAATTGTCTCTATTGTTATAGAGCATCTATTACCAGAATGCTGTTTTCTATTTTCACACTTCTTTGTAGAATTTAATAATATATTTTAAGCTATGTGACGGGTTTTTCTTGTATAATTTAAACAATGATCC
Organism: Rhinoderma darwinii; assembly: GCF_050947455.1. Classification (NCBI taxonomy): domain Eukaryota; kingdom Metazoa; phylum Chordata; class Amphibia; order Anura; family Rhinodermatidae; genus Rhinoderma; species Rhinoderma darwinii. The sequence goes on from NC_134696.1 coordinate 48,916,520, forward strand.
TTCTTGATTTCATACAGTACGTGTAAGTTAATCACAATGGCTACTCAGACGTCTAAGTCCCTGGGCCTTGATGCAAAAACTTTATTAGGGACTCTTAACTCTACATGCAATTTATAGTACTGGTAAATTCTTATCTAGCAGAGGAACAGTTGAGACACCAGTTTGCAGGTGCACCTGCAACCTTTGCACTTCATGAACTTTACACTCCTGAAAATGCACAAAGTGATGTCATTGCACTGAAAAAATCCTTACAGTTAAGTCACAGAACTGTGATAATGCACACAATTATATCCGACCACAAGGATAATAAACACAGTGATGTCGCAGGGCAGGGACAATAAACACAGTGATGCCCCTATTTAGAGATAATAAACAATGATATCACAGTACATGGACAATAAACATAATGATGTCACAGCACAGGAATAATAAACATAGTGATGTCACATCTCAAGGATAATAAACACAGTGATGTCACAGTATAGGGATAATAGACACAGTGATGTCACTGTATAGGGATAATAAACACAGTGATGTCCCAGTACAGGGATAATAAACACAGTCATGTCACAGTAGAGTGATAATAAACATAGTGCCGCCAAAGTTCAAAATAATAAAAACAGTGATGTCACAGGACAGGCATATTAAACTCAGTGATGTAATGGTACAGAGACAATAAAAACTGTTACATAGTTACATGGTTAGTACGGTTGAAAAAAGACACATGTCCATCAAGTTCAACCAAGGGATGGGAAAAGGGAAAGAAAAAATGTCTACACATAGGAGCTAATATTTTTTGTTCTAGGAAATTATCTAAGCCTTTTATAAAGCCATCTACTGTCCCTGCTGTGACCAGCTCCTGCGGTCGGCTATTCCATAGATTCACCGTTCTCACAGTAAAGAAGGCTTGTCGCCTCTGCAGGTTGAACCTTTTTTTCTCCAGACGGAGGAAGTTCCCCCTTGTTTTTTGAGGGGGTTTTACATGGAACAGGATTTCACCATATTTTTTGTATGTGCCATTCATATATTTATATAAGTTAATCATGTCCCCCCTTAGTCGTCTTTTTTTCAAGGCTAAATAGGTTTAATTCTATTAATCTTTCCTCATAACTTAGATTCTCCATACCTCTTATTAGCTTTGTTGCTCTTCTTTGTATTTTTTCCAACTCCAGGGCATCCTTTCTATGAACTGGAGCCCAGAACAGAACTGCATATTCTAGATGAGGCCTCACTAATGCTTTGTAAAGTGGTAATTTTACATCCCTGTCCCACGAGTCCATGCCTCTTTTAATACACGTCAATAACTTGCTGGCCTTTGAAGCAGCTGATTGACATTGCATGCTGTTATTTATTCTATGATCTACAAGTACATCCTTCTCAACAAGTGATTCCCCTAGTGTAGCTCCCCCTAGGACATATGATGCCTGCAGGTTGTTGCTTCCCAGATGCATAACTTTAATTTTATCTACATTAAACTTAATTTGCCAACTGGATGCCCAAACACTTTGAATGTTTAAATCCGCTTCTAATTTACGAACATCTTCTATAGACTGAACATTACTACATGGCTTGGTGTCATCTGCAAAAATAGAAATAGTGCTATTAATCCCATCCTCTATATCTATATAAATAAGTTGAATAATAGGGGTCCCAGCACTGAATCCTGGGGTACACCACTTATAACCGGGGACCATTCAGAGTAGGAATCATTGACCACAACTCTCTGGATACGGTCCTTGAGCAAATTCTCAATCCAATTTCAAACTATACTTTCTAAACCTACAGTTCTTAATTTACCCATTAGACGTCTATGGGGGACAGTGTCAAATGCCTTTGCAAAGTCCAAAAACACTATATCCACAGCGGCCCCTCTGTCTAGGCTTCTGCTTACCTCTTCATAAAAACAAATCAGTTTGGTTTGACAACTTCTGTCCTTTATAAAACTGTGCTGGCTGTCACATATAGTACTATTTTTTGGTCACATAATCCTGTACATAGTCCCTCAGTAGCCCCTCAAACATTTTCCCCACAATGGATGTTAAGCTTACTGGTCTATAATTACCCAGGGAAGACCTAGAGCCCTTTTTTAAAATAGGCACCACATTTGCCCTGCACCAGTCCCTTGGCACTATACCAGTCACTAGAGAAACTCTAAATATTATGAAGAGGGGGACTGAAATAACTGAACTAAGCTCTTTAAGAACTCTAGGGTGTAACCCATCTAGTCCCGGGGCCTTGTGTACATTTATTTTATTTTATTTAGCTTGGACCATATCTACATTCAGCCAATTCAGTATATCAACTGATATATTAACAGAACTGGCACCGGCTACATCAGCTGCTCTTTCTTCTTTTGTAAATACAGAGCGGAAGAACCCATTTAGTAACTCTGCCTTCTCTTGATCCCCTGTGACCAACTCCCCAATACCACTATCTAGGGGTCCTACATATTCAGACCTTTGCTTTTTTACATTTACTTTTTGGGATTTGTTTTACTATCCTTGGCCACCTGACTTTCATTTTGTATTTTTTCTAATTTTATTACATTTTTACAGATTTTATTAAGCTCTTTATATTTTACAAAGGCTACAGCTGTACCCTCAGATTTGTATTTTTCAAATGCCCTTTTTTTGTCATGTATTCCCTGTTTAACAGAAGGTGTAAGCCATGTGGGGTTTAATTTTAGTCGTGTATACTTGTTACACTATAATTACCCAAAGTAGATTTGAAAATCTCCCATTTATCATTTGTACCATTATTTGACATTAGTGGATTTTATTTAATTGCATTATCCATAATATATTGTACTATAACATTGTACATTGGTCCTCTTTAAAAGTCACATTGCCTAATGTTTACACTGGACACATTGGTGGCATTTTTGCTATGCCTTTTGTTATGTAAGAAACCACACTTTTTCTTTTATGTTGCAGCCGCCGGCGATGATGGAAATATTTTGAAAGCTTTTAAGAGGACGTAAGTATCTTTTATTTGTGTATCATAATTACAATTAGGTGCATTTCCAATCCCAAGTGACTACTGTAGTACATGTAATGCATTAATGAGTTACCCAATCTTTACAGCCCATTTAAACACCTATTATTTAAAAATCAAAGATTATACATTGCATTCTGCCCATTGGTGCAAGCTTGATAATCCCTATTGGTGCCCATTCAATGGCCGCCTTTGATTTCAATGAGTACCAAGTAAGGCAGCTACATCCATATCAGCTGCAATCGCCTGCAATGTTAAAACTGTTTGATCTTAATTGGACAACCCCTTTAAACACCTACATTTTATTTTAATATTTTTTTCTGTATTGCTTACATTTTGTTTCGATCTGATTACTTTTAGAACCAGTGGAGAAGGAAAACGAGGCCATGATGCTGGAGAACTTGATTTCAGTGCTCTCCTCAAGAAAACGTAACCAAATATTAATAAGTATTAACCTAACAAATAGGCATGAAAATGATACCCCTATGTATTACATATAACACTATTAAAGAAGGGAATTGCAGTCTAAGCAATTATCTAATATAATGTTATTAACTGTGAGATTGCACATTGTCAAAATGGCTCCCATATTTTTATGAAAGATCATGTATAAAAGGGTTGGAAAATATCATTATATTATTAGAATTGCTCCAGCATGTAAGACGTAGGATTCATACAGTAACATTATATTAGGGAATTCTATAGAATGCAAACATTTCTTCACAGCAATGATGTACATGAAAGAGATGGGGCCCCATAGCAAAAATCAAAATGGACCCTCCATTTTGGTGCCAAGTTTTGCCACACAGAAGAGAAGCCAATGTTTGAAAGCCACATTCACACGACTGAAAAAAAAAAAAATGGCCATTAAAAACTGATCAACTGTCACACTTTTTTTGTCCCAACCCCCTAACCCCCTGAAAACACCCAAAGGTGGGTCACATGTTCACCTAGACACTATTTACAGGCCCCCTGTAGATGATGCCACACAGCCCCCCTGTATATGATGCCACACAGCCTCCCTGTATATGATGCCATACAGCCTTCATGTATATGATGCCACACAGCCTCCCCGTATATGATGCCACACAGCCTCCCTGTATACGATGCAACACAGCCCCCTGTAGATGATGCCACACAGCCTTCCTGTAGATAATGCCAAACAGCCTCCCTGTATATGATGCCACACAGCCCCCCTGTATATGATGCCACACAGACCCCTATCTGCTATTGCAGCAGATAGGCGCTGCAATGTAGATTACAGTAACGTTTTTATTTTTTAAAAACGAGCATTTTTGGCCAAGTTATGACCATTTTTGTATTTATGCAAATGAGGCTTTGGGTGGGTCACATGTTCACCTAGACACTATTTACAGGTCCCCTGTAGATGATGCCACACAGCCTCCCTGTATACGATGCAACACAGCCTCCCTGTATATGATGCCACACAGCCTCCCTGTATATGATGCCACACAGCCTCCCCATATATGATGCCACACAGCCTCCCTGTAGATAATGCCAAACAGCCTCCCTGTAGATGATGCCACACAGCCCCGATTTAGATGATGGCACACAGCCTCCCTGTATATGATGCCACACAGCCTCCCTGTATATGATGCCACACTGCCTCCCTGTATATGATGCCACACAGCCTCCCTGTATATGATGCCATACAGCCTCTATGTATATGATTCCACACAGCCCCCCTGTATATGATGCCACAGAGCTTCCCTGTAGATGATGCCATACAGCCCACCTGTATATGATGCCACACAGCCTCCCTTTATATGGTGCCTCACAGCCTCCCTCTATATCAGGGGTCTCAAACTCGGCCAGGTAAGTGGGCCGCATATAGAAAAAATGTGAAGTGGTCGGGCCGCATTACTTTCAAATTTGATACAATACAAAATTATTGTTAATCAATTAGTTATTTGAACTACTATAACACTATATTACTATAATAATACCGCTAGGTTTAAAATTTGAGAGATTTCTCCACGTGCTTATTTCAACAATCCAGCTTTCCAGTTTAAGTGTCGCTAAATGCAGTCCGGCGGCTCAGTTAGCACACATGTCAAGATTGGGCAGCCCCTTTTTAGATAGTGCCACAGTGCCCTCGGTGGATGCTGCCACAGAGCCCTGTGTAGATGCTGCCACAGCAGTGCCCTGTGTAGATGGTGCCACAGCAGTGCTCTGTGTAGATGCTGCCACAGCAGTGCCCTCTGTAAATGCTGCCACAGCAGTGCCCTCTGTAGATGCTGCCACAGCACTGCCCCCTGTAGATGCCGCCACAGCAGTGCCCCCTGTAGATGCCGCCACAGCAGTTCCCCCTGTAGATGCCGCCACAGCAGTGCCCCCTGTAGATGCCGCCACAGCAGTGCCCCCTGTAGATGCTGCCACAGCAGTGCCCCCTGTAGATGCCGCCACAGCAGTGCCCCCTGTAGATGCTGCCACAGCAGTGCCCCCTGTAGAAGCTGCCACAGCAGTGCCCCCTGTAGATGCTGCCAAAGCAGTGCCCCTTATAGATGCTGCCACAGCAGTGCCCATTGTAGATGCTGCCACAGCAGTGCCCCCTGGGACTCCAGCTGTGCTCCTGACATCACTGGGACTCCTGCTCTGGGGAAGCCCCTGACATCATTGTCGATGTATGGACAGCGATGTCAGAGGCTTCCCTAGAGTCCCGGAGAAAAGCCGATAATAGCGCTCTGCCCGGGACTCCGCTCTGGGGAAGACCCTGACACACTGTCCATATATGGGCAGCGATGTCAGGGAATTCCACAGAGTCCCAGAGCAGAGCCTGTACTAGCGCTCTGCCCGGGACTCCGGCTTTGGGGAAGCCCCAGACATCGCTGTTCATATGTGGACAGCGATGTCAGGGAATTCCAGAGTCTCAGAGCAGAGCCGATACTAGCGGCTCTGTGTCCCGCGAGCCGCAGATGACAGCTCCAGGGGCCGCGTGCTTGAGACCCCTGCTCTATATGATGCCACACAGCCTTCCTGTATATGATGCCACACAGCCTCCCTATATATGATGACACAAAGCCTCCCTGTAGATGATGCTATACACATACCTCTCTGGAGAAAGCACCACACACTCCCCCATCCCTGTAATAATTTTCCGGGAGTGTCTCTGTAAATTCTGGACAGTCCTGGAAAATACGCTACAGTTGACAACTATGAACAATTCCCCCTGTACTAGCACCACACTACCCTTGTAGTGAGCGAAACAATACCCGACATTTATTAATAACCTTCTGGCTGAATTCCCTACACACTCACTGATGCAGTGCCGTCTTCTTCGTGTGCTTGATAGTCTTCACGTGTTCTGTGAAGGCGGCGCGATGTCGTCACCACGTCGCCTTTGCAGAACCCGTGAAGACTAGAAACCACACCCGAAGAAGACGGCGCTGCATCGGTGAATGTGTGCCCTATTCAGCATCATCGCGCCGCTGATAGCAAGCAAGGGAACAAATAGTTGCCTTGCCTCTTGAATCCCCATGTCACAGATCCGTTTTTAACGGTTGTTACATGTATTGACAGCCATTAAAAATGGATCCATTGACTTCTATGGGGGCTGCCTGGCCGTGAAAACGGCCAAAAATAGGACACGTCCTATTTTTTGACGGCCAATATTCACGGGCCGTTACAAAAATGGCTGTGTGAATACATCCATAGAATATCATTGTTCTGAAAGCGTATAGCTCATTTAAAGTTACAAGTAGTTTACTGGTAGAATTTATTTATTAAAGGCATTGTCTCGTGAAGACAATCCTTGTCTTTATGATATCATAAAGGGATCCCCCTCTTACTCTATGAGCTCACTATATGAGCCAGAGTGGAGAGCTTCTCTGTAAGAGTGGCTCCCACTCCGCAAACTCAAGCAGTCTATATATTACAAAGTTTGGAATGGAAATGGCCAGAATATGGCTTCCACTGGCAAAATCAGCTGTTTGTGAAATGGGTTGTCTCTTTAAAGGGGTTGTACAGGATTAGAAATTATGCTCTGGTTTTTTATCCAAAAATATAACCACTCTTGTCTATGGGCTGTGCCTGGTAGAAAAAGGGACATATACTTACTGTAAAAAAACAAAAAACACAGAAAAACAAGCCATACCTACTGATACAATGGCATGCTCAATGACCAGCTCCCAGCAGGATGCAGACAAGCACAATGCTACATGGAGGAAGGTGGCACAAGTGCAAAATACTGTTAAACAACCACACGCACACCTACTTTTCATGAGGAGGGTGGGTGTTTAGTATTATCATTGCACACAGATAAAGCTTATACAAGGGTGCCAGTCACACAGTTATGTACAGGCCCTACATGTAACATTGAAGCTCAGCCCATGGATAAGAAGTAGTACTTTTTCTAGTTTAAAACATAAAGACAACCCCTTTCTATAAGCCCTTTTAAGGCATATGGACTCCATATAGGGGTCCTCTGCTTAGGACAGTCTTTTTGGGAAGAGAGAAGAGCTGCTAACAAAAAGCATCTCCCAATCTGGTGAATCCCGCCTGTGAATTACGTAGTGGACCATTCATGGTCGACACGTAATACCGTATGGCCCACTGCTTCTTCCCTAAGTGTTCTGAAACCGCAACCACAGTGATCAGATGACATCTTTAATTTAAAAAGCGGTTAACTTAATGAGGCAACTAGTGTAATGATTTCTGATATTTTTATCATAAAATATTTTCCGTAAAGTTATACATTTTGAATGTTTGAAATACTTGTTTTTTTGTCTCTATTTACCTAAGTGAAAGAGAAAAGAAGGAAAAAGTGGAAAAGAAAGTAGAAAAAAAAAAAGAAGATGATGACCCCATGGCAGGAATCCCTCCACACGTCTTGGAAATATTGAGGAATGCCAAACCAAGCGAGTATGAGAAAATTGCCTTCCAAAATGGTATTACTGATCTCAGAGGAATGCTGAAACATCTAAAGAAAAAAAGAGTTGAAATACAGAAACCCGATGGTATGTATTAAGATTGCTTCTGAGTATGAGGATATCATTACTACACTCATAGAAAATAAAAAATAAATGTTACCTTACTGAGAACATGTGGAGCTGTGATATTCGAAAAAAAAAAAAACAACAAAAAAAAACACCTATTAAGTCCCTAGGTTTTGATCTCAGGCACTATAACTTGTGGGGAAGCGATGTTTGTTAACCAGGGAGCACATGTTTTCAATGGTCCACATTTTTATTTAAAAAAACGTAAACGCTCGGTGGATAGCATGTACACGATGTGAACGGGGCCTTATTTAGCAGCTTTGTATTCAGAAGTTACATGAATTTCTTAATTTGTATCTTGGTCTGCTGGGAAAAAAAAGTATAGTACTTATGCCTAAATCGTAGGGTCAAGACAGCTAACAGGTATTTATTGTATTGTAATATACTGGGAACACTGAGTTCCTGCTACAATAAAGAAAGAAGTTGTTCTACAATATCAATATACTGTATCTGGCAGACTCATTTGTTGCATTAAATGTATTAAAGGGGTTTTCTTTTTGCTGCTCCAGTAGGTCAGTGATCAAAATTACATGACTCAGGCTAGCAGTGGCAAGTAGAGATGAGAAAATTCCCCTGTTCATAACAGTTAGAAGATTTGCTGACCATCATGTATGCCTTATTTCCTATTAAGCTCCCTTGTCTACAAAAGGGGAAATACTGTAATAGGAAATTTGGCATTCAGCAAAGTGGTTGTCTTTTACACATTTTGTTCATCTCTAGTGGCAGATCTGTGTTCAGAGTTGTAGTTAATATGTCCCTTCACTACCTCATGGTCTCAACGTAATTACAGTATACACAATACTAGATAAAGCAGCACAGAATAAATGTACATGCGGGTACCAGTCCTTGGAAACTCGGCCCATGAACTCCATCAATCAAATGTTTGTTTGTGAACTAGCCCCTTTTTATTAAATTTCTTGGGCCTCTATCGGGAGTACCAGCAGTACTGCCCTGATGGCGGCCCTTGGCAGCACTCCAGAATAGATGAAACAGTGTTTTTTAATTTACCTCAAAAGGCAACGCTTTAGCCCTCCCCATGGGATTTTTTCCAAGCTTGACAAAAATCCATAGTAATGACTGAAACATCGTCTTTTTAGATAAATATACCGTAAGTGCATTTTCATCTACTCTGCTGACTTCTTCATTTATACATTTTGAATGACCTTATGTGTAGACACAATGTTTTTGTTGCTGTTTAGTAAGTAGGTTTTGTAATCTTCTTCATGAGCAGATACTGACTATAATATTTCATTCCCCTGTTTCTCGGATGTCCCGTTGACAGTAGTGTGGTTCCTCTGCACAGAAGTCCCACCTTCAGCAGAAGAATCCCCCCAAGCAGCGAATTATTCTTTAGTGGTTTTAGGCTATGTTCACATTTGCGTGTAGGCTCTGTACAGAGCCTCTGACTCAAATTTTGTCAGATTTGAAGAGAAGACTTTCACTGCATGCAGCGTTATTTTTTGTGTCAAAATGACAGACACCATAATGGAACTACGACATACCCCATTGTAAGTCAATGGGCTCCATTAGGCGCCCTTTATATCCATAGCACTGTGTTTTGGCTTCCATTATAAACAGAAGCCTCGAAGCAGATGTGATCAGAGCCTTACTGGTATATGTTAAACGCCATGCAAATGTTTGTTTTTTTCAATTAGAATTTAATACCCCATTGATCAGTGTTTAATTTACTGACTTTTATTTATTTAAGACTTATTTAATCCCTCATGAACTGAATTGTATCAGATATGGGATGCACAGGAGTTTAGACTTTTTCATTAAATATATTTAATATTTGCAATCTCTTAACAGTTTTCTTTTTTCAATGTTTATTGATTGACTGGAGTTCTTGTTTTATTCTGCAGCTTTTACGAGGAGGCTCGATAACTGTTACACCGTAGACAAACACCAGAAGATTAAGTTACAAGTGGAGGTCTCAAACCCTGATCTTCCCATTAAATGGTTGAAAAATGGGCAAGTGATAAAGCCCGGTGCCAAGTAAGTGAAAATTAATCCATTTCATTTGTGGCAATTTTGTAAAACAATTGAACTCCATGGCATTAATTCTCTCTGGTGCGTCTCATAGTCAACAAATATTTCATAAAACTTACCATTTTGAGCATATTTGAAGCAAATCTCATCATGATTAACCATATAATTATGAGATCAAATACTTTACCATTGTTTTGGAATGGATTTTGATTGGCCATGATAAACTTATCCTTGCTACCACCGTTTGCCTACACGACATAACTAGGCAAATATGCAAATATGCACACCCAATTGGGGTGTGGCTGCTAGTCTAGTCCTTATAGTTATGCCACTGTTCCTATAATTTAGGTGCAGGATTGCCACGGTTGTCTGCTCTAAAATTATCATAGTATGCACAGAGCAGGGCAGCAGTTGGCATGATTGTATTACACCACCTGTGCTGTTCTGTTTACTAATCCCCCACTACCAATGGCATACGTAGAGGACCGGTGGCTCCATAGAAAAACTAAAAATTAGTTATTTTAAGGCGTTATTTGACACCACCACACTCCTAAGCACCTGCGACAGGAGGTCATGGTGCCCTAATCCCATTTTCAAATTTGAGTATATTATCATCTTCACAGTTTGCTAAACTTGCAGCATCTGTGGAGAGCACAATCATAATCAGGTTTGCGGACCGAACCAAACAGAAATGGAACGCCTTTCTCTAGAGGCCCTATATCAGCTGCATGCGGTTCCCACATGCTGCATATGCTTTTGACCACCACCCTTATCACAGAAACAGGGGATTCCCACCAGTAAGGAGTACCTGGGGACAAATCTCCAGCATATCTTGTCAGTTTTTTGCTAGATATTCAGTTTTATGTGATACAGCTTCTAAGGGTATGGCCACACGTAGCGTATTTCTTCTGCAACTGTCCGCATCAATGCCGCACAGAATCTGCGTTGCAGATTCTGTTGCGGATCTGCCCAAAATGGGCAGTAAATTGATGCGGACTAGCCGCTGCGTATTGAGTGGAAAGTACTTCCCTTCCCTCTATCAGTGCAGGATAGAGAGAAAGGACAGCACTTTCCCTAGTGAAAGTAAACGAATTTCATACTTACCGGCCGTTGTCTTGGTGACGCGTCCCTCTTTCGGCATCCAGCCCGACCTCCCTGGATGACGCGGCAGTCCATGTGACCGCTGCAGCCTGTAATTGGCTGCAGTCGTCACTTAGACTGAAACTTCATCCTGGGAAACCGGACTGGAGGAAGAAGCAGGGAGTTCTCGGTAAGTATGAACTTCTTTTTTTTTTTACAGGTTGCTGTATATTGTGACCGGAAGTCACTGTCCAGGGTGCAAAAACAGTTATTGCCGATCGCTTAACTCTTTCAGCACCCTGGACAGTGACTATTTACTGACGTCTCCTAGCAACGCTCCCGTAATTATGGGTGCACACACGTAGTCACCCGTAATTACGGGAGCCCCATTGACTTCCTCAGTCTGGCTGTAGACCTAGAAATACACATAGGTCCAGCCAGAATGAAGAAATGTGATGTTAAAAAACCAATACGCTCCGCAGCACACATACATGTACATTACATCTGCGGACTTCATTGCGGAATTTTGAATCTCCATTGAAGTCAATGGAGAAATTCTGCAATGAGTCCGCAACCAGTCCGCCACACGTCCGCAACAACCATTGTATGCTGCGGACACCAAATTCCGTACCGCAGCCTATGCTCCGCAGCGGAATTGTCCGCAACGTGCAAACGAACCCAACCACAAAGCTGTGGAAGGCAATGGAGAAACGGGTCCGCTGCGGATTTCCTCTGCGGAGTGTCCACAGCGGAATTCCAGAGCAAATCCGCTACGTGTGCCTTGCCCTAATAGTTACATAATTTCAGTATATAATCTACAGATAAGTACCTGTGATCGAGAATAATATAGCAGGTATTGTACCTGTGATCGAGAATAATATAGCAGGTATTTTTAGCTCTATCAAACAAGATTGTATTTACTAGTGTATAAAGGCAATGTCTATATCCCTTCAATTCACAGATATGTTTTTGAGAATATTGGCCTGAAAAGAATTCTCACCATCAATAAATGTACTCTGGCAGATGATGCAGAGTACGCATGTGTTGTTGATGATGACAGGTCCTCCACAGAGCTCATGGTTAAAGGTAAAAGTGTTAAGAGACATATGCTCATATCGTTCCAAAAATATTTTACCTGTTCCCTCTACTGGAATTCTCTCCTGTTTCTGCCAAAGAAAGATGGATGGAGGTACCCAAATAAAATATGCAAATATGTAAATGAGCTCTAATTGTGCTGTCTTTGAGAAATAATTGAAATGACTCAATTACAAAATATCCTAGAAATTCATATTTTAAACATATGTTCAATATCTGCTTCTTTTAAAGTGTATCTAAAAGCAATTTTTGTCTCAGTTACAATTAATCCCAGTTAATAGACTTTATATGCCCAGAATCCTATAATATCATATTTTCAAGAGTTCTTACTGCCTGCTTTTTCTGGAGCATGACACTCTCAGTACCAGAGCAAAGTAGAGCCATAAAGTAGTCCATCATCTGCGTTAATATATAACTCACTACTGGAAGCGATAGATATTTTTAGTCGAGGGAGCATTGCATTATTCAGATGACTGGCTGGACCTTGGCACTACTTATTGCAGGCATTGATCATGCTCCAGGGGAAACCAACCAGAACGCCTAATGTATCTGTACCCCAAGTAGAAACGTTTGGGTTTGGGAAATTATCCCTATCCTGTAAAAAAACGGAAGTTTCACTTTTTGGCTAGAAATACACATTAAAGAAAAAGAAAAAAAACTAACAATATGTCGACCCAGTCTGTACATCATCCCAAAGTGTAACATACTTTAGAAGGGATTAAATAGTTTAAAAAAATTACAAAAAGTTAAAAAGCATAAGCTCAATTATGTATATGTTTTCTTTTCTTTAGAGCCTCCAGTGACAATTGATAAACCCCTTGAGGACCAACAAGTATTTGTAGGAGATAAAGTTGAATTAGAAGTGGAGGTCTCAGAGGAGGGAGCCCAAGTTGTCTGGTAAGTCTCATAACTGTGTTTCTATTTTTGCCTTTTTACGATATGTATGTCCAGCAGTAAGTGGGGCTCTTTTATATTGAATTACGTTTGTGACTTCTAAAGGATGAAAGATGGTGTAGAGCTGACTCGTGATGAAATGACCAAGTATCGTTTCAAAAAAGATGGCAGAAAACACATTTTGATCATTAATGAAGCCAATAAGGAAGACACTGGACGATATTCAGTGGAAACCAATGGTGGCACATGTGAAGCTGACCTTGTAGTAGAAGGTACCCATGTGCAAAATTGTTTTTATGCATGCTTGATTACTGTGTGTCTTTATTTGCTAACCTTCAGTTATATTATACTTACTGCAGATAAGCAGCTAGAAGTCCTGCAGGGAATTGCTGACTTGACAGTAAAAGCTGCTGAACAAGCTGTCTTCAAATGTGAGGTTTCTGATGAAAAAGTAACTGGCCGGTGGCTCAAAAATGGAGTGGAGATCCGACCAAGCAAACGCATAACAATGACTCACAAGGGCAGGTAAAAAGGTCTACGCACATTACTACCTTTTAGATCTACTATCTGCATTCAATCCCCTACATCTAGCATGTGTCTTAGCAATTTAGCCCAGGACTGGGAGCCAACATCCATACCTAATCATAATGGATGGAGCTGCCTTGCTCTGTTCTCTTCTATGCCCCTATTTCAATTCTCTGCTGTTCAAGAAGGAAATTCTATCTGGTAAACATGTCTACAATCATGTCTATACAGAATCCATAAGTTGGTGATTGATGATGTCAGACCAGAAGATGAAGCTGACTACACCTTTGTTCCTGATGGATATGCTCTGTCTCTCTCTGCCAAACTCAACTTCCTTGGTAAAGTAACACTTTAAATTGCTAGAAACTTTTTAAACACATTTTGTAAAAGTTTATACAATTGTTGGATGCTTTTAATATGTAAGTTGCTATAGAATTCATGATCCCGATCCTCAATTCGCTTTCAACTATGTTCAATATATTATTATTATTATTCACAATGACAATAATAATAATAATAATAATAATAATAATAATAATAATAATAATAATAATACTGAAAGTGATACAGGCCATAACTGATAGCAAAAAAACAACAAGACAGTTAATAGCTAACCCATAAGACAAATGTATCATTCTGATTTTTTTTTTCAATTATTTCTTTTTTTTCAGAGGTCAAAATTGAATACGTTCCACTGGAAGGTAAGAGATACAATCTATTTGAATGCAAGAAATCATTAAAAGTCCATAGTCAGTTTAATTTAGCTTTAAGTCTGGTCTACTTTGTTCCAAGAACGCCATGTGAGAATAACTTATTTTTTCAAAGGAGAAAGCCTAAAAAAAATGGCAGTATATGCCTTCCAAACACATAAATAATGATCTTGGTCGTCATCTAGCACTTAGAGAAAACATCAAAGCTGGTTGGGTTTGAAAAAATGAAGAAACAAAAATAATCCAAAAGTTAAGTCAGTCAGATCCTGCCATATCATCCAATGGTCAAGCTACATTTTACATACATTTGTTTTGGCCACTGTGTTTATGACTCAATTTGAAGAGATTGAGTCATTCATTCCCTAGAGCTGTCTGATCAGATTAATGGGGTTATCTAGAATTAGAAAAACATGGCTTTCAAAAACAGCACCACACCTGTACACAGGTTGGCTATGGTATTGTGGCTCATCCTCTCACTTCAATAGAGCTGGGTTGCAATGCCAGCCAGAACCCATGGAGAGGTGTGGCGCTGTTTCTGGAAAAAAAGGAGCCATGTTTTCAAATCCTGGACAACCCCTTCAATGAAGCTGCATCCTGTTTGAGCAGCTGGGATGTCATCTTCTAAGAAAATAAACCACGGTCCATCAGTCATGGAGTAGACATATATAATGGCTGTAGCATTGGCCTGAAATAAGCGCCTATATTTCTACCTCACTGAGAATATTGAAGAACATTTCTGGACCTGCTCTGGTTTTGGTCTATTATACAAAAATGTTAACACCATGCAAGATGTTCTATGTTATGTTATTCAACACAACGATGACTGCACAAAGATTACCACACTTGTGTTGTACTCGAATGTATAGCAAAGTAGATAGTTATTTCCTTCTGACTTACATGTTAAGACTTTACCATCAAAAATATATCCAGTAATAGTGGCAGTAGAGCAATCATGGGAATATTAAAGTTCAGGCATCCTTACATTTCCATAGAATGAAATAAAGATTACAATTTAATGATTACAGATCTCAACATATTTCTTAAGTTTTCCACAAAAAATAGATAAAGCATATGGTAATGTATATATTACAAAGAATAACACACACATACAGAGTTTTAAATGGAAACTTTAATATTCAATATTCCTATTGCTTCTGAATCACATTATTTTTGTATTTTCTCAAGAACCACCCAAAATCCATCTTGATTGCTCTGGAGGAACCCCTGTTAACACCATAATAGTTGTTGCTGGAAACAAATTACGTTTCGATGTCCCAATAACTGGAGAACCTGCGCCAACTGTCACTTGGTTTAAGGAAAATGTGGTAAGATTTTATTTTTACTTGTGTGCTTAATACATTCTCTACTTTTCCACTGATTTGCTCATATTGCCCCTAATAAGAAGCTTGAGTGATATTTTTACGAGTGGGAGAGGTCTAGAAGTTGGCTCTCACAGCTACCACAGTCTATTCCTATGTGTGAGAAATTATCCATTTAGACAATGGAACAATTACTAACTGAATCGCCTTTATTTTTCTTCAACAATTTATATAAGTAGTGCTCTAAATCAAGCCTATATATAATGATTTGCCATTGTATTGGGAACGCTGCTGATCAAGCATTACACCACCAAGGATCCTACTGTTTTATTTTTATTTTTTTTTATTTTTTTAAAGGGTAACATTTTTATTCTTTTTCAAAATAACAAGCACAGAACATTTAACACACAGAGTGTCAGTAAACACACTGACATACAAACATAACATGTCAGTCATCACACACATCTGTAATAACCTATTAAAGCAGCAGATAGTAATAATCAAATAATCTCTACTTGAACCATCATATTTTCCAATAGGAAGCACCCATGTCTTTGTCATATGCTGTTATATTCTCTGGGGAGAAGAGCCAGCGAGCTTTTTAGCCAAGCGTGCCAATAACGTTTAAGTGCAAACAATTGTGATGAATAAGAGGCTAATGCAAACTCATGATGCATATGAGAGTTCATCTTAGCAGATAGGTCCGTAATTGTTGGGGTAGTTGGAGGCGGAATGCTTACAACAGTCTGTTGCGTACACTCCTTTGTCATCTATGCAGGCCACTTTGGGTGTCTGGAGATATTTGTTAAAACGCAAATCGTATATACAGATCCCATTTAAATATCTCTCTTTAAAAAGTCCGGAATATCATATACCCCACTCGAATTTCCAGTTGTGGAACAGGTCAGGGATAGATACTATAGATACATTTTATTTTATTGTAATTCTATTTTTAGGTCATTTGAGGACCTAAGCTGTGAAGCCACTTTACCAAAGGTGGTATTTTATCAATACTTGCAAATTCGTCATGCTCTTCAAAAGTGTCCTCAGCCACAGGCAGTATGCACATCATCTCCGATTCAAAGGTTTAAATTGGGCTATAAAAAACATATGAGGGGGATGTCCACTGCATATAAAGCATTGTTGAGTTTGGGGAATGGGGATGAGAAATTGCCGTATATGCACAAATGGGATCATGATTTGAATATTCTGACAACAGTGGAGAAGAGCTTGCGAACAAGTCAAAAAAATAAATTTACGTTGGTACCTCTACCCTTCTGGACTAGTTCATGTTATTCTGGGATACTCAAATCTCTATTGGAGACAATGTGGGCAAGTGGGAACATTGGCGCATATGTGGTGGTCCTGTCCAATAGTTAAAGTGTCTGGGAGGCTACTTTCCAGATCATCTCCTTGGTGGCTGGTTATGACTTTCCTCCAGCCCCAGATATGTCCTTATTGAATATCAGGGTAGCAGAGATGTCTCCAGACCACCGCTGGCCTGCGGTGCATATTCTATCCTCAGCGCAAAAATGTGTGGCTTTACATTGGAAGTCTTCTACTACCCCAACGATACTCCTGTTTTTTGAGTTAGGCAATCTACTAAGGGACCATGGACAGGCACGTGGCACATTTCACATGTCTTGGTGCCTCTATTATAGTGATAGCAGCCTCACTTAATTACTTATTACACTTTCTTCACAGCTATGTCTTCTATATATGAGACCTTGCTCCCTCGGCCCTGCTCTTTATATTAACTGCCAGGTAGTGTGAGGCCCACAGTAGCTAATAGTGCGGTCAAACCTCAGAAAACCCAAGCCTTTCACTCTAAAATGGTGGTGACAGACACACTAAAATAAGAACCTTTGACAATGCAGTTTTCCCACTTCTGTATAGAAGCCAGCAGGAATAGAGTCTGATGACCTTACATAGAGAACTACTGGTCGCCACTTGAAGATCTGGTAGTAGATCGAGAGACATAATTTGGCCACCTCTGGTATAGAGTATACAATAAGTAGTGAGAGAAACAGATACATTATGGAGGGTCAAGTACTATTAGAGTCAGATATACGACACTTTAGTCATTGTTGAGAATGGCGCCATCTGCAACACATTTTTTAAAAAGTCACCTCGAAACATGAACTGGAAAAGAAGACTATACAACAGGTCTAGCCTAATATTTATGACTGCTCATACCTGCAACTATTAAATAATACATACACACAATATTGTAACTGCCTAGCTGATAACTAGATTAACATTAATAATTATGGTGTACAATCAGTTTTGACCCAATGAGAATATTCTTCTGATGTTGGAAGCTTTATATATGATCCCTGAGTGCACAGCATGTTTGTCTGTAAAGCACCACACAAGTCTTGGTGTTATAAAAACGAGAGTCAGATATTCATATGGATTGAGACCCCGGGACTGTACAAGCCACTACGAAAAGTTAAAGTCACAGGCATGGCCCTGAAGTCATTAGAAAAATCTGTGTCATGTGACAAGGCAGATTGTCTTGTTGGAAGATACAAGTAAAAAAAATTTTATATATACTGAGAATTTTTATATTTTGTACTAATTTTTATATTTTATGCAATTTCTTACAGGAGTTTAATGATATTGAAGGAAGAGTACGTATAGAGCCAAAATCCGATTTAAGCAGCTTTGTCATAGAAGGAGCACAGCGAGATGATGAAGGCAACTATAGAATTGTTGTGACCAATCCTTCTGGAGAAGATAATGCTACAGTATACATCAAAGTTGTAGGTAAATATAGACTATTACGTTAAGGTACGATTACATTCTCAAACGGAAGTTAGTAATTTTTTAGCCCATATATTCACTGAATCCACAATAAAATCCCAGTAATGAAACAGTAGCCAAAATCTCTCTTTAAAAATCAAAATCGGTGCATGATTTTTTTCTGCCAGGTGTGAGTGGGATTTTGAAAACCCCACTGCCCTTAATTGCACCCTAGCTGTGACCATAGCCGTATTCTTACATGATTTCTATAAACAACGTAGTGGATTCAATACCAATGTAGGAGGTAATCGTTGTATCGCTTAAATGCATGGTTCGTCATTTGTTATGGCTGCACCCTATACTGGGGTGTTTACCAATACAAATAATATTTTCAGAAATGTATAATTTTTTTTCATTTCAGATGTTCCTGATCCTCCCGAGAATGTAAAAATTGTTGGTGTTGGGGAAGACTGGGCAGATGTTGTTTGGGATCCTCCAAAATATGATGGTGGACAAGTAATCCTAGGTAAGAAATCTGTGCAGCTCTTTACTAAAAAGCAATTTTGAGCTAAATGTTTCCCTATATCTGTCCAGGGATCCATTTTAAAAGATATCATAATAACATTTAGAGCTGTCTCTTTCTTTTTTATTTTTTTCATGACTTTGTTGCCTAGGTTTTAACTAGTAACTAACAAGAACATATTTAAAGGAGTTTTCCCAACAGAGGCATTTATGACATATTCCCAGGATATAGGAGATTTTTGAAGCAGCACTAGTCCCGAGTATGGTGCGGTGCACGCTGTCAAGCCAGGCAAACCAACTCCAGCACGATGTATATCCAAAGAAGTAGTAGGACAACAGCACACGTCTTCAAATCATCAAAGTGGTTTTATTGTCAAGACATCCACAAACGACAAGCAACGTTTCGACCCATAGTGAGTGAAGGGTCTTTGTCAAGCCTAACATTATGTCTAAAAACATCGTTATAAATGGGTGAATACAAATGATCACATGGCCCATTCCAACCAGTGAACATCGTGAATCTGGTCTCCCAGGTGAAGCATACATTAGTCTTAATGACATACATCAAATAGTTATATAATCTTCAAAAACGTGCAAAACTACAATGTGTAATACATCTTTAATACATCATCATCAATAATATATCAATCATTGTTATTACAATAGAAAAGTGAAGGAGGAAAGTTCACCACACTCCAGGTTCCAGCTACGATCACAGAGCTCTACTGTGCATGCTCAGCAATCAATCATCTCTGCTGTGCAAAAAATGAAGACCAGCGTTCGATCCAAAATAGTGATCAAAGTATGTATAAATGTAAGACATCCTCAGTCATAACAGGAATCCATCATACTGCAGCTCCATATCTGTATGTTTTGAGGCAAAATTAATTCAATAATTAAAAACGTCTTCACTCTGTATAAGTCACATGTGAACAGGGCAGACGGAGGGAGAAGGGATCAGGTTCATATTACTTCATGATATCAATCACTAGAAGTTAAATATAAGACATCCTCAGTCATAACAAGAATCCATCATACTGCAGCTCCATATCTGTATATTTTGAGGCAAAAATAATTCAATAATTAAAAGCGCCTTCACTCTGTTTAAGTCACATGTGAACAGGGCAGACGGAGGGAGAAGGGATCAGGTTCATATTACTACATGATATCAATCCCTAGGAGTTAATGTCATCAAATACTATTTAGTGTTAAACCGCCTACATAAATCGGATCACCGAAGTGATTCAAAAACTTTCTAGGGAATGCTTGTAACTTCTGTCCGACAAATCATGTTGGACAATAATACCGCACAAAACACGAGATTTATATAATGATGATAAAAAAGCCTTCATTCCGTGATGTGAAGTCACATGTGAACAGGGCAGATAGAAGAAGAAGGGATCAGGTTCATATTACAACATGATATCAATCACTAAAAGTTAGTGTCATCAAATACTCTTTAGTGTTAATTCGCCTACATAAATCGTATCACTCAAAGTGATTAAAAGACTTTCTAGGGAATGCTCGTAATATCTGTCCAACGAAACATGTCGGACACCTATATCGCACAGAACACGAGATTTATATAATGATGATAGAGCATCAACCATAGCCCACCCAATCAAAAAACCACTATACTCAAAAACATTGCATAAAAAATACAGATGGATGCCAACATGAAAGGAACCGCTATAATCTTCGTTCTGATCATAAATCCGCCGGCGTGTGGTGAATAAACCTCCATCACGAACATGCTCAAATCTGTAAGAAATATTCCAAAAATATCAAGACCCTCAGGGATACAAGACGATGCAAAAAAATAGATGCTACACAATGTGTCAGAAATCACCCATCAAGTGTACAATATTAAAAAAATGTTAAAAACAGCAATGGGATTTCAGAGTCCAGGAATTATCTTGTATTCTAGATTCAAACCTTTGGGGTATAGGGAATCTAACTCAAAGATCCAACGTAATTCTTTCTTTTTCAATAGCTTCTGTCTATCCCCTCCCCTCCTGAGTATCGGGACACAATCTATTACCCTAAATCTCAATTGATTTAACTGATGATTCTTTTCAATAAAATGCCTTGGTAATGGAAGTTCCATCATTTTCTTTCTGATTGTACTTTTATGCTTATTAATTCTCAATTTAATAGGCATAGTTGTCTCTCCTATGTAAATCAATGAACAAGGACATGTAATCATATATACAACGAAATCTGAATTGCACGTAAATCTGTGTCTGATATTAAAGATCCTCCCCGTATGTGGATGCTGAAAACTATTCCCTTTCACAATATTATTGCAATTGCAGCAATTCAGACAGGGAAAATTACCATTTTTGGGGGGGCAAAGTAGTAATTGTGTATTTTTCTTTCTACTACCCACGTCTGACTTAACCAGTGTGTCTCTGATATTCTTAGTCCTCCGATATGACATAATAGGTGGTATTCTCAACGTGTCAATCTCATTATGTCCCTTGGACACTATAGGCCAATTCTTTCGCAGAATATTCCCTATGCGACCACTCAAATTGCCAAAAGTTGATATAAATGGTATACGTTCAACTTGTACACCCTTAATATTGGATTCCAAACTATTGTCTAGTCTATCCTTATGTTTCTGTACAAGTTTCCTAGGATAACCTCTCTTCGTAAATTTATTACACATCTGAGTCAACCTAATTTGTTTCTGTGTAGTATCTGACACAATCCTATCTACCCTTAATAATTGACTCCATGGTAACGACTCAATCATGTGTCTAGGATGGTTACTACTATATAAAAGGAGATTATTTCTGTCTGTGGGTTTCACAAATAAATCTGTGGAAAATACTCCGTCTTTCCATTGTACCAAAGTGTCCAAAAATTGTAATTCTCGATCAGAACAAACCATGGTAAATTGAAGAGCTGGAATATGAGTGTTAAGTTCTAACAAAAACTGATCAAGACCCAACCTATCACCTTCCCATATGACAAAAATGTCATCAATAAGTTGAACGTATACCATTTATATCAACTTTTGGCAATTTGAGTGGTCGCATAGGGAATATTCTGCGAAAGAATTGGCCTATAGTGTCCAAGGGACATAATGAGATTGACACGTTGAGAATACCACCTATTATGTCATATCGGAGGACTAAGAATATCAGAGACACACTGGTTAAGTCAGACGTGGGTAGTAGAAAGAAAAATACACAATTACTACTTTGCCCCCCCAAAAATGGTAATTTTCCCTGTCTGAATTGCTGCAATTGCAATAATATTGTGAAAGGGAATAGTTTTCAGCATCCACAAACGGGGAGGGTCTTTAATATCAGACACAGATTTACGTGCAATTCAGATTTCGTTGTATATATGATTACATGTCCTTGTTCATTGATTTACATAGGAGAGACAACTATGCCTATTAAATTGAGAATTAATAAGCATAAAAGTACAATCAGAAAGAAAATGATGGAACTTCCATTACCAAGGCATTTTATTGAAAAGAATCATCAGTTAAATCAATTGAGATTTAGGGTAATAGATTGTGTCCCGATACTCAGGAGGGGAGGGGATAGACAGAAGCTATTGAAAAAGAAAGAATTACGTTGGATCTTTGAGTTAGATTCCCTATACCCCAAAGGTTTGAATCTAGAATACAAGATAATTCCTGGACTCTGAAATCCCATTGCTGTTTTTAACATTTTTTTAATATTGTACACTTGATGGGTGATTTCTGACACATTGTGTAGCATCTATTTTTTTGCATCGTCTTGTATCCCTGAGGGTCTTGATATTTTTGGAATATTTCTTACAGATTTGAGCATGTTCGTGATGGAGGTTTATTCACCACACGCCAGCGGATTTATGATCAGAACGAAGATTATAGCGGTTCCTTTCATGTTGGCATCCATCTGTATTTTTTATGCAATGTTTTTGAGTATAGTGGTTTTTTGATTGGGTGGGCTATGGTTGATGCTCTATCATCATTATATAAATCTCGTGTTCTGTGCGATATAGGTGTCCGACATGTTTCGTTGGACAGATATTACGAGCATTCCCTAGAAAGTCTTTTAATCACTTTGAGTGATACGATTTATGTAGGCGAATTAACACTAAAGAGTATTTGATGACACTAACTTTTAGTGATTGATATCATGTTGTAATATGAACCTGATCCCTTCTTCTTCTATCTGCCCTGTTCACATGTGACTTCACATCACGGAATGAAGGCTTTTTTATCATCATTATATAAATCTCGTGTTTTGTGCGGTATTATTGTCCAACATGATTTGTCGGACAGAAGTTACAAGCATTCCCTAGAAAGTTTTTGAATCACTTCGGTGATCCGATTTATGTAGGCGGTTTAACACTAAATAGTATTTGATGACATTAACTCCTAGGGATTGATATCATGTAGTAATATGAACCTGATCCCTTCTCCCTCCGTCTGCCCTGTTCACATGTGACTTAAACAGAGTGAAGGCGCTTTTAATTATTGAATTATTTTTGCCTCAAAATATACAGATATGGAGCTGCAGTATGATGGATTCTTGTTATGACTGAGGATGTCTTATATTTAACTTCTAGTGATTGATATCATGAAGTAATATGAACCTGATCCCTTCTCCCTCCGTCTGCCCTGTTCACATGTGACTTATACAGAGTGAAGACGTTTTTAATTATTGAATTAATTTTGCCTCAAAACATACAGATATGGAGCTGCAGTATGATGGATTCCTGTTATGACTGAGGATGTCTTACATTTATACATACTTTGATCACTATTTTGGATCGAACGCTGGTCTTCATTTTTTGCACAGCAGAGATGATTGATTGCTGAGCATGCACAGTAGAGCTCTGTGATCGTAGCTGGAACCTGGAGTGTGGTGAACTTTCCTCCTTCACTTTTCTATTGTAATAACAATGATTGATATATTATTGATGATGATGTATTAAAGATGTATTACACATTGTAGTTTTGCACGTTTTTGAAGATTATATAACTATTTGATGTATGTCATTAAGACTAATGTATGCTTCACCTGGGAGACCAGATTCACGATGTTCACTGGTTGGAATGGGCCATGTGATCATTTGTATTCACCCATTTATAACGATGTTTTTAGACATAATGTTAGGCTTGACAAAGACCCTTCACTCACTATGGGTCGAAACGTTGCTTGTCGTTTGTGGATGTCTTGACAATAAAACCACTTTGATGATTTGAAGACGTGTGCTGTTGTCCTACTACTTCTTTGGATATATTCCCAGGATATGTCATAAATGTCAGATAGATGCGGGTCCCACGTCTGGGACCCGCAACTATCTCTAGAACAGGACCCCCTAAACCCCGTTCTACCTTTTTCTGTTCCCTCTGTCTCCCCAGCCACTTCCTGACTATATGGTCGGGAGTTACAAAAACAGCATAGCTCGCTGAGCTACGCTGTTTCCGTAACTCCCATAGTTGTGAATGGAAGTTCAGGTAGTAGCATAGCATGCGAGCTACGCTGTTTCCGTAACTACCATTCAGTTGTATGGGACTTACGGAAACAGAGTAGCTCAAAGAGCTACGCTGTTTCCTAATTCATGGTCGAAATTCACCTGCTTCTGCCGCAACACAGAGCGGCAGAACGGGGTTTAGGGGGCCCTGTTCTAGAGAGAGGTGGATATGTCATAAATGTCTCTCATAGGAAAACCCCTTTAAACATGAGAGAAAAAAAGACAAAACAATAGCTATGGAAATATCATTTAAAAAAAAAAGAAAAAAAATCCTTTATGGGTATGTTCACAAACGTGGCAGATTTATTGCAAAATTTCTGCGACTGACAATCTGCTCCAAACATCTGAATGGGGTAGTTTCTGCAGCATGTACAGTATATAGATTTCTGGAAGCGGCATTCAAATGTTTAGGGCAGTCAAACAAATTTCGGCCGCGTGTGACTATATCCTATTAGTGCCATAAAAAAATGGAATAAAGTGAAAAAAAATGCGCTCACTGTTTACACATTCATTGGTGACTCACTGTTTACACACTCATTGTTATGCTTGCACGTTCTGTCAAACTGGCTTACAATATACATTACTTCCTCAGAAACTATTAAACTGGACATATATTGGATAGGTGTCAACAAAATGCTTAACCATTGGCCAAATGTTCACCTTTAAACATGCCAACTCTCCCAACTTCAACATGCCAGATCCTTATTTCCCTTGACAGCAGATTTTGGGAGATTGTTGTCATTAGATCAATGACCTATAAGCAGAGTTGGCCAGCATTAATCTAATGTGTATGGCCAACTTAATTTAGCTTCACTTTCAGCCCCTCTCAGTTTGCTAAGCTTTATTGTATAAAGATACATAAATTGTAATATAATAGTCACACGAAAAGCTTGGGAGGCATAAATGGAGAAAACAGAGCATGAAGTAATAAAAGGTTTTACTTTAAAAAGATTATTGCTGTATATGAATGTGCCCCTTGCCACTCTGTAGGCAGCTCCTTCCCACCGAACCCATAGACAATTATTACATGTGTTCTATTAATAGAATCTGTTTGTCAGTATGGAGATTGAAGATATTAATTTCAGACAAAAAATATTTAATCTGCTATTATCCCATATGTTTTGCAATGTTAGCACTAAATAATGGAAGAGCTATGACAGTACCATTCATGAGGTATGCTACAAAAGTGGGATAAAAATAACGTATTCACTAGTCATGACTCACCAGAACAATTTCCACACACAAAAAAGTCATTATTTATGGTAAGGATTGATAACATTGGATTGGCCACCAAATGAATATGTTATTTTTTTTTCATGAAGGTGGAAAAGAAAAACATTTAAATGGTCCAATAGTAATTTGTATTTTCAATGGAAACGTGACGTAGCACAGTATAAACTACTTTTCAATATGTATTTAATATTTGCGAACTGTCTTTTATTAATTGTTTGTTTTCTATATCTGTAGGATATCTTATTGAAAGAAAAAAGAAAGGCAGTCAACGTTGGATGAAGATGAACTTTGAAGTCTATGCAGACACTAAATATCAGTCAACCAATATGATTGAAGGAGTCTTATATGAAATTAGAATCTATGCTGTCAATGTCATTGGAATTTCCCAAGAAGCCAATACCACCAATCCATTCATGCCTATTGGTAAGGACTTTTTGAAATTGAACTATCAAACAGCTATTGTCACATGGTCAATAATGATTGGTTCGATTCATTTTATATGGATAGTTAAAGTTAAAATACGTTCATATATTACCAACTAACTGCAGGTCCTTGGGCCCACCACAGGAAAATATTCTAAAGGCCTACCCTACGTGTATAATAACATTAAGTAGAACACAAGAGAAAGAAGGAGTCAAAAACTATTGAAAAATATATAAATTGCCAAAGGCATAGAAAAATACATGTGTATTTTTCTATGCCTTTGGCAATTTATATATTTTTCAATAGTTTTTGACTCCTTCTTTCTCTTGTGTTCTACTTAATATTGTTTGGAGTTTCTATTGTTACTGGGGAGTTCAATGATCCGCACTTGCTGGTGACTTAGCCCACATGTTTTATAGTCTCATGAGACATATGTTGACATTATTGTGTATAATAACATGCATACGTCCACTATTTAATTCCATCATACATTTTGTTATTGTTGCACACACAGGAAATATGATCAATATGGTGAAATAGGTTATTTGTGCAGTAACCCATTCGAAACCTAGTGGCAAATTATTGTCTCCAAATGGGATTGTCATCTTCTGGACCTTTGGGGGGATTCAAATTATTGTATTAGAGGCTGGGCCTACCAGAGGATCCTTTGGTACTCTGATGTAGCAGTCTAACCCTGTTTGTAGGTATCTTTAAGGGATATCAGGATTCTTGGCGAATTAGTTAATAGGACAATATAAGCCTGACTTTACAGTACGTGTTCATTAGCAGCTATTTTAAAAAATAATAATTCTAATTTACACTGAAAAATTATAAAATATATGTCTAGGTTTTAAGATAAACCAAAAATATACTGTTTTTCAGCTCCAACAAGTGAACCCCTACATTTGACGGTTGAGGACGTCACAGACACGACTTGCACTCTGAAGTGGAGACCACCAGATCGTATTGGCGCTGGAGGAATTGATGGTTATCTCATTGAGTACTGCAAAGAGGGATGTAAGTACGAGTAATGTCAGAGGCATAGCTATAGGGAGTGCAAAGGTAGCAGTACAACACTTATAAATGGAGATGACAGATTTTGCATTGTGCCCAGAAGCTTCAAATTACATCTCGGATATTTGTGTATGTGAGATTGATAAGGGAGAATTTTGTATTATTATGTATCATATTTCCTCTTAATGACATTTGCTGTTTAATATTATATTTTTCTATATACTTTATGGTGCTTTACTGAAACAATTTACAATCTTTATCTATTTAGCTGATGAGTGGGTTGAGACAAACAAAGAGCCTGTGGAAAGATGTGGATATACTGTGAAGGGTCTTCCCACTGGGGAGAAACTTCTTTTTCGCATACTCGCTGTCAATATAGCAGGCAAGAGTGAGCCAGCAATTCTTGGTCAGCCAGTTACCATACGGGAGATTGTGCGTAAGTTACTTTAATACATTATATATAATATACGGGTGTCGTAATGAAAAATTCCTTTAATCTGACATGAGAGAATTATAGGAACACTCCAGGAAAATATAATACACTGTGTTATATCTAGTGCATGGCCAGAATTAGTAGTGCATGACTTCTATCTTTGGTATTCTTCAAATCAAAGGGCTTTCACTAGGCATAACACAGCAGGTAGTAAAGGTTGTGGGGAAAACCTGTTTAAAATGAGAATATACTGAGTATATTTTTAATATCATGAGTTTCATCTTATCTAGGCATACATGCAGACATTTTGCCAGAGTTGGAAGAATTTTCCCATGTAAAATTGTTCCAATCAGAACATCCTATAATTTAATGCTTGCATTTTTCATGTGGAAAACAAGCAAGATCAAGAAAAAAAATACTACCAAAAATAACCAGAAAAATTGTTACAGATATCTAATATATTTTCAAACTGATATAAGGTCTATCTGTTGGTCATAATAACCTCAACTCCTTACTTTATTCCAAATTATTACAGTATCTATGGGCTCTTTAAATGAGACCTCATAATTATTATTCCATGATGGTAGTAGAGGAGACGGAGCTGTGACAACTTTTCAAAACATCTTAATGCCATTGCTATGACAGTTTGTGTATGTGGTAATGGTGGATTCCATCTAAAGTTCAAAAAGCTACATGAGTAAATATCTATAACATGAAAAAATAAAAGGAATTTCCAATCTTTGTAGGGGGTTTCCAAATTAACTATTGAGTACATATTAGAAAAGAAAAACAAGTCACTTATTTTTTCTTTAATACTGGTAATCGTCTACTTGATTTTTTTGAACATTGAAACAGGATAACGTTACATTTTACATTTACACCTCATGGGTGTCATGTTAATAAAATGCTACATTCTCTAGATTTTGCAATATACTTTTTTTTCCTAACAGAGTCACCAAAGATCCGATTACCAAGGCAGCTGAGGCAAACCTATATTAGGAAGGTCGGAGAACAGGTCAACCTTGTTATTCCCTTTCAGGTATGGTGAACTGATAGGCAGAATGGAAACCACATTGAAATTCCCAATGCTCTCATTCCCTGTACAAAGAAATTCTCTATAGTTTCTCTGTAGGGAGCAAACTTAAATGGGTATTCCAGCCACAAACATTTATCACCTATCCACTGGTAATACATTTTAGATTGGTGAGGGTCCACAGTGCTTGGCTGTTTCTGTCTCTCCCATAGCGCATGCTCGACCACTGTTCTGTTCAAACTTCTCTTTGCTGAGGTCATGCGGCTTGGGGGGGGTGCTACATAGGATCTAATGATTGATGGGGGTTCCAGCGGTTGAACCCCCACCAATCTTACAATTATCACCTCTCCAGTGGACATTTGAGAAATGTTTATAGATGGAATAACCCTTTAAATATGCAAATTGGAATTTACCATTAGTATATTTGCTAAATTTATCATAGTGGAAAAAAAATCAACCATAACCTTTGGCAAAAGATTGAGAATTTTTTCTTTAGGAACTTTTTTCACTCTTCCTTGAAAAACACTTCTAGTTCAGAAGTTTTCTTTCTCGATCATTCTCTTCTTATATTATGCAACCTCTATTCATATTCAGTTTCTTAAATAGTAGTGTAATATACTTACATTAAAATTCTGCTACGATACCACCCCACCCTTCCCCATTGTGTGCTCGTACATACATTAGACCTCAATGACAGCCTAAATAATAGAAATATGGAGGAAGTGATATATAGCAGTTAATCCTTTGGCAATCCAAGCTTAGAATAGTTGCAGAATAGTAAGCCCCAATGAAAACAAGAGAACTCAGAGAGAAGCAATTAGTGACAAATGCAGTGAGATAAGACCTGCTGAATATTTGACATAATTTGTGACTTAGACTTCGTTCACATCTGCGCCAGGGTCCCGTTCCGACGTTCCGTTGGAGCTTTCCGTCGGAATGGGACCCTGACTGACACAAACGGAAAACAAATGTTTCTATTTTCATCACCATGGATTTCAATGGTGACGGATCGAGTGGCAATGATTTCCTTTTGTCTCCGTTGTGCGAGGGTTTCCGTCGTTTAGTTTTGACGGAATCAATAGCGTAGTTGACTATGCTATTGATTCCGTCAAAACGACGGAACCCTTACACAACTGAGAGAAACGGAAATCATTGGCACCGGATCCGTCACAATTGAAATCAATGGTGATGGAAACGGAAACCTATGGTTTCCGTTAGTGTTTGTCAGGGCTCCGTTCCGACGGAAAGCTCAGACAGAACGTCTGAACGGAACACTAGCGCAGATGTGAACGCAGCCTTAGTGATACACTACATTGTCTGGTCTGTGGTATCCAGTAACTTAATAAACTTGGTGGTCCCATGGTCTTGTAATCAATAGTCATTTGATGGATTGGTTATCCCTGAAATGACACTGGCTTGTCCCAGTGCATTTGGCTATCTCTAATGTTGCCAAATTATGTTAACTGGTCAGCTAAGAACCAATGCTGCTATCCACTCCACTATAATCTGTCTATTGCATTTGGACAGTGCTATAGTAAAATATGTTTTCTAGAGATGAAAGAATATGGGGGCAATAAGTTTCTGTAATAGGAGGATTGTTGGAGAGATAAGATTGCAGGCTGCTGTGCCATAAACGCTACGAACCTATGACAATATAATGCTTCTATTATTACAGGGAAAACCCAGACCAAAAGTCACCTGGACAAAGGATGGCGAACCATTAGATCTAAGGAAAGTCAGTATTAGAACTTCTGAGACAGACACCATTATCTTCATACGATCATCCGAACGATCTCATTCAGGAAAATATGACTTGTCTGTGCAAATTGAAAACATGGAGGATTGTGCAACAGTAAACATTCGTATTGTGGGTGAGTACATCTGTCTTATGCCAATTAAATTACCTGGAAGCCTGTTCACGTTGGCATATTTCCTCTGTTTTCTTATACAGCCAGTAGTCAGTAGTATTTTCGAAATATTACTTGTGGTAGAGATATCCTGTATTCCAGTTCCTCGAGTTATGGTTACCTCTTAATATCTTTTAAAAGACTTTACAGAGGACTTTCTGAGCAGTGGTGATATTATTGGAGACATGAGAACACATGATTTGGCTTTGACATACCAATGAAGATAAAAGTAGGTTAATAGATAACCATAAATGTGTGATACTGTGTCTTATAAACAACACTCCTCAACACATGATGCACAAATGACTACAGTATTTTTTCATTATATATATATATATATATATATATATATATATATATATATATATATATATATATATATAAAACGTTAGGTTACTGGAGTGGTTCCCTTTTAAACACAATTGCAGACCAAATGAATGCTGAAAGAATTAAATTATCTCTACCGAACTCAACCTTTATTATAGTGGCATATAAACATATGTCTACTTTCGCTGAATGCTGCACAGCAAGCATAATGGTTACAACACTTAAAGTGGCACAGATAATCAGATAAACATTTTATCCAACAGCGATATCCCCTTTGGCAAGTCCTTCTTGTCTTCAAGGACCACACCAAGGCTGTTTTACTTAACACAACCTTCCACTTCCTCATCAGCTTTCCCACCTATTTGTCAGACATCACTTCTCTCCTATTCGCACCCTTTAGGCACCTATCTACACCTTCCAGCCTTCATCTTCAAGGCACCTTGTCGCCTAGCATCTCAAACCCTACACTTCTAGATTATTTGTTACCGGACACCACTCAACTAAAAGACACTTGACAGGCACTTGTACCAAGAGGTCTCCAGACACTTCCCAAGTATCCTTCCACACTTCCAGTCAATCCAAGTTCTATGTAGGCTATCCACTATGGCCCTGACCTCAAGGGTCACCTACCCCTACCTACTCTAATGACTATTACAGTAGTCCAGTCCTTCTCAGGACCATAATCACTGGGCCACTTGCTGTTTCAAGCCTACAGGGCATCCAGTCCACCACTGTAGTGTTCTCCACAGGCCCACCATTCCAGGAATCTTTCTATGCCCCACAGTACTGCTGATCTCCTCCCTGGTCCCCACACCCTGGGCTGACTATCTCCACAGCCCCAGTAGAGTCTCTAGAGCCACTACTCCGGCTGGCAAATACTCTGCCAGTGCTCCGTGACTCCTCCCTTTTTCTTCACTCCACACCACAGCAGTCTCTACTTCTTTTTTGCATAGGCCATTGTCACCCTCCAGCATCCACCCCAGAAGGTGTAGCCTCCAGCCTTCCACTGCCCTCCTGCAATAAGACTAGCTCTCTGTCACTGCACAACTCCAGCAGTCTTCTTTATACCTCACGTAGTTCACACGCTCACTCTCCCTTTGGACACCAAAACACCCCCTTACATGGATTCCTTCTTGTCCCTCCTCTGTTACCGCTCCCATGAGACCTCCTTTCCACTGATGACTGCATCGCATTTTTGACAGTGCCACGGGGCTTCACGGCCTGTCTCCTGAAGTGACCGGCAAAACAAAAGTTTATGGGCCAGTTCACAGAGTTTTTTAACGTGTTTTTTGACGCAGAAGAGTCGGAAAACGTGCCAAAAAAAATTGCCGAATATGCCTCCCTTTGATTTCAGTGGGAGATGGAGGCATTTTTTTCCCGCGAGTGGAAAAACCGTCTCACGGTAAAAAGAAGCGGCATGCCCTATCTTCGGGCATTTAGGTCTCTGACC
The DNA here is from genome assembly GCF_050947455.1 of Rhinoderma darwinii. NCBI lineage: Eukaryota > Metazoa > Chordata > Amphibia > Anura > Rhinodermatidae > Rhinoderma > Rhinoderma darwinii. The sequence goes on from NC_134696.1 coordinate 48,948,715, forward strand.
TCCTATTGACATCAATGGGAGGCAGAAAAAGCGTATTTCGTGGCATTTTTGCCTGCAGCACTCAATGCCCGCGGGCGAAAAACGCAGCGAATGGCGTGCAGGCAGATCAAAATCTGCCTCAAAATTCCAGACGGAATTTTGAGGCAGAATTTTATGCCTGCAAAAAACTTCTTGTGAACATAGCCTAAGAATGCGAACATCCACAAGGTATCATCAACAAATATCTGGACAGTCAATTACAGTTCCAGGTAACTTATTTACAAAAAAACAAAGATATGTACAGTGCACAATCTATAGGGCTGTAGATAAGAGGGAGGGGATCACTTGGTTCACCCTCTTTACATATATGTGTCATGGTTGACTAGAACTTCCCCCATCATGGCCTATAAACTACAAACTGCTGACTCCATAGTTATATTGTTAAAGTTTCAAGTCATCACTCAATGTGGTTACTTGCCTTACATATTGTGGATTCAGAAAGAGTTAAAGTGTCATTCCCCACCAGCCCGTACTGAGAAACCGTATTGTAATTTTACCATCGTCTAGTGTGGAAACCCTGTCTATTTTACCCATGCGCCTTGGAAATTACTTTATTAATCCCCAATCAAATCACTGAGACAGAAAACGTTCATAGATACTCTGGTTCTAGTGTTTTATTTGGACATAAAGAGCATAAAAAATTTACAAAGTACCTAATGTTGCAAAAAAAATAAATCACAATCCATCATTAAGCAGCTATAGGTGTAAAGATGTAGTGCAGACACAAATGTTGTAGATAACCTGTATTGCTTATTTTTGTAAATGCACATTTTCTCTCTCTATGTCTCCTGAGTATGCGGGCTCGTCCTGGTGTGATGTATGAGCTGTACTGTGTGTGCTGACCAATCAGATGTCTCCCACGCTGCTCCCCTTATGCTTTTTCACTGAAACACTACAACTGGCCATTTAAATAAGATGAAAGTCGGTCGAAATAGACCATTTTGACTATTTCGTCCAACTATCGGTTTAAAATGATATGTGAACAATCGTTTGCGATGGTTGACGGCAGATTGAGGTCTACCAAAAAATATGTTTGTAATGTTGGATTTATTTAGACTGCTGGCTGAAATTTGGCGTGTATGGCATGTTCGGCCATAATATCTTAAACTTTACTTTTAACTATGTCTCTGATCTACCATTTTAGTCTGACATGTTGTTGGTCAGATTGTTTGTACGATTCTATGTACGATTGTGGCCACTCCTAATCTTAAGTACATGACCAGCGCTTTATGCAGAGAAACTGCAGTTGCATCCCCCTCCTCCCCTTCTAGTCTTCACTGTCTCACACTGGACAGAATTTTTTGAGACCTGAAGAGGTCTCTGAACATTTACAGAGAGCCTGTGGGCAGGAGAATAGCGACTAAAGACTGCTGAAAAATTAGAAAGACGTAATTTTCTCCTGATAGGGAATATTAAACAGTTTCGTATATTCATTATCTACTACTGATTTCTACGAATAAAAGTTATAATGACAGTTAAGCTAAAATGTATTCTAAGGCTATAAAGAGCTTATATACCATAACGTTTTTCAGAGAGCAGTATTTTCCTAAGCTGAGTGACAGGTCGAAACAGTATCATAAGATATGCTCTCAGCTGCTTTACAGAGTCTAAATACTTCATTAGAATAATAAAAACAACAACATTTTCTACAAAAATAAAATGTTACATACAAATTGGACGGATCAGAAAATTCCTATATTGCAACAATACTGTATTTCTTATGTTATATGCGGAAGGGAATCTTAGTAGAACATCGTCTTATACTTATTGGCTCCTTGCTGTTGCTGACTGGAACAGGGTGATATCTATGGCAGAGGAGTTAATACCGCTGTTGGCACACGTTAGGGTCAAGGGCCTCTCAACCTTTTTCGGCCAGGAATCCAGATTATATCTGTGAGGCATTTGTAGCATACTTTACGCTGTTTACAATCAATCCAGTTTTATTTTGTTTTTAATGATTATACTTTTATATTAGTATTTTACATTTTGATAAAAAAATAAAATAAAATGATGATGAAAAACATTGCTGCAAAATAAAATGAACAAGACTAGGTGAATATTTGAAATAACTCATTTGTGAAATGCAACCTTCTAGTTTTCAGCATCTACGCACATGCTGTATATAAGATCAGGGTGCTTTCTTTTTATAGCCAAGGTCTAATCCCTATAATGTTTTGTATAATATCCACTAGATCTGTTGATTTCCATTTGTCATGGAACAAAACACCTCTGGCATTACTGAATATATTTCACAGTCTAAATGTATGCAGACGGCCTGACTGGCATATTCATGTCTGTCTTCATATTGCTGACTGATGCAAGAACAGCATTTAAAGTTCATGGGGGCGGGGGATATCGGTTAAGATCGGGTATACTTATCTGAACTATATTTAGCTAATCCTAGTGGATAATATCCAGTTATGGATGCTTAACCCCAGCTGAAACGAGCTGCAGAATGTGTGAGGTTTATTTTAATACATCCTAATTCAGATTTTAAAAGGTACATTTATCAATCTTGAAATAGTTATTAAAATGCGTCTGAGATAAGTTCTATTTCTAATGTGGCTTATTATGTATGTTGCATACTTGTTCTTCTAAACTGAATCGATTATACGGTGTTAACGTTATAGACAAATGACTCAAATAAAAGTCCTTTCTTTATTTGATAAAAAAAAAAAATAATTATTGTAAGGCATATGGATGGGATAGGGGGGAGTCCTAAGCAGACCCTCCCTGTCATGTGAATGGCTCGCATGTAATACTGCACTCCCCCTGCCGGGGGCCAATGTAGGGGAAGAGTGTGGCCAGACACAACTTTCCCCAACAATATCAGCTGAAACCTGTGCTGTTCAGCTTGTTGCCTCGCGGGTTGCACTTTATTACAGACAGATGCATAGCTTCAATGGCTTTTTCCTCCAAAAATAAAATCGGAACCAGAATCAATCACGTCAACTACCACTTCGTGCAAACACTGTGACGTTACACTATATTGTACTCATTTGCATTGTAAGATCACTCTATCTGTAACATTATCGGGAAATTATTAAGAATGAGAATGCAGCAGAGGGGCCTTTGGGACTCTCAGACACCATGGCAAAGGTGTAACATTAGCCTCTGCACCTCTATGTAAAACACACCTAACATAAATATAAAGATTTAATGGAATATATATTTTGTTTGTATATCTTTTAAAATACTGCTCTGCCCTGCAGTAATGGAAAGGTGCAGCCTAAGGTGAATTTTCCACTTTTCTCCATGAATCGGGTACCTATCATTGTACTGTATGCGTGGATGAGCTGCAGTAAACAATAACCAGCCAACAACGCCCCCTTTTGTATAGTCACACTGTCTATATAAATTAGGCTCTGTTTACATCTGCGTTGGAGGCTCTGTTAGAGGCCCCCGTTAAAAATGGCAAATAAATTAGCGGAAACCTAACGTACACCATTATAGTCAAGAGGGTCAGTCGGGAACGCAAAAAATGTAATTACGGATGCAGATTTGAACATAGCCTTAGCTTAGGTGTCATTCATACTCAACTATTGGAGCCACCTCAGTACTCAGATTGTACAATATGAAGTTTGAAGTTGACTAGAACCTTTATGACTATAATCAATCAATTAAAACAATTATTTGGTTGTCTATTAACAATAAGTAATTTTGTAAGCAGTTGGCTTGTTCATTTTATTTTCTACTTGGTTCATTAATGTGTTTTGGAATGTTTTTTATGTGGTCAATTTTTTTCTTTAAGACAAATTGGCCTTACAGCGTATGAAGTGAAACAATATATTTACATTTTGTTGCCATTATATTGAAAAATGTACAAATAAATTGGAAACAAAATCATCCAAAGCAGATAAATTGTCTGGAATGACCCTTAGTTGTCCTATTGGCAGGTAGCCTAGAAGATGTGGGAAACTGAATAAAATACCTTCTAGTCTGATAAACCAAATGAAGCTGGCTACACACACAGATCAAGCCAGCTGCTTGACACAAGACTTGAATATCAAGATGCAGCTTGGTTACACAAATAATTATCTTGAATAAAATGTAACCATTGGGAAATCTTTGCTGATCTGCAGGAACCTTTTATTTTTCCATCCTAAAAAGTTTGGAAGATCAAGAGATGAGTATAGGGTGTACTCTAAGTAAACATTATCCATTCACATTTTCTAACAGTGTTCAGAATGTTATGTAGATCCATGTGTCCAATCACTTTTATTCCTTGGGAACCTACAGTCAGAAAATGTATAGTACATTAAGGAGTATTTAGGTGAACATCTTTTATCAGAATTTATGCAAAAAGATAATTTTAAGGTTCAATTTGCGACCAAGTACTGTATATAGAAATGATTACAGTTTGGTAACTGTGGTCATATTTGTGGTCCTATTGGTATTCAATGGCTATATTATTTAACCATGAGCTTCTAGAAGCTTGGACTTTCCTGGTTTTTGCCTACAGGTCTGAGCCCTTGCCGCACTACAATTGCCTCAGGCACCCTATCTCTAAGGGGGAGGCCATGATTGTAAGGTTGTGTGCCACATAAGAGAAAAACAGTGATTGTAGAGGTGGTAAGCCAAGCGCGAATACTTCACAGGTTTTAGTCGCAGAATGATGACAAGAAACCCATAATGATTATTGATACAATAATAATAGTTCCTTTTAACAGCCACAAAGGTGCAAACACTTCTCCACAAATGAGTTGTACAGTCTCTTTATCGTTCAGCAAAGTACTAAATGGCGGCAATGCAGGCAATGGTGGCTCTCCAGCTTTACTTGGCTTTCTTGTACAGAGCTTCAACTCCTCCTTGATGCAGGCGTACATACACATATCCAGGCACTTTCTTTTTATCTTTGGGCTATAGCAGTCTCTATCGCTATCATAGGGAGGCACTAGGAAACTTCCACCCAATGTTTCAGAAACTCAATCACAGAGAAAACATCCACCCGGCACAAATCACTTCACTTCTGCTCTTGGGGAGGTGCTTGGCAACTTTAACCTGCATGTTGAAAACCCTCTCCAGCTTCAGGGTCCCCCATAAAACTTTTGCTTACCAGCAACATTCTACTGCTTCCATGGCCGCAGCCCACGGACTAAATCCTGTTAGACGAGAACAGTTGCCTTTTATCAATTTAGCACTGCCCCTAGCGTAAGGCATGCAGCGTTTCTATGTTGGATGCATCCTCATCAGTTAAGGGGCAGCAACGTACCATTTCAAATGGAGTTTGTGCCATTTCACCCTGCACCGCCCTCAGTGTGGAGAGTGAGCCACCAATGCCTGTAACAGTAAATAGCAGTGAATTTTTTTTTTGCCTGAGGACCTGCAAAACTAAAAACATGTGACCACAGGTCCTGTGCACACAACAAAACCACATAAAATAATAACACATCCTGGCCACTAGGTGGCAACATAGCAGTGGAAATATATACACTTAATAAAGCAATAGCAATATTTATTCTACAGGATCTGGACCAGTCAATAAAGAGCAGTGAGAGCAGCATAAATCAATACACTTGGGGCTTATACAGACGAGTGTATAATATTTCTCTGTGTTGTCCATTAAAAAAAAAGACAGCACACGGACCCATGCAATTCAATGGGGCTGTTCACAAGGCAGTTGTTTTAACGGTCTGTGCGAAGGGCCGGTGAAAAAATAGGACATGTCCTGTTTTGTCAGTTTTCACGGATCTCTCGATAGACTCCAGCTTGCAAAGTGCCGAGAAGGACGCTTTCTGCGACCGGCCGGCCACGGTAGAAAAGAGAGTCGAGGGCCATGGATGGAGGTCAGCCGGGAGCCCAGGAAAATGGGTGCAACACTCGTTCGTCTGAATAAGCCCTTAAAACAACAGTATATTTGTTCTTTTTGGAGGTGCTGCTCCACATTTGGGAAACTTTGGCACCCCTGCCACACCTTACAGAGGTATAATAAAGTCATTCTTCAATAGAGCTATTGTGCGGCTGAGGATAGACATTCAGTATTTAATCTGACCTTCAACAGTCCACCAATATGCAGAAGATAGGGTACAAGATGATTTCTGCAGCATCGCTGCCCGCATCACTGGGGCAACTGAAATAAAAGCTGGCCTGGGATTGAGCTGCAGTACAAGTTACAGCATAGATACATGCAGAGTTGTGTTGAGTATTGCACTTAAGGGGTTGCAATGCTCCCTTCTTTTTGGGGAGACTGTGTGTCAGACCACTGATGACAGATGGACCACCTATCCGTATGGCAGTTTCACAAGAGCGTATTATGGCTGCAAATCACGTCCGGACTACAAGCATAATGACTCAAACTAAGAGCATCATCCGTATGTAGTTTGTCCGGGACTTGCAGCCGTAATTTGGCCGCAAAAAAGTGCCCAGGTTACACATGTATGAAACTGGAGTTAAAAGGAAAACCCCTCACACAGGCATTATGTTGAATTTACTGTAGAAGGCTGCAGGCATTAGGTCTTGCCACTAATACTACTTATTTCTTCCACTCTCCAAACATGACTGAATTACACAGATAAACCTGGTCCTGCACATGCTGTGACAGTCAAAGAGGTCTGGGGATTTAATGCTCTGCTGGAATGGCTGCCTCCCAAGGACAACGGAAACTCAGAAATTACAGGTTACTCTATTCAAAAGGCTGACAAGAAGACGATGGTGAGATTTTTTTTTTTAAATATCATATAGTTTGGATGTTGATATTAGTCCCTTTCTGCCTGTCATCCTTGTTAACTCATAGTATTGTAGTCGTATGTCAAGTACTGTTTAATATTTCTTATGTTTAGTTTAGTAACCTGTCGAATAGACATAAAAACCGGTACACATTGATATAAAATAATTATATAAAAAATTGCTTTCCTAACTGCTATAAAACTTAATTGATCAAAGCATTTTAATCGGAGTATTAATGCGAATGTTTAATTTTAGTTTTATTAATTAGATCAGACTGTAGAAGAGAAATAATGTGTTTATTTTTTGTGTAGCTATTTATTTATGTTTGAAAACTTTCCTGGGGCGGCCATATTGGAGATATACCCTTCCTGTATTTAGTGTACAAACAGTGAGGCATGGTGTGTGTGCTTTATAGCACTGGAAATAAATTGGAGTCAATTGACAGAGAAATGTCAGAGATTATTACAGTCCCAAGGAAGTGATAGAATACAGTTCTCGCTCCCAGAGACCAGGGATTGACTGAGGAGATGCATACAGAGCCTCATTTTTGTGCAAAGTGTTGCTATCCTGCCTTATCTAGGCGTCCAGCAGTACAATAATGATGTAATTAAATCCCCTGCCCTCTAATGACAATGAGGTGACTTTGCTTATTGTTTCCAAGTCTATACAGCAAAGTTGACAAGTGGGTAGCAGGAAAAAGGAAGTATCAACCAATGTGACTGTACTAGTTGCCTGTGTGAAAACCAGAATATTTAAAGATTTATTTTATGTGAATAGTTACATAAAAAGTAAACAAAAAGAACCAAAGATTAAAAATATCTCAATAATAAAAAAAACAACCTGATTTAAATAAATTTCTGATGATACATTCCCTTTAACCATTATAATTCTTCATTTTTATTTCTCAGGAATGGTTCACTGTATATGAGCACAATCGTCTGCCACGCTGCACAGTTTCTGACCTGATCATGGGAAATGAATATTACTTTAGAGTATACAGTGAGAACATTGTTGGCCTGAGTGAGGCTCCAGGGGTTTCCAAGAACACAGCTGTCATCCAGAAAACTGGTGGGTAGAATATAAGACACAATGGGGCATGTCGATGCAATTACTTAAATGTATAGGACCTATGTCTGTTCTTCATAGCAAATTGTTACAGCTCATGGAGCAATAATTGGAACCCAATTCTGCGTGTCCATCTGCTAGTGATGTCACACAAGTGAAATCAGCATCCATGTGTTCTAGTCAAACTCATTTATAAAAGACCAAGCATGCTAAAGTGCACTGTAGATCATTTTCATTGTCATATCATGCTCCATCTTTACAACTGTTCTCCAAAAAAACATAAATGACTGGAATCCATTTTTTTTTAGGCTAGCAAATATCATGTTGGCCAATGGAAAGAAGTGTTTTTAAAGGGGTTTTCCTTTTTGTTAGAAGGGTCCCCCTCACAATAAGCTGATTACAAGTTGTCAAGCTTATGGAACCCCCAGCAATCAAATGTAATCTGTGAAGGAACCTGGCAGCAAGTGTCCAACTCTCCACAGCAACACCACAGGAGAAATGATTTGTGAACCATAGTGGCGCTGCTGGTAAGGAGGTTTAGAAAGATGAGGAGAATATATGAAAAACAAAGGTTTTTTTATGAGTGGCTACGCGTTTCAACACTGGACCAGCGTCCTCATCAGGCCTGATCTTTCTAAACGTCCTTACCAGCAGCGCCACTAAGGTTCACAAATTTTTTTAATTTTTCAAAAAAAGTTATTTTTCTCATCTACAATCCTCTCCAGCGGTGACTTTGTTTAGTCTTCGGTTTTTGTGTACCTGGCTGCAGCGGTCCTATGGAATTTTCATAATTTGGATAACGGCTTTATAGCCCAAACTACTTACCTGAAGATCCGTACCATTATTGGCGTCGTGTGTTTTGCTACTCCTACAGGAGAAATGAAGCATTGTACAGTTTTCATTGTAATCAATAGGTAGTCTGTGTAATGCACAGATGTGCAGGGTCCTACAGAGCAAGAAAAACACTTGTACCCTGATCTCTATTCTGGATAATAGATGAGGGTCCTGAACAGGGGACTCTCATCGTTATAACAACTTTAATATAAGACCCGCCACATCGATCAACTAATCACCATGGATCTTGCTCCTGAGTCCTTGGCAAACAACTGACTTTGTCAAGGGAACATTCGGCTGGCTGTATACAGTACAAATAGTATGACATGGTGGCCATTCAGATGAGCGGGAGCGCCCTGTATGATAGTTATTGGGCATACTTTTGTTAAAAAAATATTTTGGCTACTCAATGAGTGTAGATTGTTTAGACTTTACAGTAGAGGCTTTATTAAAGACAAGTATTCTAAGAGCTAAACCGTAAACCCAAACACACATTTAATTTCTCTTACTGTATGTCTCTACTGTACAGGTTTAATTCACAAACCTCGTGATTACGAAGAAATGGATATCAATGAGGCTCCTAAGTTCCTTACTCCTCTCACAAACCGGGTTGTAGTGGCTGGATATAGCACAGCCTTGAATTGTGCTGTTAGAGGTCATCCAAAGGTATGCAGTTGTCTCTTGTGAAAAGCGTATGGCAGAAGTTTCTATAGTGAAGAACACAAAAAAAATGTAGTCCTAGATAAGAGAAAACAAGAGTGATTTTTTTGTCTATGACATTTTTTTTTTTGTTGTAAAACCTATTGCTTAAAAGCTACGTAAACCTTTGAACACTTTTACTAAAACAATGTATTATGGTGTTTAATGCAACTTTTGAATTGCTTTTTATGAAAAAAAAAATTTTACTTTTTGAGATACGGCTTCTATGTATCCTGGATATATAGAAGCTGTTTCTTGCACTAAAACCCAAGTACATCAGGTCAGCGGGTCAGACGACTTCCATGACAGCAGGTCCTGTGTGTCTCTGAGACACAGGATCTAGCTGTTATCGAGCAACATAACACAACGATAACACATCTTCAAGGTCTACATAGACTTTAAGATCCATACCCTCTAAAGCAATCCTTTGTTTCTAATTTAGCCTAGAGTTATCTGGATGAAAAACAAAATGGAGATTAAAGATGATCCCAAATTCCTCATGAAACATAACCAAGGAGTCCTCACTTTAAACATCCGCAAGCCAAGTCCCTTTGATGGAGGGACCTACACTTGCAAGGCTATCAATGATTTGGGAGAAGCTGAGGTGGACTGCAGACTGGAAGTTAGAGGTACTATTTGTAATTTCCCTCGAAAATGTCAATCAATGGATAAGTATCAGTTCCACCTCAGAATAACTAGACCATCTGCTTGCCGAGTTGGTCAAGTCAATGTAGAGTGAATGTGGTAGCCTGTATTTCTGTGTACAAAATCGCATGTGTGTACATATGGTACATAAACACTACAAGGCTAAAATAGGCACCCTAACATTGCCTTAAGCAATGCTACATGCATCAGCACTTGGTGGTCTCCTTCAATGGGCTTGTGTGGACTACTGGTATGACGGTTTTATAATTACTTCATAGTTGAATGGAGAACCTGTAGCAGGGCAGAAATTTAAATAAACTCACTTGTTGGTAAAGTTGCATCTTATGACCGTGGTACAAAAAAGTCCAGCATCAGAGTGGGAACAGCAATTTATTGAAACATGTATAAAAGGTCTATTGGAAGACACCCAGACAGATTATCTTCTGCATAAGAGGATTTCCCTGCCACGTGGGATGGTAATCTGACTATCCTAGTTGTTTGTTTCATCATATGACCGTGCCGTCTTCAAAGTATCAGGCAGCTGATGCGAAGAATGAACATAATGCATTGACGAGCCATGGATGCATATGATAAGAATATAGTTTTACTGTCATACAAATCACTAGTTAGACCACACATGGAAAATTGTGTACACTTTTGGTCACTTTTTTGCAAGAAAGAGACAGAAGAGCTGGGGAGGAATTAGTGGAAAGCAACCAAAGTTATAAATAGAAACGGTGGACTGTATTACCCAGGGAGATTGTCAAAATTGGGGTTATTTAGTTTTAAAAATGTTGGCTTGAGGGTGACCAAATGACTATAAATATAGAAAGGGTCATTGCAGAGATCTCGCTAATGATCTTTTCATACCCACGACTGTAACTATAACATAGTTACATAGTTACATAGTTAGTACGGCTGAAAAAAGACACACGTCCATCAAGTTCAACCAAGGGACGGGAAAAGGGAAGGGAAAAATTTCTACACATAGGAGCTAATACTTTTTTGTTCTAGGAAATTATCTAACCCTTTTTTAAAGCCATCTACTGTCCCTGCTGTGACCAGCTCCTGCGGTAGGCTATTCCATAGATTCACAGTTCTTACAGTAAAGAAGGCTTGTCGCCTCTGCAGGTTGAACCTTTTTTTCTCCAGACGCAGGTAGTGCCCCCTTGTTTTTTGAGGGGGTTTTACATGGAACAGGATTTCACCATATTTTTTGTATGTGCCATTAATATATTTATATAAATTAATCATGTCCCCCCTTAGTCGTCTTTTTTCAAGGCTAAATAGGTTTAATTCTTTTAATCTTTCCTCATAACTTAGATTCTCCATGCCCCTAATTAGCTTCCTTGCTCTTCTTTGTAATTTTTCCAACTCCAGGGCATCCTTTCTATGAACTGGAGCCCAGAACTGAACTGCATATTCTAGATGAGGCCTCACTAATGCTTTGTAAAGTGGCAATATTACATCCCTGTCCCGCGAGTTCATGCCTCTTTTAATACACGACAATATCCTGCTGGCCTTTGAAGCAGCTGATTGACACTGCATGCTGTTATTTAGTTTATGATTTACAAGTACACCCAGATCCTTCTCAACAAATGAATCCGCCTGTGTAGCTCCCCCTAGGACATATGATGCATGCAGATTGTTGGTACCCAGATGCATAACTTTACATTTATCTACATTAAACTTCATTTGCCAACTGGTTGCCCAAACACTTAGTTTGTTTAAATCTGCTTGCAATTCACGAACATCTTCCATAGACTGAACTATATTACATAGCTTGGTGTCATCTGCAAAAATAGAAATAGTGCTATTAATCCCATCCTCTATATCATTAATAAATAAGTTGAATAATAGTGGTCCCAGCACTGAACCCTGTGGTACACCACTTATTACCGGGGACCATTCAGAGTAGGAATCATTGACCACAACTCTCTGGATACGGTCCTTGAGCCAATTCTCAATCCAATTACAAACTATATTTTCTAAACCTATAGTCCTTAATTTACCCATTAGGCCTCTATGGGGGACAGTGTCAAAAACACTATATCCACAGCGGCCCCTCTGTCTAGGCTTCTGCTCAACTCTTCATAAAAATAGATTAGGTTAGTTTGACAACTACTGTCCTTAGTCAAACCGTGCTGGCTGTCACTTATAATACTATTTATTGTCACATAATCCTGTATATAGTCCCTCAATATCCCCTCAAACATTTTCCCCACGATGGATGTTAAGCTTACTGGTCTATAATTACCCGGGGAAGACCTAGAGCCCTTTTTTAAAATAGTCACCACATTTGCCCTGCGCCAGTCCCTTGGCACTATACCAGTCACTAGAGAATCTCTGAATATTATGAAAAGGGGGACAGAAATAACTGAACTAAGCTCTTTAAGAATTCTAGGGTATAACCCATCTGGTCCCGGGGCCTTGTGCACATTTATTTTATTTTATTTAGCTTGTACCATATCTACATTCATCCAATTCAGTATATCAACTGATATATTAACAGCACTGGCAGTGGCTACATCAGCTGCTCTTTCTTCTGTTGTATATACAGAGCTAAAGAACCCATTTAGTAACTCTGCCTTCTCTTGATCCCCTGTGACCAACTCCCCATTACCACTATCTAGGGGTCCTACATGTTCAGACCTTGGCTTTTTAGCATTTATATACTTAAAGATTTTTTTGGGGATTTGTTTTACTATCCTTGGCCACCTGCCTTTCATTTTGTATTTTTGCTAATTTTATTACATTTTTACAGATTTTATTAAGCTCTTTATATTTTACAAAGGCTGCAGATGTACCCTCAGATTTGTATTTTTTAAATGCCCTTTTTTTGTCATGTATTGCCCGTTTAACAGAAGGTGTAAGCCATGTGGGATTTAATTTTAGTCATTTATACTTGTTACCTATAGGAATAAATTTTGCACTATAATTACCCAAAGTAGATTTGAAAATCTCCCATTTATCATTTGTCCCATTATTTGACATTAGTTCTTCCCAGTCTATATCCTGAATTTCAGCCCTCATCCTGGGGAAATTGGCTTTCTTAAAATGAAATGTTTTTGACCTCCCAGCCTGCATTTGTTTTTTACAGTATAGGTAAAATGTAACTATATTGTGATCACTGTTACCAAGGTTTTCACGAACATTGACATTCCCAACAAGATCTGCATTATTAAAAATGACCAGATCCAATAGAGCTTCACCTCTAGTCGGGTCTTCCACAAACTGGCCCATAAAATTTTCCTGCAACAGGTTGAGGAAATGTCTCCCCTTTGCAGTTGAAGCCGAACCATGACACCAATTAATATCCCGGAAATTAAAATCTCTCATTATCACTACAGTACCCGCCTGTGCAGCCCGCTCCATCTGTTTATATAGCTGACCTTCCATCTCCTCAGTTATATTGGGGGGTCTATAGATTACACCAAAAGTAATTTTTTCAGTGTTTACTTCCCATTCTAGTTCCACCCACAAGGTTTCAACCTCCTCACAGTATTCACCCACTATTGTCTCTTTCACACTCGCCTTCATATCACTTCTCACATACAGACATACACCACCGCCTTTCCTATTTGTCCTGTCTTTCCGAAACAGTGTAAAACCCTGTAGATTTACAGCCCAGTCATGTGAAGGGTCCAGCCATGTTTCAGCAACACCAACTATATCTATATTTTCTTCCAGTACCAAGGTCTCCAGCTACCCCATTTTGCTTGCTAGACTTCTGGCATTTGTGAACATACACTTTAACTTGCCTTTCAGTTTTTCACTTTTATTATCAGAAATGTGATTTGACATTATTTGGGCATTTTTATTTACACTGCTGTTTTATAACAAAAGGATCTCCTTATCCTGTGGTCTAGTCCTCTCCCCACATTCTGTTTCTCCCCCCCACCAATATAGTCTGACCCCTCTCTAACCTGACTACCTCTTTTTTTCTACATTGACCTCCCTCCTCAGCCCTAGTTTAAATACTCCACCACCCCAGCTAGAATTCTCTCCCCCAGCACAGCGGACCCCCTTCCATTTAGGTGCAAATCATCTGCAGAATACAGTTTGTACCCTAATGAAAAGTCAGCCCACTGCTCTAGGAACCCAAAGCCTTCTCCTCTACACCAAGACTTCAGCCATGCATTTAACTCCCTGAGCTCCCGCTGTCTTTCCTGTGATGCGCATGGCACAGGCAGTATGTAATGACCGGGGGGTAGGGAAACGGACAAGTGAGCCCTAATCTACCCACCACTCTGTCCCTGCCTACTTGCAACGACCCGCCCTAGGCGACGGGGTACAACTGGGCGGCGGTCCCTGCACTCAGTAAGTGCACGACAAACATACAAGGGAATACAGGCAAGGGAAAGGGGCAGATGCCCACGGCAACATCGTGAGCAACCAGAGTGGTGAACGAGCCGAGTCAAGCCAGGAGTGTGCGAGGTACCAAACGAAGAGCAGAAGAGTAGTCAGTAAGCCAGGGTCTGTATGGAGCAGGAACAAAATAGAAGGAGCTGTAGCTGGGCCAGGAAACCACACGAAAAAGAATAACAAGCAAGGAGGAACAGGAAATGCAGGTATAAATAGACAGAGGGCGGGAGCTAGCTGAGTCTGGCCAGGCTACGATAGGCTCTCCCACTCCTAAGCCTGCCAGCCTGAGTGGTGGAAGCTGGAGTCAGTCTCAGGGATGTAGATTCAGGTGCTGACTGATTAATTAAGGGAGTTAACCCCGAAGCTGTGTCTGGCAGATCCTTTACAGTACCCCCCCTTTTATGAGGGGCCACCCGACCCTTTCTAAGTGGACCTGGCTTACTGGGGAAACGCAGGTGGAACCTCCTGACCAATACCCCAGCGTGAACATCCCGGCGGGTACCCAAGTCCTCTCCTCAGGCCCGTAACCTCTCCAATGGACCAGGTACTGGAGGGAGCCTTGGACCATCTTGCTGTCCACAATCCTGGCCACCTCGAATTCCACCCCCTCAGGGGTGAGGACGGGAACAGGAGGCTTGTTATTATGTAATGACCGGGGGGTAGGGAAACGGACAAGTGAGCCCTAATCTACCCACCACTCTGTCCCTGCCTACTTGCAACGACCCGCCCTAGGCGACGGGGTACAACTGGGCGGCGGTCCCTGCACTCAGTAAGTGCACGACAAACACAACAAACATACAAGGGAATACAAGCAAGGGAAAGGGGCAGATGCCCACGGCAACACCGTGAGCAACCAGAGTGGTGAACGAGCCGAGTCAAGCCAGGAGTGTGCGAGGTACCAAACGAAGAGCAGAAGAGTAGTCAGTAAGCCAGGGTCTGTATGGAGCAGGAACAAAATAGAAGGAGCTGTAGCTGGGCCAGGAAACCACACGAAAAAGAATAACAAGCAAGGAGGAACAGGAAATGCAGGTATAAATAGACAGAGGGCGGGAGCTAGCTGAGTCTGGCCAGGCTACGATAGGCTCTCCCACTCCTAAGCCTGCCAGCCTGAGTGGTGGAAGCTGGAGTCAGTCTCAGGGATGTAGATTCAGGTGCTGACTGATTAATTAAGGGAGTTAACCCCGAAGCTGTGTCTGGCAGATCCTTTACACAGTATTCCTGAGAATACAAACTTGGAGGTCCTTCCCTTCAGCTTGTAGCCTAGTTCTTTAAAATTATTCTTAAGGCTCCTCCACCTACCATTTATTCTGTCGTTGGTACCGACATGGACCACAACAGCTGGATCATCACCAGCCCCTCCCAGCAATTTGTCCACCCGTTCCACCACATGCCGAACCCTGGCACCAGGGAGACAGCAAACCATTCGGTTGAGGTGGTCTTGGCGACAAATTATTCTATCCGTCTTCCTGATTATAGAATCCCCTACGACTATCAATTGTCTTGGCTTACCTGCATTACCATCCCGCCGACTACTAGCTGGGCTGTTCTCCCGGCTGTTAGGGAGATCAGTATCCACTAGGGCTGCCATTTCTAAGACCGACACCTTCACATCATCACCCAACTTGGCAATTTTTTGCTTGGAATGTCAGAAACAGGATTGGCCTTCCTTTTCTTAGACCCCTTTCTACTGCCCCTAACTACATTAACCCAGCTACTTGCCTGATCCTGCTCACCCATGTCTTCACCCTCCAGTTCTAACCCACTAACTGCATGCTCCGTGAGTAGCAAGCTCCGCTCAAGATTGTCTATCTTCCTCAGTGTTGCATTCTGCTCCTCCAGATCTCTAATGCGAGCTTCCAGGTGACCAACATGCTCACATCTGCCACAGAGGTATTCACCCTGGAACTCAGGCTCCAGTCGTGCATACATATGGCAAACTGTGCACTGAAGAAAACCCCCAATCTTGCTGGCCATTATCCCAGTTACAAAAAAACAGCGAACAGTTGTTAATGCAAAAAGAATAGAAGAGTACTTACTGGGGATTTAACTCCTCTTTTTTAACTCCGGTTTTTGTAACTCCACTTGATATACAAACCACTTGTTTAGCAAACCCACCAGAGCAGGCTCTACAGAGTACTGAGGCCTAATTTATACCACCTGGGACCACCTAACCCCTCCCCCTAGTAACCTGCTCAGCAGGAAGTAAGCTGCAAAGAAAAAATGGTTTTAAATTGTGTCACTTTTGCAAACTTTTTAGCAAGCAAGCAATCAATTCATATATCACATACAATGGCCCCCCACTTTGTCACACACAACACAGTAAGTAAATCCGTTTTTTGTAACTCCACTTGATATACAAACCACTTGTTTAGCAAGCCCACAAGAGCAAGGAGGCATCCACGGCATCGGAAGTGGTTATGGTTAATTTATTGAAAAATTTAAAAGGGGTCTGGATGTAACATACACAGGGCCGCCATCAGGAATTTCAGGGCCCCCTACAGCTAAATTTTCGGGGCCCCCCTACCGTGGCACCGCCTGTTAACGGTACTCCGTCCAGCACTATATCATGGTACCCAGGGCCGCCATCAGGGGGGGGTATTAGGAGTACTGATGTGAGAGGCCCGGCCAAACCTAATTGAAAGGGGGGCCCGGCAAACTGCCGCGACTTGCCTTTGGTAGAAAAAAAACAGGCCCCTGCAATGGGGCCCGTTTTTTTCACCAAAAGAATGTCATGAGCTGCGGGCCCCCCTTTCAATTAGGTTTGGCCGGGCCTCTCACATCAGTACCCCTAATACCCCCCCTGATGGCGGCCCTGGGTAGCATGGGGGTCGTCATGGGGGCCGTCAAACACCGCCGCCCGTGCGACCGATCACGCGCACCCGCAAACTCCCGCGCATGTGCACCGGCGACCGCCTGGAACCGCGCACCGAATTTTGAGGCAGATTTTGACCTGCCCACACTATCTTGCCGCGTTTTTTGCCTGCGGCGATTGAGGACAGCAGACAGAAAACGCAGCGAAAAATGCATTTTCTGCCTCCCATTGATTTCGATGGCAGGTCAGAGGCGGAACCGCGGCAAGAAAGGACGTGCTGCTTTTTCTTTTTTCCGCGACTGGCTCCCATTGATTTCAGATTAAATCAATGGGAGGTGGTTTTGGAAGTTTTTTGGTGCTGATTCTGACGCAGTGTCCGAGTCAATATCAAGGGCCAAAAACTCTGTGAACTGGGCCTTATTGTTAGGGCTTATTCAGACGAACGTGTAATACATCCGTGCAACGTGTGTGATTTTCACGCGCCTCGCACGGACCTATGTTACTCTATGGGGCCGTGCAGACTGTCAGTGATTTTCACTCGCCTCGCACGGACCTATGTTACTCTATGGGGCCGTTCAGACTGTCAGTGATTTTCACGCAGCGTGAGTCCGCTGCGTAAAACTCACGACATGTCCGATATTTGTGCATTGTTCGCGCATCACGCACCCATTGAAGTCAATGGGTGCGTGAAAATCACGCCCAGCACTTCCGCAGCCATATAAACTATGAATGAAAACAGAAAAGCACCACGTGCTACAAACATACAAACAGAGTGTCATAATGATGGCGGCTGCGCGAAAATAACGCAGCCGCGCATCATACGCTGCTGACACACGGAGCTGTTATGGACCTTTTGCAAGCGCAAAACGCCACGTTTTTGCGCGTGCAAAAAGCACACGCTTGTGTGAATCCGGCCTTAGGGTAGGAACACACTCGGCATGAACGCTGCGGATTTTATGCAACACATTTTATTGTGGATAATCCGCAGCGTATTACAGTCGCAGCAGAGAGGATGAGATATGAACAAATCTCATCCACACGCTGCAAAAATAATGGACCTGCAGTGTGGCTTTTGGCTTTTTAAGCCGCAGCGTGTCAATGTATTCTGTGGGATCGCTGCTCCTCTGTTGCGGAAATGCTGCGGTTCTGCCGCAAAAATCACAAATGAGAAAAAAAAAAAAGGCACTTTTTAAAATTGATAAAAAAGTTTAGACTTGCCCCGGCCGTAGTCCTGGTGACGCGATCCTCTATTCTTAGCGCAGCTCGGCCTCCTGTCATGACGTTTCATCCCATGTGACTGCTGCAGGTCACATGGTCTACAGCGTCATCCCAGGAGGCGGGGCTACGTTCAGAAGAGAGAGATGCGTCACCTAAACTACGGCCAGGGCAAGTCTAAAGTTTTTTTTCCCTGCAGGATTCCCGCAGCGGACACGCCTCACCAAACCTGCGCCACTATTTGGTGCGGTTTTGCTGGCAGAATTCCCTGCGGCTACCGGGGCGGATAAGCTGTGTAGTTTTACTCAGCATATCCGCCTAGTGTGTCCCTTATGATGTCGCTCCTGGAGCTGCTGCCGCTCTCTAAATAGGCAATTGGTTCAGTAGAATTTGGAATTATTTTTTTTTGTGAACCAGCTTAAAAAAATACAAAACTTTTGTGTTAGGGCCTGTTCACATCACCGTTCGCTTCCGTTCCGTCTGAGGTTTCTGTCGGGTGAACCCCGCAACGGAAAGTGAAAGTGACAGCACAGCTTCCGTTTCAGTCACCATTGATCTCAATGGTGACGGAAACATCGCTAATGGTTTCCGTTCGTCACCATTCCGGCTGGTTTTCGGACGGAATCAATAGCGCAGTCGACTGCGCTAATGGTGATGGAAACGGAAGCTGTGCTGTCACTTTCATTTTCTGTTGCGGGGTTCACCCGACAGAAACCTCAGACGGAACCCCGGAATGGAAGCGAACGGTGATGTGAACAGGCCCTAACACAAAAGTTTTGTATTTTTTTAAGCTGGTTCCCAAAAAAAAATAATTCCAAATTCTACTGGACCAACTGCCTATTTAGAGACCGGCAGCAGCTCCAGGAGCGACATCATAAGGAACACACTAGGCGGATATGCTGAGTAAAACTACACAGCTTATCCGCCCCGGTAGCCGCAGGGAATTCTGCCAGCAAAACCGCACCAAATAGTGGCGCAGGTTTGGTGAGGCATGTCCGCTGCGGGAATCCTGCAGGGAAAAAAAAGTTTAGACTTGCCCCGGCCGTAGTCCTGGTGACGCGTCTCTCTCTTCTGAACGTAGCCCCGCCTCCTGGGATGACGCTGTAGACCATGTGACCGCTGCAGCAGTCACATGGGATGAAACGTCATGACAGGAGGCCGGGCTGCGCTAAGAATAGAGGATCGCGTCACCAGGACTACGGCCGGGGCAAGTCTAAACTTTTTATCAATTTAAAAAAGTACCTTTTTTTTTTCTCATTTGTGATTTTTGCGGCAGAACCGCAGCATTTCCGCAACAGAGGAGCAGCGATTCCACAGAATACATTGACATGCTGCGGCTTAAAAAGCCAAAAGCCACACTGCAGGTCCATTATTTTTGCAGCGTGTGGATGAGATTTGTTCATATCTCATCCTCTCTGCTGCGACTGTGATACGCTGCGGATTATCCACAATAAAATGTGTTGCATAAAATCCGCAGTGTTCATGCCTAGTGTGTTCCTACCCTAAGGCCGGATTCACACGAGCATGTGCTTTTTGCACGCGCAAAAAACGTGGCGTTTTGCGCATGCAAAAGATCCATAACAGCTCCGTGTGTCAGCAGCGTATGATGCGCGGCTGCGTGATTTTCGCGCAGCCGCCATCATTATGACACTCTGTTTGTATGTTTGTAGCACGTGGTGCTTTTCTGTTTTCATTCATAGTTTATACTGCTGCGGAAGTGCTGGGCGTGATTTTCACCCACCCATTGACTTCAATGGGTGCGTGATGCGCGAAAAATGCACAAATATCGGACATGTCGTGAGTTTTACGCAGCGGACACACGCTGCGTGAAAATCACTGACAGTCCGCACGGCCCCATAGAGTAACATAGGTCCGTGCCAGGCGCGTGAAAATCACGCACGTTGCACGGATGTATTACACGTTCGTCTGAATAAGCCCTAACAATAAGGCCAAGTTCACAGAGTTTTTGGGCCTTGATATTGACTGGGACACTGCGTCAGAATCAGCACCAAAAAACTTCCAAAACCGCCTCCCATTGATTTAATCTGAAATCAATGGGAGCCAGTTGCGGAAAAAAGAAAAAGCAGCACGTCCTTTCTTGCCGCGGTTCCGCCTCTGACCTCCCATCGAAATCAATGGGAGGCAGAAAATGCATTTTTCGCTTCGTTTTTTGTCTGCTGTCCTCAATCGCCGCGAGCAAAAAACGCAGCAAAAAAACGCGGCAAGATAGTGTGGGCAGGTCAAAATCTGCCTCAAAATTCTTTAAGGAATTTTGAGGCAGATTTTTTTTTGCCTGCAAAATACTGTGTGAACAGGGCCATACATAAACAGCACTTTGAGATAATTTACTCACCGTGTCAGAAGAGCTGCTCCCACTCAAGTCCTCTTCCGGCGATGTCTTCCAGGCGAGGTCTTCGGTCCAGACGTCCAGTCCTTCACCTCCAGCCAGGCTCCAGGTAAGTTTTGTCCATGTGTGTCCGCGGCTGCGCGCGCTTCGTTCGCGGGTGCGCGCGCGGCCGATCGCGGGTGCGCGCGCGGCCGATCGCGGGTGCGCGCGCGGCCGATCGCGGGTGCGCGCGCGGCCGATCGCGGGTGCGGGCGTTCGTGGGTGCGCGCTCGCGAGTGCGCACGCGCGGGAGTTTCCTTGTGCGCGCGATCGGGTGCGCGCGCGCGGGCGGACTGTTTGACGGCCCCCCATGACGAGGGGAGGGGGCCCGCAGCAGCAGCAGCAACAGCAGCAGCAGCTCACGACATTCTTTTGGTGAAAAAAACGGCCCCATTACAGGGGCCCGTTTTTTCCTACCAAAAGAATGTTGCGGCAGTTGCCGGGCCCCCCTTTCAGTTAGGTTTGGCCGGGCCCCTCACACCACTACCCCTAATACCCCCCTGATGGCGGCCCTGAACATACATGGATGAATTACATATTATGGACATTATTCTCCACTGGGAACACAGGAGCACAACACAGTCACATATACTGCAAAATAGGTTTGTACCTTGGACCTGTACTGCAGTTCCTATGCCTCTTGGTGCCTTCGTGCGCCGTGAGGCCAAAAGCGCCAAACCATTCTTAGGAAGGCCAGTGACTGCAGTTGATCAAGAACATATTGAGGAAATGATGTGAGCATATAACTGAAGATAGATTAATGCCATTGAATAAATAGGTTTATAGCCGTTATCACATTCTCCAGGAAGTCCTGAGCCATCTCTTAGTGATTTTCATCTGTTTCTAAAATTGAGGAAAGATCTATGGATCTCCTTTTATGCTGAAAAATGTCTGCAGTATGACAGTGGTATTGGAAAAAGGTCCCCACTTTTTAAGAATTTAATCAAAATAAAAAAAAATGGGTAAAAGTGCATTTAACTTGGGGCAAAATATTTCAGCCTGGCTTTCTATGTTCATATGAACATCAGTTATCGATAAAAGTTATTAGCTTAGCAGCCATGTTATACGGTGACACATTTTGGGGGGATCGGCTCAGAACCTTGTATCGAGTCCCCAATCCAGAGAGGGATTTGATAATAATTTGATCTATGTACTTAAGTACCTAAATCATTGTAATGAACAAATAATAGAAACACTAAAAACGACAGTACAACTATAAATACAATAACAGAAATAAGTGAGCAGAAGAGGAACCTGCAAAGGAATAATATTTATAGAGAGCAGTTGATCAGTATTACACATTTTTTTTCAGTTGTATGACCCTAAAAAGAAGCATTTGATTAAATTAAAAAAATTATATGTATTGTACATACTGTAGTTGCACACACTAGTGTAAATTCATCAAGTGGGCTCCACCTAGATGAAGCCTTATTGTAAATATATATTTTTAGTATTTGAAAAACCATCCCATTTCATATGAACCCGGTTATCCTATCATTTTAAGTTTAGATAAATATACTGTGATGAATTATTTAAGTAATGTAAAATGTTCTTTTTCTCTTTTAATTACTCAGTTCCCCAATAAATGCATCTTGACCTATTTGACAAGGCGATACGTACAGTAAGTAGCACCTATGATGTCACACTTGGTCTAAACAACAATGGGTTATTCATACAATTGTTTGTAGCATCCATGTTGTGGTTTAAAAATGTTTGGGTCTGCCAGTCCAAGAGCTGTTCCTTGTTAGCGACTCTACGCTATAGCTCAGAGGGGGGTCCCAAATGGATGACCACCCTCTATGATGCCCATATGACCTGAAAGGGGTTGTCTTCACAAGGCATCCCCTTTAAGCCATAAAAGATTTTAGAACTACTACATGGTTTACTTGCGTGGTATTTAATAGCATTAACTGGAAATAGATATATAAATATGGAGCCAACACATTGTGGCTGACAAATGTTTTTTTTTTTTCTTACATTACATAATTTCTAGCTCAATGAATACTGCTGTTCTTGATCAATCTGTGATATGGTGGACAGACACCATGATGGAAACCGGGCAGACCCTATTAAAGTCAATAGTGTCAGTTGAGCGACGTTGGCGTCCACCATGTGATGGATGCGTCAGAGCATTGAATTTCATTTTCCTGCTCCTATGATAGAACAAAAAAACTGGATTCATAGTGCAGATTTGAACATAGCCTTATTTGTTACTTACTTTGCTTAGAAAATTATTCAGGAATGTAGATGTAACGTTATTATCATATTTTTATAATAATTTTCCATGCCAACAAATCCCTTAATCTTCTTTCTTTATAATTGAAATTCAGGGATAAATTACATGTCGGATTTTCTTAATCACAAGTTAAAGAAAGAAAATTGTCTTCATCGTCTCTCGTGATGTGGCGTCATGTATGTGATATCATTGCTGTTGTATTTTATTGTATTTTTACCTAAGAGCCTCTTGCGACTGATAAACAAAATGCTTCTCTGTTCTGTTAGGGCCTGTTCACATCAGCGCTCGTTTCCGCTGAGGGGTTCCGTCTGAGGTTTTCGTCGGGTTAACCCCTCAGCGGAAACTCAAACGGAAACCTCAGCTTCCATTTCGACTGCGCTATTGCTTCCATCTAAAATCACGGTACCCTGTCACAACAGTGACAGACGGAAACCATTAGCTAGGTTTCCGTCACCATTCAGTTCAATGGTGAGGGAAATGGAAGCTGAGGTTTTCGTTTGACTTTCCGCTGAGAGGTTAACCTGATGGAAACTTCCGACGGAACCCCTCAGCGGAAACAAACGCTGATCTAAACACACCCTTAACTGGTTATTGAAGTTTCCTCTATTGTAACAATCTCTTAGCCTGTTTGTGACTATCCAATAACACATATGCAGCAGTTTTGATTTGAAGGTATGTTCTCTGTATCTGTATTTCCATGTAATTACACTGTATGCTGTTGCATTGAAAGTGTGCCTGATAAACCAACAAACTATAGTGTTGGCCCAAAAAAACAGGCAAAGATATGTATGAAGACTAAGATAAGAGAATTAGGTCATTGGGAGCGGAAAAACATGGATTGCTTATATGCTTGACAAAAACCCTTCTAAATGCCTGCGGTCAGTTAAATCAAGAGCAATGGGCATGAACATTAAGGAAGAAGAAGTTGAATCTTTCTATATACTACTTACACTTATACTTTATTCGTATCACTTAGTGTAAAGTTAGTTGAACATGTGGTTGCTCAACTAATATGATTTGTGTAGGGTAGTGGTTAGAAAATGTCTACTGGATGAGATGGCATTGGAGGAAGACTTGGCAGCCACAGTTCTTCCAAGACAAAACCTACTAAGACAGTGACCAACCACTATTCTAATATAGGCATGTCTAGGAAATGAACTAAATAACCATTTAGACCACGAAGGTTACCAAGTCCATCAATGCTTTCGGCAGATCATAACATGGCACAATTGTCAATTCAGGAACTATATGGTCATTGTAATGGATATTTTTAGGTTCATCCTAGCTTGTGAGGCTTGGGAAGTTACAAACTATATATTTTAATATTCTATGAAAACAAATGAATTATGAGTGAATTGATTTGAAAGATGCGTCTAGATGGGTATTTCAGTATGTAATAATAAGAGAATAGGTGGACACTTGGAAAGAAACTGTGATTTAGAATGAGGAACAAACGATTGTTTCCAGCAAGAGCCCAACTAGTTAAAAGGATTAAAGAATAGGGAGAGAACCTCCAGCTCACCTGACACACTCCTGTGTGTCGTAGATAGCGCCCGGATCCTCATGTCGGCACACGGATATCAACAGGAAAAAAGAGGAGGAAGGAACGCGTAGGCCTAGAGGATACCACCTCCCCACTTCGTACACACCCAGGACTTTCACAACTGGACTACTTGTTTTAACCTATACCAAATTAAACTTGGAAAATCCTTTCCGTTTTATGCTACCCAGCGCTGGATCCTACCTTCCTCCTCTTTTTTCCTAGTTAAAAGGATTGTCTGGTTTTGAAGAAACATTCAAAACGCTATTAGGGAATTCTAAGCTTATAGCAGGGAGTCCCTCACTCAGGAGACCATTAATTAGCCAGCACAGGCGGTATTATGTAATATTTAATTTCTCCTATGGTGGTGCTGCAGGGAAATTTATGCCAGACTCCTTCACAGATTACAGGTAATTGCCTGGAGTCATAGACAACCAGTTATCAATTTATTTTTGGGAGGGGCCTTAAAACAGCAAGGGATTATCTAAAGAGGACAATCCATTTAACTGTTTACCAGTTTAATCGATCGGTACAGAACCATAGACATTTGTCAAATATAAAAAATCCTATATTGACATTTTGAATGTAAAAGCATGACATGACTAAGTCATCAATTGATTATTTTTGTCAGCATGATCAGAGTGAAGTTCATACATTATGAGTAGTATAGCAATATATAAAGTAATTAAAGAAATTATCAAAATGCTTAACTAATTCGGGTGACTTTGCACCCATGATAAATATCCACCTTTTGTGACATTTCTCCTCTGGTCAAGGTACCAAGTTGACTTCTTCAGGTAAGGAATATTGTAGTAACTGCTTGACCCCATTGTAACAGTTTCGTGTTCAAGATCAAAACATTCAAGGACAAAAGAGTTAATTTATTGTGTTTTCGGACTTGTGTGTAACAATGAACACAATCAACAAACTATAAATGCTTTCTGTTACGTTATGAAAATTTCCTCCAAATTCTGTATTCTCTCGTAGCTAACTGACTGCATTGAGCTCTGAACAGAGTTATGATGTAGTGATCTGGATGCCCGGGCTTATTGCAGTTGCATCCTTTAACACTGTTCAGAATTTGGTATCATTGTCTTGTTTTACATTATGTATTGTGGCATCAATTAATGTAAAAACCATTGTCTAATATTGCAACTTTTTGAACATAAGTGCAGTGTTTATTAGCGATCATTGTACTATCTGGATGGAAATTACCATCTATTAATAATTAAAGTTGTGGAAACTTTTGCTGAGCTCTTTACTGCTGTTCCAGAATGGAGTAACAATGGCATTTTAATGCAGGATTATGATTGTTATCTGTCAAATAAAAATTACAAGAGAAATGAAGTCTGGAATGATTATTTATGTCAAATTTGATGGACAGACAAGTAAAATCGTGGGAGAAGTAAATCCTTTTGTAAAATTTGGCTATATTATAACATGTACCGTACAAATAGGTGCAATTATTTATTCCCACTTGCAAAGGTAACCAAAAATATCACAAATAAGGGCTTGATCACAATGTACTTTTAAGAACTGTTTAGTGCCCCCCTTTTATCTTAAGGACTTAAGCATTTCAATAGATACCAGGAGAGAGGAGACGGTAAATCTTTACTTTGAGTATTGTTTTGTTTTTACGTTTCAAATCTGTTATCATTTTTGGAAATGGGAGATCAAATGGACGGCAGCTGACTATAAGAATTTATATAATATCGATTAGATATTCCATTTCTGTTTGATTACCGAGGGTCCAACTGCTGGTAGCAAGCTGATGGCTAAAACAAAAGGGCTGTAGTGTCTTCAGGTGTTTTTCCAAAACAGCAGCATTCAATTCAGGATTGAGATTATTCGGGAAAAAAGGTGAAGGTGTCAAAACCCCTTATTTTAGGCATCAGTGGGGGTCCTGCTGATCAGACATGATAGCCCCCTTTAAAATGACAGCATAAATGAGCCCGAATGCAATGATCCTAGCAATACAAACTACAATGTAATAACATTTTTGGGAAAGGATTCTGATATTATTTTTATAGTTCATAATTAGAGATGAGCTACATAATGGTAAGAGCAGAGTTCACAGCAGCACAGAGTATTTCAGGAGAGGAGCGTGCAGATTCAGTGCTGCTGTGAACTCTGCTCTTACCATTACGTAGCTCAGTCTGTTACCTCTCCTCCACTCCTGTCCTCAATAACACCTTCACATGATTGGCAAGTCACCACCCCGCACAAGATCCGCACGCTCATCTCCTGAAATACTCTGTGCTGCTGTGAACTCTGCTCTTACCATTACGTGGTGACTTGCCAATCATGTGAAGGTGTTATTGAGGACAGGAGTGGAGGAGAGGTAACAGACTGAGAGCTACGTAATGGTAAGAGCAGAGTTCACAGCAGCACAGAATATTTCAGGAGAGGAGCGTGCAGAGTCTGTGCTGCTGTGAACTCTGCTCTTACCATTACATAGCTCAGTCTGTTACCTCTCCTCCACTCCTGTCCTCAATAACACCTTCACATCCGCACGCTCATCTCCTGAAATACTCTGTGCTGCCTTAAACTCTGTGGACAGGTCAGGATCCTGTTTCTTTTAAATGCTGCACTGTAGCGCAGCCTTATATAGTGGATTGAGCGGGTTCCCCAGCAGCATTTAAAAGAAACAGGATCCTGACCTGTCCACAGAGTTTAAGGCAGCACAGAGTATTTCAGGAGAGGAGCGTGTGATTGGCTGCAGAGGCCGCTGCAGCCTGTGATTGGCTGCAGAGGCGGTCACGTGGGATCAAGCGTCATCCCTGGAGGCCGGCCTTCTGACGTCATCCTGACGTGCGTGACCGCCACTACAGCCTGTGATTGGCTGCAGCGGCGACATGGATGAAACGTCATCGCTGGAGGCCGGACAGGAGGAAAGTAAGTATGCCATTTTTTTAT
Organism: Rhinoderma darwinii; assembly: GCF_050947455.1. Classification (NCBI taxonomy): domain Eukaryota; kingdom Metazoa; phylum Chordata; class Amphibia; order Anura; family Rhinodermatidae; genus Rhinoderma; species Rhinoderma darwinii. The sequence continues at coordinate 48,976,133 of NC_134696.1, forward strand.
TTTATTTTTTTATTACATTAAAATTGTATTTTCCGCGCGCCGAGCATGGTACTGTCAAGGTTGCTGAAAGAGTTAGTGCAGCCCATTAACTCTTTCAGCACCCTGGACAGTACCATGCTCGGCGCACGGAAATTACAGGTTCGGTCAGAACTAGTTCGGTCCGAATCGAACTTTTTCGTGAAATTCGGCGAACTAGCCGAACCGAACTTTTCATAAGTTCGCTCATCTCTATTCATAATATCTGGTATCAGAAGAAATACCAAAAATATGATACTAAAACTTAAGCTACAGGGAGATTTACAGTAGCAAGGTTACACTTTAATTTCTAGAAACCTAAAGTAAATTTTTGACATGAGACCTCCCAAAACACCTGAACTCCTCTGGCGCTAATAAACTCATGTCATCATAGATAGGTCTGAAGGTGACATAAATACAGTTCTGCTAGGTGGGATCTTCAATGATTCCTAAAATTAAGTGGCTGAGGTGCACTATGGGACTGCGCTGCCCCTGCTCAGAAATTTGTGGTGGAAATCCCCAGCAGGGCTTGATTGCTCTGTAGATATCAAATTCATCATAGTTGGGAGTCTGAGCTTACTAGTATCAAGTCCGGGCATCTATATAACATAGAACATACATTTTGCATCAATCATATAATTGGCTAAAATACATCATACTAGACCATTCTCCAGTTTTGAACAATGAACTTCTGATCATAGTGACAACAAAATCAGGACCTTTGGTCATAGACTACAATTCAGTTCTGAAATAAGACAACAGATCATAATAAAATTTATCAGCATGAAGTTGCTGTTACAAAATCTCCAATGCAGCTTAGTCACACTGGTATAAAGAACTCTCTTGTCATTTAAAAACATCTAAGGACACAGGAAGGTGGCATATAGATAAAAAAAAGGTAAGTGAATTGTGAAGAGATGGACTGTGACAATTATGAGATAGGAAGCCGCAATCAGATATCATGTGGTTGTAGGACATCACCACAAGATTGTAGCCAGTGTACATCATATAACCTGTTCATATAGATCATCCTTGCTATCATCTTATGAGGCAGGGGAACTTAAAGGGATTTTTCCACCAAGGACATTTATGACATATCCACAGTATATGTCATAAATGTCAGATAGATGCGGGTCCCACCTTTGGTACCCGCAGCTATCTCTAGAAAGGGGCCCCATAAACCCTGTTCTACCTTCTTCAGCTCTCGCTGCCTCCTGGCCACTTCCTGACTTTATGGTCAGCGTTGCATGCGAGCTATGCTGTTTCCGTAACTACTATTCAGTTCTATGGGACTTACGGAAACAGCGTAGCTCAGTGAGCTACTCTGTTTCCTTCTTCATGGTCGGAATTCACCTGCTTCTGCTGCAACACAGAGCGGCAGAACAGGGTTTTAGGGGGCCCCGTTCTAGAGATAGGTGCAGGTCCCAGAAGTGGGACCCGCATCTATCTGACACTTATAACACATCCTGTGGATATGTCATAAATGTCCCTGGTGGGAAAACCCCTTTAATGCCCCCTCAGATGCCAGGGAGTGACTGCATCCCCTACAGCTATGCCACTCATTAATAATGTTATTCAGAATTAAAGATTCAACTTTTTCTTTTAAGCAGTTTTACTTATAAGCCATGCAAGTATGATATATTTACAAGTTCCATGCATCATATGTGGGTGTTATTTATAAATGTAACTAAAAAAAATCCAAACAGACTTGGCCAAATTTATATAGAAGACTCATGATCAATCAATAAGAAAAATGGCTTCTATTTAACAGCAAATAAATAAAAGACATTGGCCTAATAATAACAAAAGAGAAAAGTGACACAACCAAAAGCAAAAACAATTGAAAAAAATGATAAATAAATTAGCTCCATATTAACAATTATATTCACATTTTGCATGGAAGCTGTGTACATATTAGGGCTTGTTCACATCTCCGTTATAAGCCTCCGTTGCAGATTTAATAGTTTTGCTTGACAAAATAGTGTAGCATGCTGCGCTATTTTGTCTGGCAAAACAAGAGAAACCCAACAAAGGCTACTAAAGTCAATAGGTTCCACCAGGCGCCTTTGGTGTCCGTCATACGACAGATCAGGCGCTTCTTGGTTTTCCTTGTTCCTTGTTCTGCTCCTATGCAAAACAACAGAAAACCATAAAGCAGATGTGAAAACAGCCTTACTCTTTTGCAATGGAAGTGCAAATATTGAATAAATTCCTAAAGTATATATTTACTGTGTATAAAAAGTGTATGTATATATATATATATATATATATATATATATATATATACACTACCGTTCAAAAGTTTGGGGTCACCCAGACAATTTTGTGTTTTCCATGAAAACTCACACTTATATTTATCAAATGAGTTGCAAAATGACTAGAAAATATAGTCAAGACATTGACAAGGTTAGAAATAATGATTTTTATTTGAAATAATAATTTTCTCCTTCAAACTTTGCTGTCGTCAAAGAATGCTCCATTTGCAGCAATTACAGCATTGCAGACCTTTGGCATTCTAGCTGTTAATTTGCTGAGGTAATCGGGAGAAATTTCACCGCATGCTTCCAGAAGCCCCTCTCACAAGTTGGATTGGCTTGATGGGCACTTCTTGCGTACCATACGGTCAAGCTGCTCCCACAACAGCTCTATGGGGTTGAGATCTGGTGACTGCGCTGGCCACTCCATTACAGATAGAATACCAGCTGCCTGCTTCTTCCCTAAATAGTTCTTGCATAATTTGGAGGTGTGCTTTGGGTCATTGTCCTGTTGTAGGATGAAATTGGCTCCAATCAAGCGCTGTCTACAGTGTATGGCATGGCGTTGCAAAATGGAGTGATAGCCTTCCTTATTCAAAATCCCTTTTACCTTGTACAAATCTCCCACTTTACCAGCACCAAAGCAACCCCAGACCATCACATTACCTCCACCATGCTTGACAGATGGCGTCCGGCACTCTTCCAGCATCTTTTCAGTTGTTCTGCGTCTCACAAATGTTCTTCTGTGTGATCCAAACACCTCAAACTTCGATTCGTCTGTCCATAACACTTTTTTCCTATCTTCCTCTGTCCAATGTCTGCGTGCTTTTGCCCATATTAATCTTTTCCGTTTATTAGCCAGTCTCAGATATGGCTTTTTCTTTGCCACTCTGCCCTGAAGGCCAGCATCCCGGAGTCGCCTCTTCACTGTAGACATTGACACTGGCGTTTTGCGGGTACTATTTAATGAAGCTGCCAGTTGAGGACCTGTGATGCGTCTATTTCTCAAACTAGGGACTCTACTGTACTTGTCTTGTTGCTCAGTTGTGCAGCGGGGCCTCCCACTTCTCCTTCTACTCTGGTTAGAGCCTGTGTGTGCTGTCCCCCGAAGGGAGTAGTACACACCGTTGTAGGAAATCTTCAGTTTCTTGGCAATTTCTCGCATGGAATAGCCTTCATTTCTAAGAACAAGAATAGACTGTCGAGTTTCACATGAAAGCTGTCTTTTTCTAGCCATTTTGATTGTTTAATCGAACCCACAAATGTAATGCTCCAGATTCTAAACTACCTCAAAGGAAGGTCAGTTTTATAGCTCCTCTAAACAGCAAAACTGTTTACAGCGGTGCTAACATAATTGCACAAGGGTTTTCAAGTGTTTTCTAATCATCCATTAGCCTTCTAACACAGTTAGCAAACACAATGTGCCATTAGAACACTGGAGTGATGGTTGCTGGAAATGGGCCTCTATACACCTATGTAGATATTGCATTAAAAACCAGACGTTTGCAGCTAGAATAGTCATTTAGCACATTAACAATGTATAGAGTGTATTTCTGATTAATTTAATGTTATCTTCATTGAAAAAAACTGTGCTTTTCTTTAAAAAATAAGGACATTTCTAAGTGACCCTAAACTTTTGAACGGTAGTGTATAGGCGATCAGCTGAAATTTCCAAGCCGGGCATGCAGAAGCCACTACAGGGGAAATGTAGTATTACATGGTGCCCAGTATAATGAATGGGTGACCATGAAATACATGGCCAGACTGAGTTTACCAGATCCGCTTTTTATTAGAGGTTCTCCACTCCGGCGAGTAGAGAGGGGTCCTGAGAGGACGAACCCTTTCTATGATGTCAATATGTCCTACTACCACTGCTGAACTTTACTGGAGTTGCTATTTACTATACTTTCCTCAAGATATTAATCTATGGCTGCACTGAAAAAATATTTTTTAATTTTAAAAAAAGACCTGGATTAAATTTCTTAACTTGATATTTTTCTTCTTCTTATAACCCAAAATCACATAAGATGGGCATAGCACATTGGTTTCATAGAATCAAAGTATATGGAAATTCAGTGAGTAAATGGTTAATTTGCTGAATAGCTGACTCTGTCTTAAGCTCCTAACATGACACCTCTCCTGTCCTCGGCCAGAGAGCTATCACTCTTTGCAGCTGTTCTTTACTGTTCGTGAACTGCTAGGATAACTACACCGACTGAACATTTAAATCCCCCTGTAATCATATTACGCTACTCGCTACTTTTTATACTTTTACACTATAAATTAAATACCTACAGTATGAAATCTCAAAAATTAGAAGCTTCATCTGAAGTATCTTAACCCCACATTCCTACTTGCCTTAAGAATCATAAATATCACAAGACCATCTTAATCTTAAGCATTTTGTTTTATGAAGGCACAAGTAGGATACCAAAGGCTTAAAAAACTTTTCCAACTTCCCTTTTCTAAATCTTTCTCACCCTGGGTCTAGTTTAGTTATCATGAATGCATGCACCTGGCAACGGATGTACGCATAGGGAAAGGACAATAACTCAGACAACTGATGTGTGCATAAGAAAAGGGCAATAACACAGGGATTGGCGTATGACATGTTTGCTGGAGTGGGGAAAAATGTCACAAACATAACAGCCATTAGCTGCTACATTGTAGAAACTGTACAGTAGGCTATGTATGGCCATGTTATAAAGGAGGAAAAAGGGGCAATTGCCCAGGGGGCCTCTATCACCAATGGCCTCCATATCCAGTACCCTTGCTATCTACTAGCGCCACTGTAGCTCCCTAAAGGAGCGGAATCCCCATGTGGCCAGGGATTTTGGTCCTGGAGCGCTGCTTGATGTCTCTGTCCATATATGGACAGTGACATCAGGGGAAACTCCTGAAGAGAAATGCCTGGTCACAGCGTTGCAGACGCTATGACCGGGGATTCCACTCCAGGAGAAGCCAATGACGTCATGGACACAGACGACAGGAGCTTCTCCTGGAGTGGAATCGACGGTCACAGTGTCGGCACTGGACAGAGACATCAAGCAGCGCTCCAGGAGCGGAATTCCCGGCCACACGGGGATTCCGCTCCTTCAGTGAGCTACAGTGGCGCAATCTATACTGGAAGGGGGTGGGGGTTGCTATCTACAAGGGGGCTGTGGGCTGTGTGGCATCTCCTACATAAAAGGACAATTGTTCAGGAGCACACAAAATACCCAGCTTTCCCGGCTATCAAATAAATGTGTGGAAATAAACTAAGATATAACTTTTATTTAATCTAGCTATTTCGCACAGGGCGCCATCTATCCTAGGGCCGGCCCTGTTACACAGTCCACATTCAAATCAGTGGGCTGACCCTGTAATGCAGGACAGGTCCTCCGGAGCAAGAGCCACTCTTTGTAGCTGCACTCCACTTTAGTCAAGAGATTGGTATCCACCTCTATTAACTCAGAATTCACTAATTGGATGTATGAAAATGTTTTGGTTTTTTTTCAAACTGGACAACACCTTTAAGAGAGAAAAGTCCACCAGAGGAGAGCAGCTACAAAGAGCCTCTCTCTTACTGGAGGACCAATCACATCAATATATTACATGGACAGCTCATTAATTTCAATGAGAACTCTGTAAGACTTTATTACCTCTGTGGTAAAGGAATTGAACAGTTGCTGCCTGGTTTCTCCACAGGTTACATGATATGTTATCTATACAGAGTGCCTGAAGTATCATGGATTCCGTGTCACCTCGGAGCCCTAGTTTTAAATAGACTGATATGGTTAATAATTTATGCTCAACAATTTCTACAATTAGACCCAAGGAAAGAAGACCCTGCTTTAGGGTTATGTTAGGGAAGGTAAAAGTACTTGTTTTGTAGGACAACCAGCCACATGTAAGATCCAGCAAGTTAGAGAAATTGCAGAATAAAGTCCACTGAGAAGAGGAAAAGACGCATTGGAGGGCATGAGGAGGCAAAACATTACGGCAAAAAACTCAATTTGACTGCACCGTGTGACTTTACCCTTAAAGAAAATATGTGAAGAGCAAGGAGTTAAAAAGGATAAGATCTACTAATAAAGAAGGGAGTTTTAGATTGAAAATTTTATTTTTCTCCATGTGCAAACTTTATAGACATTAGAAAAAACCTGGTATAGTCCCAATGTTTATTAATAGGTGAATGAGTGACTGTTATGAGCGTGATTCTACTGCAACTCCATTAGAGGGCAGCATATCTCAAGTCTACAATTGCACCCTGAATTCTTGAAAGAAAATAATACTGCTCATTTGGTTACTGCATGTTGAGATTATGGCATATAGTTCCCCATAGGTTATTTGAAATAAATTACTTTTTCCTTTAAGTCTGTAAATTTACTGATCAGTTCAGAAGGCCAACATTCTTCTTTTTAAGGCCTCGTTCACAGCTGTGTTGGAGGTTCCGTTAGGGCCTCCATCCCAGATCCGGCCGAGATTAAGCCCATCTGAATAGTGAAATCAGAATGAGTCTTTAAGAATGTCTGCTCTATGGCTCTTTAGTATAGATACGCAATAGGAGAACATGAATGTATTTTTTTTCCACTCATTACCTTTTACCTTTGCAGGAACATGGGGAACTCATGATTATGCATTTTGTATTCAGGGACTTTTGGTATCGGGAGATATGGGCCAGAATAATAGGTTAAAATTGATTTTCCAAAGAAATTCAATTAGTGGTCTATAGCAAGGATAGGCATTAAACGTATTATCGGCGGGGGTCTGACCCTTGGCATCTTTGCCAATCAACAAAACAATGCCCCTACATTGTTTATTATGGCACAGTGCAGTACATATGGGTATGTCTGTTATATATGCTGCAGCTCAGCCACTACAAGTGAACAGGGCTGAGATGCAGTACCAGGTAGAGCCACACCAGTATATATGGCACTGTGCCTAGATAAGCAATAAAAGGGCCAGGGGGCTCCACCGTCCATTAATTCTGTTGATGGTTAGGGGTGTCGGAGCCCCACTAATCAAACATTGATGGTTTATCCATGTGCTGTTCGTTTTTCACAAATCTGATATTAAGTGATGCAGAAAAATTAAAGAAAAGTGAAACCAGATATTGCTTGCAGAAGAGAAAAATGGACGAGAAAAAAGGAAAACATACGGATGTAAAAAACGCACACACACGACTCAACATGGACATTTGTACTGATGAAAAATGGCTCAGTTGAATAAATTGCACATGCTCTTGTAAATAAGGGCAAAGTGAAAATGCTAAATATAAAAATATCTAAGAGTCATGGTGACAATCTGATATTGTAACCTCTTGCCTAAAGAGTTTGAGAAAATAAAACATTACTCATCAGAGGCATAACTTGAAGTTCCTGGGCCCCAATGCAAAACCTGAAACTAGAAACCCCATCTACCATGTGCGTTCCAATGTGGTAAAGGGGATTTCTGGCCACTCAAGCACCAGGACCCAGGTGCGACTGCCACCTCTGCACCCCCTATAGTTACACCCATTTTACTCATTGAATGCAAAGTTGTCCAAAGTGGGTTTGGATACGAACAAGTGCGACTAAGGAGGAGGAATCTGGTTTGGAGACACTGGCATGATGCGACATGATCTACTCAATGCTTAAAGAGGCTCTGTCACCACATTATAAGTGCCCTAGCTCCTACATAAGGAACCAATTTGTACACATGCAGCACTGATACGCTCTATCAATAAATGGAAGTAAATGTATCTATACCAGTATAAATTATCTGATATATAAATATTTAAATAACAATAGTATACCATTAGGAGATAGCCATATAAATAAACCAAGTATAGCTTGGTACTTTGACCGAAAATATACAAAGAAACCTATAAAGGAAGTGGTCAAATATTAACCCAGACATAACAAGTAATGGAAATTCATTTTTATTAGCAGACAGATACAAATACAAATTAAAAATTAGTCATGCAATGTTTAAAAAGGCGTCAGCCTATGCAGGATATATTTATAATATTAATAAGGTATGAACAGATGTATTAAAGACATATGAGATAAATACATATATATCAATTGTGTGCTCACTGCACCTAGTGCTTATGTGCAAAAGTGCTTCCTATGTGAAAAACACCATTGTTTGGTGTGAAAGTATAGCATGTATGCAGGGCATGAGCTGCAAGTAGTCAGGGCTCTAAGGCACAAAGATGCAACCTAGACCCATTGAGATAGCAGACAAATGTCTAGATGGATAGATAGGGGTACATACCCAGGGGAGACGCCAAACCCGACGCACGTTTCGGCGGATGCCTTCGTCCGGGGGTATTTTTCACATAGGAAGTTACTGTTTAACTTACTTCGTTACTGTTTCTATGGTAGTTACAGCAGAGTAAGCGTGATCTCGCTGTAAATGACAGGTTACAACGAGATCACGCTTCCTCTGCTGTAACTGCCATAGAAACAGTAACGAAGTGCAGGGATTGTGAATAGACATCCCGTGGAATGTCTATTCACTGTCTAAACACTTCAGTATTGTTAATGTGTTAGTATAAGACAGCACATAAGGATCTAGCAGGATCCCTATGCGCTGAGTAAATGAATGGAGAGGAGTGCATGATGCTGATTGGTCAGCGTCATACACTCCTCTGTACAACGCCCACTTGGTCTAAAGTAAAAATACGCCCACTTGGGCATTAAGCAACTCATTAGCATAAATCTAAAATCGCTAATAAAGTGGTGAAAATAGATCGTTTTTTTTTTCAAATAAAAAGCACTGCTGTCATCTACATTATAGCGCCTATCTCCTTATGTAGGAGATACGGCACTTATAATGTGGTGACAGAGTCTCTTTAAAGTATCCAAATTACTAAATCTGCCAGACTAAATAAAACAAGCCTGTTGCCAGTCACTGAGAAGTCACAGCTTAGAGATAAGACTGTGGATTACCTAGAATCATTCTGGCAGTCAGTTCAAGGTTTATTAAATTTTCCTGTCTAACTATAAAAATATTCAGATGCGCTGACATCTTTCATGCCTAAGAATTAGATTAATCTTACTGATTAACACGTAACATTTCACTAAGATAATGGTCAGATGATAACAAACTGATTTATCTCAGTAATAGGCCTCATGCAGGGGCATAGTTATAGGGGGTGCAGAGCAGGGGCGTAACTAGGAAAGACTGGGCCCCATAGCAAACTTTTGACTGGGGCTCCCCCTCCCCTGGGTAAAACTAAACCCCCCCCCCTTGTAGATAGTGCCTCCCTATAGATTCCGCCACACAGCGCCCACTATAGATAGCACCATACAGACCCTGTAGATAACATCATACAGCCCCCCTGTAGATAACGGCATACAGCCCCCTGTAGATAACGCCATACAGCCCCCTGTAGATAACGCCATACAGCCCCCCTGTAGATAATGCCATACAGCCCTCCCCCTGTAGATAACGCCATACAGCCCCCCTGTAGATAACGTCATACACCCCCCTGTAGATAACGCCATACACCCCCTGTAGATAATGCCAGACAGCCCCCCCTGTAGATAACGTCAGACAGCCCCCCCTGTAGATAACGCCAGACAGCCCCCTTGTAGATAACGCCAGACAGCCCCCCTGTAGATAACGCCAGACAGCCCCCCTGTAGATAACGCCAGACAGCCCCCCTGTAGATAACGCCAGACAGCCCCCTGTAGATAACGCTAGACAGCCCCCCCTGTAGATAACGCCATACAGCCCTAAACCCCCCATGTAGGTAACGCCATGCAGCCCCCAACAAAAAAACGGCCTATAGTTTGTCCTACAAAAGACATGCATTCCCTATCCACAGGATAGGGGAGACATGTGTGATCGCTGGCAGCGATAAGGAGAACGGGGGATCAAAAGTCCCCTGAAATTCTCCATGACAAACCTTGGACTTCCGGCGTCTGCGCAGTTCAATAAAAATGAAAGGTGCGCTGGTCACGCATGCGCACAAGCGCCATAAGTGTACAAATCATTTCTATGGAGTTGCAGACAGACCCCGGAAGTCCGAGGTTTGTCATGGGGAACTTCGGGGGACTTTCGGTCCCCCATTCTCCTTATCGCTGGGCGTCCCAGTGATCACACATGTGTCCCCTCTCCTGTGGATAGGGGATGCATGTGTTTTGTAGGAACAACCCCTTCAGTGGCATCGCGTTGTAGCAGCCATAGCAGCAGCTAGCAGAACCTCCGGCCACGGGGGGGAGCCGTGCCGGTAGGTGGCACGGGCCCCCTCATGCTGCGGGCCCCGTAGCAGCTGCTATGGCTGCTATAGCGGTAGCTACGCCACTGGTTGCGGCGATATCCTGCGTCTTTTATCTGCGTCTCTCTTAAACCTGGCTACGGCTTTGTGGATGGAGTCCTTGGCCTTCTGCCAAATCCGTACAAAGTCGCGGGTGACCGTGTTAGCAGCTGGAACCTCAGAAGGCACAGAGACTGGTAGGGGAATTCCTGGGTGCTGGCCATACACCAAGAAGAAGGGGGAAGAGCGGGTAGATTCCCCCGTATGGTTGTTGTAGGCAAATTCGGCCCATGGAAGCAGACCTGCCCAGTCGTCTTGTCGCGGAGACACTAAATTCCTGAGGAAACTTTCAAGTATTTGGTTTATCCGCTCTACTTGACCATTGGATTGGGGATGGTACGCGGAAGAGAAGTCTAGTTTGACCTCCAGCAGTTTGCACAAGGCTCTCCAGAACTTGGATGTGAACTGAACTCCTCTGTCAGAAACAATATGCTTAGGAAGACCATGCAGGCGAAAGATGTGCTTGATAAACAGCATTGCCAGTCGGGTAGATGACGGAAGGCCTGAGAGAGGTACGAAGTGCGCCATCTTGGAAAATCAGTCCACTACAACGCAGATCACAGTACACCCAGCAGAACTAGGCAGATCGGTGATGAAGTCCATGGCAATGTGCGACCAGGGAGAGTCAGGCATGGGCAGAGGGTGCAAAAGGCTAGCAGGTCTTGAATGGGAGAATTTATTTTGAGAGCAGGTGGAGCAGGCAGAAACAAAGTTTTTAGTGTCTTGGTGTCTGAGAAGAGAAAAATATACACAGCGCCACATGGTGCAAGATAAACCTTGATAGGCAGAATAATGGATAAGTGAAAAAAGTTTACCAAAAGTTTTGCTCACCTCATATCCTTCATTTTAAATTGCGTTTTGATGAATGATGGATAGTAGTGGTAAGTTGTTAGGCTCACCGTAAGAGCTCGAACTAGCAGGTACAGCTTAGAGTTGAAGGCCGTTTTTGTAAACAGGTTGCAGCTTTCAGTATCCAGGTACCGGCATCAATAGTATTGAGCCGCAAGTAAATAAAAGTAATATATTTTTTGAAAAAATATATATGTAAAAAACTGGATATTTGGAAAGCGCTACTCAATATGAAGAATAAGCAGAGTGATGCTGATAAGCAGGTTTATTGTACAACAAGGATGGTCAACGCGTTTCAACGCAGAACATGCGTCTTTCGGCCTCACGAAGATGCAAATGATCTGTGTTAACGATGATGCAAATGATCTGTGTTAACCCTCAAGCAAATGTCTCCATTCCTCCAGTGCCAATTTAATAGCTAAAAGTTCTTTATCTCCAATTCCATAATATTTTTCAGCGGATGTGAACGATTTGGAGAAAAAAACGCAGGCCACCAGTCTCCCTTCACAAGTCTTTTGTGAAAGAATAGCTCCGACTCCCACAGATGAAGCATCGACCTCCAGAACAAAGGGTTTGGTGGAATCCGGTCTATGTAGGACTGAAGCAGAAGAGAAGGCAACTTTAAGAGCTTGGAATGTGGCTTCAGCCTCCGTGGTCCAGTCTTTAGCATTAACCCCTTTTTTGGTCAGAGCAGAAATAGGAGCTGTCATAGAGGAGAAATGAGGAATAAACTGGCGGTAATAATTTGCAAATCCCAGAAGGCGTTGGACCGCTTTGAGTCCTTGTGGGCGAGGCCAGTTGAGAATAGAAGATAGCTTGGCTGGATCCATTTGAAGACCCTGGTTGGAAATTACATACCCCAAGAAAGGCAGGCTGGTTCTCTCGGAGAGGCATTTTTCCAGCTTGGCAAACAGAGAGTTCTCTCACAGACGCTGTAACACTTGGCGCACATGCACACGATGAGTTTGAATATTGTGAGAAAAGATTAAAATGTCATCTAGGTATACCACCACACAGCTGTACAACAGATCTCGAAAAATGTCGTTAACAAAGGCCTGGAAAACCGCAGGAGCATTACAAAGTCCAAACGGCATGAGGAGGTATTCAAAATGACCATCACGAGTGTTGAAGGCGGTTTTCCATTCGTCTCCCTCGCGGATACAGATGAGGTTATAAGCTCCACGAAGGTCTAGTTTGGTGAAGATTTTCGCCTCCTGTAGGCGGTCAAAGAGTTCTGAGATCAATGGTAATGGGTACTTGTTCTTTAACGTGATATTATTCAATCCTCGGTAATCAATACAAGGACGCAGGGAGCCGTCTTTTTTACCCACAAAGAAAAACCCTGCGCCAGCAGGAGAGGAGGACTTACGGATGAATCCTCTCTCCAGATTTTCTTGGACATACCGAGACATGGCCTCAGTCTCGGGCAAGGACAAAGGGTAGACTCTACCTCTGGGAGGCGTGGCGTTGGGGACCAGGTCTATGGCACAGTCGTATGGCCTGTGAGGAGGCAGAGATTCAGCTTGTTGTTTACAGAAGACATCCAAGAAGTCTTTTTATGGAGTAGGAAGTCCTGCTGAGTTAGGTTCTGTAGACTGAGGCATGGGTGGGTGAATAGATTGTAGACAATGTTGGTGACAGAAGTCACTCCAGCGGGTAATTTGACCTCCAGTCCAGTTAATAACAGGAGAATCCTTCTGCAACCACGGTAGACCTAGAAGCAAAGGTTTCAGAGAGTTCTTTAAAACATACACCGCGTTCCAAATTATTATGCAAATGTTATTTTTTGCTGATTTTCCTAAATAATCGATGCAAATGACAGTCAGTATAATCTTCAAGCCATCAACCGTTGGAGTATAATGCAAATTACTAAAAAAACTCAAAATGCACTGTTTCAAATTACTATGCACTACAGAGATCAAAACATTTTAAAGGGTGTAAAGAGAACTAAAATGGTAATTTGTTGAATTTGCAGCATCAGGAGGTTATATTTACAGAAATCAAAAGCTCTTTCAAACAAAAAAATTTAGCAGGCCAAGTTACATGTTAACATAGCACCCCTTCTTTGATATCACCTTCACAATTCTTGCATCCATTGAATTTGTGAGTATTTGGACAGTTTCTGCTTGAATATCTTTGCAGGATGTCAGAATAGCCTCCCAGAGCTTCTGTTTTGATGTGAACTGCCTCCCACCCTCATAGATATTTTGCTTTAGGATATTCCAAAGGTTCTCAATAGGGTTGAGGTCAGGGGAACATAGGGGCCACACCATGAGTTTCTCTCCTTTTATGCCCATAGCAACCAATGACACAGAGGTATTCTTTGCAGCATGAGATGGTGCATTGTCATGCATGAAGATAATTTTGCTACGGAAGGCACGGTTCTTCTTTTTGTACCACGGAAGAAAGTGGTCATTCATAAACTCTACGTACTTTGCAGAGGTCATTTTCACACCGTCAGGGACCCTAAAGGGCCCTACCAGCTCTCTCCCCATGATTCCAGCCCAAAACATGACTCCGCCACCTCCTTGCTGATGTTGCAGCCTTGTTGGGACATGGTGGCCATTCACCAACCATCCACTACTCCATCCATCTGGACCATCCAGGGTTACACGGCACTCATCAGTAAACAACACGGTTTGAAAATTAGTCTTCATGTATTTCTGAGCCCACTGCAACCGTTTCTGCTTGTGAGCATTGTTTAGGGGTGGCCGAATAATAGCTTTATGCACACTTGCAAACCTCTGGAGGATCCTACACCTTGAGGTTTGCGGGACTCCAGAGGCACCAGCGGCTTCAAATACCTGTTTGCTGCTTTGCAATGGCATTTTAGCAGCTGCTCTCCTAATCCTATTAATTTGTCTGGCAGAAACCTTCCTCATTATGCCTTTATCTGAACGAACCCGTCTGTGCTCTGAATCAGCCACAAATCTTTTCACAGTACGATGATCACGCTTAAGTTTTCTTGAAATATCCAATGTTTTCATACCTTGTCCAAGGTATTGCACTATTTCACGCTTTTCGGCAGCAGAGAGATCCTTTTTCTTTCCCATATTGCTTGAAACCTGTGGCCTACTTAATAATGTGGAACGTCCTTCTTAAGTAGTTTTCCTTTGATTGGGCACACCTGGCAAACTAATTATCACAGGTGTCTGAGATTGATTACAATGATCCAAAGAGCCCTAAGACACAATACCATCCATGAGTTTAATTGAAAAACTAATAATTAAATGTTTATGACACTTAAATCCAATGTGCATAATAATTTGGAACACGGTGTAGAAGGAGATACGTTTCTGGTGCAGTGCCCCTGTTAACAGGAGAATGGGCTCGGTGACGAGATAGATAGTTTCCTGTAGAAGCCTCCCATCTACAGAAGCCATGGACAACGGTTTGGTTAGTTTTTGCACTGGGATTTTGTAGCGATTTACCAAGGACTGGCACAGAAAATTCCCAGCGGATCCGGAATCTAGGAAGGCTTGAACGCAGAAAGTGGTTCTTGCAAAGGACAGCTTCGCTGGTATGCTCGTCTTCTGATAGGAAGATATTCCACCTAGGGTTGCCTCTCCTACTTACCCTAGGCATTGGAGTTTTCCGGCCTCACTGGACAGTCTCTGAGGAAGTGCGTTTTACCACCACAGTACAAACATAAATTCAACTTGCGTCGGTTCTGGAACTCCTCAGGCGTGAGTCTTGTTCTCTCCACCTGCATGGGTTCGTCCGACCGAGAGGAAGATGAGGCCAGAAGAGGTCTTTGGAAGGTTGATGCCAACCATGATGTCCGATTGCCTCAAGCAGATTCTTGTTGTCTCTCACGGAAACTTATATCTATACGATTAGCTAGAGTAATCAAGTGACGGGGGAAGGTCTCGGCCAGCAAGTTCATCCTTTATTCGGCCCTTCAGCCCCTCCCAGAAGGTCGATACCAAAGCCTCATTATTCCACTGGAGTTCAGTAGCCAAGGTGCGGAGTTGAATGGCGTATTGGCCTACTGTGGAGGTTCCTGGCCGGAGCTTGAGTAGAGAGGAAGCTCCGTTCTTCAAACACCCTTTTAAACGTGGAGAGAAAGTTCTGAATGTTGAACATGATGGGGTCGTTTCTCTCCCACAAGGGTGATGCCCAAGCCAGCGCTTCACCAGACAGCAGGGACAGGATGTAGTCCACCTTAGCCCAGTCTGAGGAAAAATGATGCGCCATGACTTCAAAGTGGATGGTGCACTGGTTAATAAATCCCCTGCAGGTCTTGGGGTCTCCCTCATATCGGGCAGGCGTAGGTAAATGTAGTCCAGGACTGTAGACGGGAGCTTGTGGTGGTGGTGGTGGAATTGGAGGCGCCAGAGGCGCTAGCTCGTTCAAACGAGTGGACACATTCTACAGTAGCTGAAACAGCTGATCTTGGTGGACTCATTGTCTGGAAAGCTCCTGAGCCATATCTGCCGTATCAGGCAGGGCTGTGTCAAAGGGATCCATGGCTTGTTCAACCTATAACGGATCTCACCGGTTTGTTCGTGGATCCTTGGTGTCGTCTGGGAGATGGTACTTGGAACCCAGGCAACGCTTGGCACAGTGGGTAGAGGCGGTCGGATAGATAGGCAGAAGTCAGGACAGGCAGCAGACGTTGTAACGGGTATGGCAGCATTAGGTCAAAGCAGGCAGCAGGCGTCGTAACGGGTATGGATAGCAATAGGTCAAGGCAGGCGGCAGACGTCGTAACGGGTATGGATAGCAATAGGTCAAGGCAGGCAGCAGACAAGGATAGTCAAGTTCAGGCAGAGGTCAGTAACAGGAAATCCAGACAAAAGGCAGAAGGGACGGAAACAGGGAACCAGGGCACAGGGAAACTCACGGGGAACTTGGTTGAACAAGCATGGATGCAAGGAAGGAGGAACCTTAAATAGGAAGTCTTAGGAATTAAGGCGCGCGCTGGCCCTTTAAGACAGGACGAGTCAGCGCGCGCACCCTCTAGTGACTGGAGCCGCACATCGAGGATGACGGCCACGGAGGGAGGTAAGGGAGGCACTTACCTGACACCGTGCAGGGCCAGCAGAGCGTCCGGATCAGGTAAGTGGAGCTCGGGATGAGCAGCTGGTAATGGAGGACGCTGGAACCGGAGCAGAGACCATGGGGATGGCGGGGAACGGCGCGGCAGCTGTTACAGTAACTTTGTGCCCCCATATAGAAGTTAGGCCCTCTTCATGCCCCCATAAAGAAGTTAGGCCCCTAGTTTGTACCCCATAAACTTCGTGCCACACAGCCCCCTCCCAGGCAGTGCCATGCAGCTCCCCTTCCAGGTAGTGCCACACAGCCCCGCTCCTTGGTAGTGGCACACAGCCCCCCTCTCTGGTAGTGCCACACATACTTCCTCCCAAGTAGTGCCACATATATATGGACAGTGACGTCAGGAGCCACTTCAGTCCCAGAATCCCTGCCCAGAGCGCTACTGATTCTCTGGCCATGGACTCCATTGTTGAAGGCCCCTGATATCACTGTCCATATATGGACAGTGACGTCAGGGGCTTACCCGGGCACAGCGCTCCAAGTAACACTGTGCCCGGGGAGTTTTGGGCGACGTATCCCACTGTATCCCGTTGTGAATCAGACCTTAAGTAGTAGCAACAGACAATGCGGCCAATCTACCGTATGCATGTAATGGCCAAATGAGTCAATCTAGTGATTGTCACTGCACAAGTGAGTATGAACATTATTGAAGGAAAACCCCATGTCACAATCCCAGAAAAATATCAAGACCCACAATCAAGGCACAGAATCAGGAGGCAATGTTATGGTTGTTCATAACAATAGGTCAGATCAAGCTAAGGCAAACCATAGGCAGGATCAGCCAAAAAGCAGGCAGGCACGTAGGTGAAACAGAAGACCCAGGAACAGAATGATGACAAGCAAAAAAATTAGTTAAGCTGACCACAAACATGAGAAAACGTAACACTGATCAACAAGTCGCCATAGTCCCCGCTGGTATTTAGTTCAAAGGAGCAATAGTTAGTTGCAGTTAGCACTGCACCTTCTGCTCATAGTTCTGCTAACGTATATGTACCTCAAAATGGTTCCTAAAATAACTACCACTCATCGTGCAAGACACAAGTTGTTGCTGTCACATTGCAAAGGAACAATTTTACTGGTTCTTCAGTGCAAAATTAGCTATCATTAAGTGGTTAATACAAACTTAAATGTCTTGTTCAGTGTTAAAAAAAAAACATGGCTGCTTTCTTTCAAAAATAGTGCCACACCTGTCCATAGGCTGTATGTGGTATTGCAGCTCACTTCAATGGAGCTGAGGTGCAATACCAGACACAACCAATGAATAGGTGTGGCACTGTTTTTAAAAGACGCAGCCTTGTTTTTCTTATCCTGGTCAACCCCTTTAAGGCATTCTAGTTATGCGCCAACTAAAGTATATTGATATGAGACACAATGCACAAATGATAGTGGAGATATGTTTGTGAGCACATGGATGAGTCCCTTTTTGAGTTCACCCTTCCCAGATTTATTTGAATGTATTAGAAATCCTAATAATGAAATCCTATTATAAATGGGCGCTGAGACATCTTAGTATTTTCACCATTAGCCCCTGACACTTCTTCAGCTTCCATCCTAATGATGCGGCTTAGCGTGCTATCCAGTAGGAGATTCTTTTGACCTTGTTGCTTGCTTGTCTAACCATTTTAGCTAGACATGTCATATGGCTCAATGTAAAACAATCTTGCATCCTCATCTTTCTTTCCTTCATACCTAACATTGCCTTTCGGATACGTAATACAGAGTATAAGCATTGCATCAATGTTTTTCTTTTGTGTTCGGTATTCTACGTTTCAAGGTCTCAAGGAAGTCACATGCTAAGTGGTGTTTAAGGTCTGCCAAGGGGCAAAGCTGCCTAAAGACATCTTTATTGCATCATGAATGGTTGACACTTCATGTCATAATTGTAATATTAAAATAAAGCATATATAAATTATTTAAAAAACTTTATAAAAGCCTTCTAAAAACAGGAGTTACTTATGGCTAATCTCTATTATATATATGAATAAAAAAATGTACCCCCCAAAAAAACAAAAACAAAAAATAAGGTCTTAACCTTCAGGTTACGCTGATAGGTGAGGTAAAGAAATTGTGCAGGTCTTTTGCTGACATTGTTTCGATAAACAGTTTGGAACCCAGTAGTAGAATGGACTATCCTGCGTTACAACAACAGTACATACAGTTGGTCAGGGCAAATCTAACATGAAAGAAATTTGATAAATGTAATTATTAAATTGCGCAATATTATCACAATACTATCTAGAAAGACGTTAATCTCTTCAGTAAGACCCCTTCTATCGCTAATCATTTTCTTTTAAGTTTGCATGACTCTGAGCTTAAGTTTATGACCTTGTAAGAAATTGGTGTAACTGAAATAGTAAAATCGACTAATTAGAACTAGTGTTCACATAATCTTTATAACATGTCTTCTATGGTCTTCTGTAAGTTGTTTTCCTCAAGGCACTAACTAATCTTTTTCGAGAACAGATTTGTCAGTAACCAGGCTTTGTTTTCTTTTATTTAACCCCTTAATGACCGGGCCTGAAAAGACCTTAATGACCAGCTAAATTTTTCTGGTTTTGCCTCTCTGCGTTTCAGCAGCCATAACTTTTTTATTTTTTTCATTGACGTGGCTGTATGAGGCCTTGTTTTATGCGAGAGAAATAGTATTTTATTTTTCCCACAGTCTGGGGGTAAAAAAAATTTTTTTTTACGCAGTGAATATAGGAAAAAGCGATTCTCTGAATAGTTTTTTTCGTTTATTTTTTATCCCGTTCATGTTTCACGCTAAATAACCCATTAGATTAATTCTTCAGGTTATTACGGTCGTGTAGATACCTAATATGCGTAGGTTTTTTGTTTTTATTTAGTGTAGGGGCAATAAAATGTATTTAATGCAAAATAAAGACTCTTTTTGGCACTTTTTTTATTTATTTATTTGTTTTGTTACTTTTTTTTTTTTTCTTAATCCCATCAAGGGATAACTTTATTTGTAACTTTATTTTTTACTTGTAATGTATTAGCATACTTCTGTACGCTAATACATTACACTGTGTCACTATGACACAGGCTGCTGATCGGGCAGCACATAGTGTGCCCGAACAGCAGGCACACGGAACAGACAGCCCTGGGGTCCTTTGTAGGTCCCCAGGGCTGACTGCAGAGGGATTCCCCATTGTTTGATCGCATCACTGGAATCCCGGTGATGCGATCAAAGAGGGAAATTCCCTTTGATCATGCCGCGGTCACGGACCGCGGTAATGAAAGGGTTACACAACTGGGGTCTGAATGTTTGCCGACCCCAGCTGTGTTCAGGAGGCTGCTCTAAGATCAGGAGCTGTTAGTAACAGCTCCTGCTTAGACGATGAGTGCTCACACGAGCGCTCATCAGCCTGATCTGCAGCGACGCCAAAAGACGTCTCTGTAGATTAAGCACCGGCACCGCCTGACGTCAAAAGACAGTGGGCGGTCGGGAAGGTGTTAAAGGCCGAAGCACCTGTGACACCCACACTTCTAATCTCATCTCCATAATTGACACACATTTTGCCAATTAGGTCCTGAAGCCATTAACACAGAGGCTCACTTTCTTTTTCTCTCTACACTGTGGATGTTTTCTTAATATTCTCAATAAAGGACATGTACAGTACAACTGTCCATGTGTTATTAGTTTAGTTAGACTCTGTCTGTCTATAATTGTGACTTCGGTAACAATCAGACTACATTTTATTAGTAATCAATGCAGAAAGACAGGTAATTCCAAATGGTTCACTTACTTTTTCTTGCGACTGTATATAGGCCCCTTTCTCTCCAATATCTTACCATTATGTCTCTCCAACAATACACAAGTAATTGGGAGCCATACAATTTGTTAGCTCAGGCTACAGTAGAATGCTACTTTTTGGGGGCTTGGGCCCATTTGTCTACTGGGCTGGTATGTCCAATTAAAATAAAAGGCAGAGAAAATATATGGCCAGCTGCAACAACTCCAAGCAATATCGGATGATTTTCAGGGATGTCAGAAGCGGGACTGGCATCCTGCTGGCATTATTATAATTCTAGGTTGTCTTGTTGATACAGCAAGATGAGCGTCAAACTAAAAAAACGACTTTGTATTTCTGATAGAATCCAACATTGACACGTAATATTCAGGTTATATCTTTAACTGTGTTCTCAGCAGTCAGGATTATACAGAACTGAATGCATTCATTTACTTGTTCCTTGTAATGTAACATAATCTAGAGCTTTCTCATTCCAGTGGATTAATGTTCTGCAGACCTGCAAAAATCAGATTCAATACAGTATATTTTTCCCTTCCACCATGGCAGCATTAACTTTATGTGCAAAGAGTATGTGCAATGGGGCTACAGACTGTACGCTCTGGATGTCAATTCAACACACTGTCTCTAGAAAAAGTTTCTTACCATCCCCAATACCAAGGAGGTAAATATGGTAAATTAATTATCAGAACAGTAAAAGTGAAGTGTGTTCTGATACTTCATCTGCCACAACTAACCTCCTTGGGATTGGGGATGGTAAGAAACTTTTCCTGGAGACAGGGTGTTGAGTTTTATCCAGATGATACAGTGTGTAGCCCCATTGCACATACTTTTTGCACATGTATTTCTGAGTGGATTATTAGACTTTATCCACTGCAATTGGATGCTCCACTGATTATGATTAGTGCAAACCATCTGTCACTACATTTTATTTTAGCATTAACATTATACTTTAGTGCATCTTAACCCTATGAATAATATGGTTCCTAAGTGTCAGATGGAGATTCCCAGCTTCTGTATATGTCTCCCTGCAAAACTCTTTGGAAATGTCCATATTTTATAATTGTATGTAATTCTCCTCTTCCAATTATTTCTTATAATGTTTTCACAGGGCCAGATTATAGGAAGGGCACACGAGGCACGTGCCCCAGGGCCCCTACAACCCTGAGGATCTCGGGGACCTCCACCTTCTCTGTCTCTGGGACTCCCACCTTTTGGTAAAATCCATGATGGCTGTTCATTGATCCAAACAGGCCAGGAGGAGTAGAAGAGGTGGAGACACGTGTTTGTGGCTCTCTTTTAAAGTCATAGTGAGTCGCTACATTGGCTGTCTCCATACTGCCCATAAACTTCAGTGCAGAAAGCCAAGCACATGTTAAGCTACCTCTTCTATATGTGGCTTGATAGGAGTTCAGGTGGGGTCCGAGTTCCAGAGGTGAAATTGGGATTAGTTTGTAACAAGCAAGTGACACCTTTTAAATAAATGAAATATTTAAGCTGGGTTGAAAATATCCTATGATTTTGTGTATACGGCTCTTATGTAGGCCTATGTGTCTCCATGGTAACAGACTACAAACAAACCCTGTGGAATATTTTATGAGGTGCTGAAACTAAGTTTTACAAAATTAATTGTGTACATGATCTGTATGGATGATGGGTGGGTCCTAGGAATCCTTTTCACTGGTGGTCCGACACTAGGGGCATGTATTGATGATTTACCACTAACACTTCTCAAAAACTGAAAAGGTGGCTCCATTCCCCAGCACTAGAAAGAGCAATGATCTTTAAAGAGCTCAGTGCCTATAATTTAAACAGACGTCATAGTGACAAGTTGTCATTGATGTCCGGGTCCTGAGACCAACATAATCACTAAAACGAAGAGGCACAAATCCTTAATCGTCTCCTGTCAGCTTTCTTCAGTACTACACTGTTTATGGATCACCTTTCGATTAGCATCAAGCTGAGGAAAGCCAATAGGAGTCGAAGGGAAATACTAATTCTGACAATGATATGAAATTTAAAAGATGGTTCCAGTGAAAACTTACTGATTGGGGGATTTCCCATTACGGAGATATATCCATATAAGACAACAGAGTGTAAAATGCTGGAATACGAGAGTATTTCACTTACATGCACCTCCATAAAGAAATAAAGAAATAAAGAAATTACCCCATCGATGTAACACAGGAGAAGAGAGTTTACGCTAAATTAGCCTTTAATGAATTATATTATTGTTTCAAGATTTTTCACCTTATTTGCTAATCCTTTCATCTGCTGTTGAAATATGCTTTCTGATAGTTCAACATGTTCCCAAAGGATTACTGTAGTGCAAGGTATTACTAATAAAGAACATCACAACAAGATACAGGCTGTCCCAGGAGCGTTATATGTCAACCATAGCTCTGTACATAAGATAATTCTTAGTTTCTGCTGAAAAGTTCACTTTAAAAATAGAATGAGGGTATTCTTACCCCCGCACACCCCCTTATGATGGTGCAGTATGCAGAATGGCTTTTAGCATTAGAATGGATACTTTTTTTATACTGATAACCTAACAATAGGATAGGTCATGAGTATATGATGGTGGGGGGTCCGACACCCTATACCTTGCACTGATCAGCTGCTCCGGCTGCACCCAGGCACCAGATGTTATGCACGGTAAGCAGTGTTCGGTGCTGGAAGCAGATGGCTCCGGGCACAGTATAGCGGCCGTGCTGCAGAACTGCAACGCTGCTCCTATTTGCTTGAATAGGAGCATAGCAGCAGTGCTGCAGCTTTGCCGCTATACTGTGACCGGAGCCATCTGCTTCCAGCACAGACATTTGCTGCCCGGAGGCAGCTGGAGCAGCTAATCGGTGCGGGGTCCGGGTGTTGGACCCCCACCAATCATATACTGATGACCTATACCGTGGATAGGTCATCAGTATAAAAAATTGTCCCGTGGCCGGACAACCCCTTTTAAGGGTAGAGAAATTAATATTCTTTTTACTTAAACCTTGACTAAACCTGTACACCTTGACATAAGACTGACATAAAAAATGTAAAGCACATCTGTAAGCAAACTATGGGGACAGGTCTGCTATCATTAGTCCAAATGGCACGAAAAATATTGTACCATTAGGCTAATATGAGCTATCACAGAACTCACCGGACTCATAGATATTATTGCGGTGCATTCAGGAGGGGAGCGCTCCCCGCCTCCTCCACCCCTGTTAGCAGTGATTTATAGGCTGCATATATACAGGCACCCCTCATGTATGCACCAGATTATAACTATGAGTCTGCTGTATTCTTTGCTAGCTCCGATTAGCCAAAAGGCACAATATTTTTTGGTGCCATTTGTGCTAATAGAAGATCAGGCATGTCTCCATACATTGGCGGATCATCATTAGGGCGGTTCGGGCGGCCGCCCGGGGCCCAAGGCTCCCAGGGGGCCCATGGCCGCCCGAATCCCCCCATGCCCGGTTGCGTCGCTAGCACCGAAGGGAGCCCTGGTGCCAGGGCCGCACCGGTCATGAGGCAAGGTGAGCTTCTGTCCTACTTAGCAGCCGTGGTCTGTGCTGAAACTCCCCCTCCAGCCCCCCTTCCCTGCTCTGTGAGTTTGGTGTGGAAGAACATGACTAGTCCGCACAGAGGCCTGAGCTCAACCACATCGAACACCTATGGGATGAACTAGAAGGGAGATTGTGAGCCAGGCCCTCTCGTCTAACATCAGTGTCTGACCTCACAAATGCTGTTCTGGATGAATCTGCATGACGTGAAGCTCCTGGGCCCCAGTGCAAAATCTGTAACAGGGCCTCATGCCTACCATGTGCCATTTATAATATTGGTGTCTGTTTATGGGGCAGAGGAGCCATAGGGTCGCCTCAGGCACTATGGTCCGGATGCAACTGCCACCTCTGCAGCCCCTATGGATACACTCCTGCATGTCTCTGTGTTTTCTACTTTAACAAAACCTACGCACCGCATTTAATAAGGGTACATTTTTCTATCTAATAGTATTTTGTAATGATAGTCCTAAACGTTCTGACAGGAGGTGTGATAATTGGCAATGTGGCAGATTTTGATGCAAGCTGCGGGCATTTTCAGCGAAGTCCTTTCATTATACATATCTGGCATGATAATTGTTTATTCCCCATAAAAGTAGATCTGCTTATCTCAAGTGACAAAAAGATAGAGTGTGAGTTCCTTAGAGATGACCTACGGGCTAGTGAATACCAAGGGTGATAATATTTGGCTGCTATCGCCCTCAGTCTTCAGCTCCATGCCACCTGTTACCTGATTTTGTCCTGTAACCAGAGTGAAATAATACTCCTTTTACAAGGCGATACTGATATGACCGTATGGTTGTTATATACGTCAAATGAATCTTATGATAATTTTCTCGTCTTAATTTCTACTAAATGTAGACAGTCTGTCATAATAACTACTATCATTTGAATGTTTTGCCTAATAAATAAAGCATATCTAGATGAAGACACATGGCTCTCCAACCGTCTGTATAACTTCCCATTATATGTAACAATAATAAATAATCCAACTATAAAGGACAATTTTTTTCTTAAGTCTGTGGTACTATTTCAATAATTTCAGAGACAGTTTGCGACAGATATTGGACTTGTTTAGAAAAATATTTAGTTACTGCTAGTTAAACGCGATAATCTGGGCTGAGACAAAGTGTCAGAGGAGTAGGCGGGTGCCTAGGGAGCATTGGGAGATACAATTTATGGATTAAAAAAACAAAACAAAACAATGTTCTTCCTTTAAATTTATTTATCTAACCCATTAGACTATGTGTCTAAACTGCTAATAATGCTGTAGTTGCCGGGTACAATGAGCCTTTCCTTTCAGTGCATTGGTGAGGGTTTGGAGACTATCACACAGGAATAGACTTCACTGTGTGATAGATGACCATTGTAAGTGAGTAAGCATTGGGCAGCTAAGGAACATACTGTATATATATATATGATGTAAGATAGGTGAGCAATTAAGCTGGAAGAGTAGCTCAGTAGCCAGCGAAACCTACCACAGATATATCTATACGTTGGCCCTGCATTGAGAACTGTGCATGTGTAAGGGGAAGGGGTGAAGAGAAATGGTAAGTATTATAAATAAGGAGGCTAGGGGTCCTTTTACACTGGCCAATTTTGGCCGTAACAATGATCGCCGATCAATGAGTTCGTTGATCGGCGCTCGTTTGTTCGTTTAACAAGGAGTTATGTATGGGGACAAGCGCTCGTTACAACGATAGCTCGTCCCCATGCATTACCATAATGTCGGCAGCATATCTGCTGCATAAGCCATATGATCGGCTGATGCTTGCCCTGTATAAACAGGGAGATGTGCTGCCAATAATGCTAATATTTTCTGCTGCATAAACGATACGAGCGGCCGATGAACGAGGATTTGCTCGTTCATCGGCTAATCGTTGTCCTGTTTACACAGGGCAATGATCAGGAATGAGTGTCCATATGAACGCTCATCTGCCCGATCATTGGCCATTTAAAAGGGCCTTAAGAATTGGTGGGGAATTAAAGCAATGGAATAAATTATTGTCCATCCGGCAACTATTGGGATGAACTTTAGCGACTTAGAGTTGTGGGCACATTCTGTAAGTTCGGCCTTGGCCGCCAAGAGAGCAATGCACATGTATGTTGTTTGCAATAGTGAGTTAATAATTTACATTGTGGCAAATATGTTTCAGTGTCGGCCCCCTTAAAGACCGGCAGAATTGTCGAGACAAACAACGGAACTTCGGTCAGTTTGGGGCAAATCTTCCAGATTATAAATTTATGTGAAATATCTATCTGCTTATGGCTATACTTAGGGCAGGACTTTGTGGACATTTATTATTTTCATATTTAATTTTTTACTTTTAAACAGAATGAAGGTTTTTATTCATTATAGTACACACTTATAGTACATACTTTATTATTGTACGAATTTATGGCAGTACACATTTCCCTCATTTATGTGCTCTACATAAAAAAGCTACAGATCAGTGGTATCCAAACTGTGGTTCTCCAGCTGTTGTGAAACTGCAACTCCCAGGGCATCTGCAGCTGAATACCACAATTTTCTTTACGCATATACCTTCATATTCACAGCAATGTCACACTGCAAACCCCATGTAGTAGAATGTGTCTACAAAGCAGTGTCCAAATACTATATTGTGTCTTAAAAGCATAGTTTCACCACAATATACACACAGCACAACTCCTATAGAAGTAACACATAACATTAACAATCCCGTAGGGTTGTATAGCAGAATATTCTAGCATATTTCTTTCCTCTAAAAAGAACGCTAGAGATTAGCACTGGTGCCAAACATCAAGAGGTTCCAAATGCAACGTTCACATGTGACGTTAAAATACACAATAAAATCTGCAACAGTAATTCTGCTACAAGAAAAATGCAATCAGAATTACTGTTGAGGATTTTGTGGCCTATTTGCTGCAGATCTGTGTTGCGGATTTTGGTGCGGAATTTTACATAACATTGAAGTCTATTAAAAATTCCACATTCAAAATCCGCAACACAAATAGAAAACGCTGTGGAATGTATTCTCACACCGGAAATATGTTTGTGTTGCAGATTTTTTTCTCTACCCATAGGAATATATTGTATACATTTCTGCAGCAGATTTATCCACTACGAGAATTACGCCATGTGTGAGTTTCCCCCTAAAGGCACATTGGCGGAATTGCTGTTGAATTTCGATGCTGACAGTCCGCAGTGGAAATCTGCCGCAGCTGTTTTTTTTAAATTGGTTTCTATACATTTCTTGGTAACTTAGGTCAGACGTTGTGGAAAATAACTGTGCAGAATTTAGGCTGCTGTGCAGAATGTACACTCCGCAGCATACACATTATGTTGCGGAGAAGAAGCGGAATTTCACTGCGGATTTCAGCCTTTGCAATGCAACAACTGAAATCTGTGGCAAGTCCGCTGTGATTTCTGCAACGTCTGAATTACCTGTCAAATATGCAAATATTGCTGCAGATTCATTGCAAATTTGCAGCAACATTTAATGTTTTCATTCTCTTCATTACATGATTATAAGAGCAGCCATCTTGTCTGAGATACTTTTAACAGCATTTATAGATATGCTTTGCAGCAGCCACATGGACAATATGAACTTGTGAACAAGAGGGACCCATTGAATTCTATGGAGGAGTTTTCTAGGCATGCTCTGTGACCTGTGCAGAGGTCATTGTATGGGGAGGGGGAGGAGGGGAGCTGTGTCCATCACCTATTATCAATGGTGGATCCTGTGTTATCTATAATATAGGTGTTATCGTTCATTGTAATCCTGCCTGTGATGATAATGAGATGACTGCGGAGAAGTGATCTCAACAGAACAGGAAGTGTTAGTCTATTGTGAGGCTCAGTGGCCAGAGTGAAAACTGCAGGATTTTAGTATTATTTAAAAAAAAATAAAAAAATAATAATGATAAGGGACATTAAAAAGAAAATCAGCAACAATATGTTTTTCATAAAAATTTGATTTAAAGAATAGGTCATCTTGTCATGACACATTCCCTTTGAGAGGTTGTCATGCCTCTTACTTTCAAAGCTGAATGGGTTGCAGAACAGCTGCACTCATTGATTACCGATCCATCCTGAATACATTTTTATCATGTCGGCAGCGCGTCTCCCTGTTTACACAGGGGGAAGTGCTATCGACAATGATAATGTTTTACTTTTTAAAAACGATACGAGCAGTAGATGAACGAGTGTTTCTATGAACGATTGTCTGCCCGATAATCGCCCAGTGTAAAACCCCCTTTAGCTCCGATCTAGGTGGTTCAACCACTTAGATGCTGCAGTCAGTAGCGACAACGGCACCTATGTGCCATGGCATCCAAGCGCTTATCAAGGGTGGGTCCCCAGTTCTGACATGGATGTAAGCCTAATAGGTCCCGCCTATGGCAGGACCTATTAGGTTACCTGTCAGTATAACACTGACAGACATAAAATACTGCATTATACTACAGAAGTAGTGCAGTGTATTATGTAGGCGATGTTAACTTCCCCTAACTGGACTAAAAAATATTCCCAAAAAAGTTTCATGAAGCCATTATCCCTTAAAAAATGCTTTATTATGGGGATTTTTAACATTTTTTAAAT
This sequence comes from Rhinoderma darwinii, assembly GCF_050947455.1. Taxonomy (NCBI): domain Eukaryota; kingdom Metazoa; phylum Chordata; class Amphibia; order Anura; family Rhinodermatidae; genus Rhinoderma; species Rhinoderma darwinii. The sequence goes on from NC_134696.1 coordinate 49,004,482, forward strand.
GATACAAAATTGATATCACACCGGCTGTTAAAAAAAACCTTAAAAAGAATTGCTGCTTTTTGTTTATCATTCCTCCCAAAAAAATGAATAGAAAGTAAACAAAAAATCGTGTGTTCCACAAAATGGTACCAGAGAAATTTAAATTCGTCCTGCAAAAAAAAAAAACCCTACATAATGGTTCCTGTATTGTAGTAGGACAGAACCTTGTTGAAATATAGTAAAGCACTAATGTGCAAATATCAATAAAAGAAAAGACAGGAAGATTATGAGATTTACTCCAGGAATAAGGTGTGAATCAAGTTCATCCATGACATAAGGCTGCTGCTTTTTCATAGAGTATGCTGTGTCATAGGGCTCTAGAGTCAGTAAAGACAAGGAGACTGTAGCCCAGCCTCAGATTAAGTCAATATTTTCACACAGCGGGCGCAACATGCTCAGGATATGTATCAGTCCAAAATCTTCTCTTACTATCCTACACTATGTGCACCTATTTTTAGTATTTACTGCAATCTCCTAGACCTAACTAACAACAGTGTCCGGCAGAAAAAAACACAGTCCGGGATTTTTCCTCCACCCCCCGAAATGTTGCACTGCACATGCGCCAAAATGTACATTCACAGTGCAAGCAAGGGAAGTGTAGGCCGCGGCCCGAGGCAAATGCATTTAGGAGCAGGAGGAGGGCGGGCTGAGCCAAGTGAATGATTGAGGTTGGAGCCGGGAGTGGACCAGTCCAGTCACCTGACCTGAGTCACCTGACCTCACTCAGATCGCCGCCATGTCATTCACATAGTTGCCTACAGTCCTTGAGTTTGCCAGGACTGTCCCGAATTTACAGAGACAGTCTCGGCAAAGTCACTGACGTGTTCTGGCAACTACTTTATTCAATTGTATCTTCGTCCTCAGGTCGTAGATGCAATTGAATACTATGGCAGAGATGGAAACTTTCCGCTCCCTGCTCTGCCATTTAACCCTCCTGGAGCAGAATTCCCGACCGGAGCTTTGCCGATGCTCTGGCCTGGGAATCCGCTCTTAGAGGGAGCCCCTGACGTCACTATCCATAAATAGACACTAACGTAAGAGGCTCCTGCAGGAGCGGAAACCCCGGCCAGAGCATTGCCATCGCTCTGGCTGGGGATTCTGCTCCTGGAGGAGTCCCTGGCGTCACTATCCATATATGGACAGTGACGTCAGGGGCACCTGCAGAGCGGACCCCCCAGCCAATGTGTTGCCAAAGCTCTAGCCGGAGATTTTGCTCCTGTATGTGCCCCTGGAGTCTTTATCCATATATGGACAGTGACATCAGGGGCTCCTCCAGGAGTGGAATCCCCGGCTAAAACGTCGGTAACGCTCAGGCTTGGGATTCCGCTCCTGTAGGGTTCCCAATGGTGTTATCTACAGGGGGTGTGGTGCTATCTACATGGGGCTGTGTGGCATTATCTACAAAGGGCATGGTGGCTTTATCTACAAGGGGGGGTGCGGCACTATCTACAGAGGGCACTGTATCATTATCTACAGGGAGTTGTGTGGCACTATCTACAGAGGGCACAGTGGCATTATCTACAGAGGGCACTGGGGCTTTATCAACAATTGGCTGCGTGGAACTATCTACAGGGGGGCTGTGTGGCTCTAGCTACAGGGGGGGCTGTGAAGTGGCGTTGGATTAAGTGGTGAGTGAGTCGGACTCACCAATCACAGCCCCGCTTGCAGCTTTCCCACTGATTGGTGAGTCACTCCTAGTATATTGCACAGGCAATGATTTTGTAAAGTGTCAGAATTTTTTTGGTCTGTCCGTGATTTTTAGCTCAGTTGTCCAGAAATGACTGAAGTGGAGGTTGGCAACCCTGGCTAACAACATTTAAGAAAAGCAGAAAAGATTCATCACTTTGATATGAGAATAACGGATGATTGGATAACGGATAAACAATCTTCATTACAGCTAATTAACATGCAAATTAAAGGAGATGTCCATGAGTATAAGGGGACATCCGGACGTCACACATTGCCTCGTATTTACGAAGCTTTAAAATACACCCCTGGAAAACTTTTCCATGTTCAATGAGAAAAAATATCTGCAACTCAGATTTCTCAATTTCCTGCATTGCGGAATATTTTTCCTATTGGTTTAAATTGTAACGTTTTTCACAGCGTATTTTTACGCTGAGAAAATGCAGGCAAATACGCCACGTGTGACTTCACCCTAATGCAGATAAGTAGGATAAGACAACACCTTACAATAGAGGAATTGAGTGAAACAGAGGATTTCCCCCACTTAAAACTCCCCTCTAATAGCAAGAGCAGAGAGCAAAGTTCATCTTTCACTCTGGAGGACCATGAATTACACAGATGGCCCACTCATTTCAATGGGCACCATGTAATGCTTCAAATCCCCTGCGGGATAGAAGACAGCAGCAGGTAGCTGGACTCGCTACTATCAGCTCAATGTTGGAAGATCTCTTTTCTGCAAAAATGTTTACAAACCTCTTAGCAGAAGTGTCTGGAGAATCGGTGTCTTTGTTTGAATCTCCCCCTGTTTGCTGAAATCTCCTGAAACTGCCCAAAAGTAAATGTGATATTACACAGCCCGACGTGGGCCGTGTAAACGAGCGCCATTGATCGGCGCTCGTTTGCTAATTTCTCAAGGAGCTAGTATGGGGACGAGCGCTCAATACTCTGATCGCTCGTTCCTATACATTTTCATCATGTCGGCAGCACGTCTCTCTGTTTACACATTGAGATGTGCTGCCGACAACGATGATAGTTTCGGCATTTAGAAAGATGCAATCAGCGACGAACTAGCGTTTGCTCGTTCATCGGCTGATCGTTGCCCTGTTTACACAGGGCAATTATACGGGAGCTAACGTTCTGTGAACGCTTGTTTGCCCGATAATTGGCCCATGTAAAAGGGCCTTATGGACATGGGGCAAATCTGAAACACAATGCACATTTGTCATTTTTTATCTTTGCAATTTCTGTCAATTCTTCAATGTCCATAGAGGTAAGACAGTAAAGGTGTATGGGGGACATGCGACTCTCCGTCGACAGCAGATGCTGGGAGAAAAAAAGATTGGGGCATGTTGGATTTGAACATGCCCAATCCTTTGCTCCCCTCGGATAGAAGCTACTGCTAGAGGTCTCTGCCCCCTCCACATTGAAATAGAAATGTAAACTCGGCCGAGCCAAGCAGGTGTGTATATGGGGGAGTCCTAGTGTTCAGCTGATGGTTATTTGATGAGTTTGATCATCTTGAGTGAATGCTAAATGTCTCCAGGAATGATTCTCATATAGGAAAACACTACAATTAATGTAACTAAATTCAACTTGGTCTAACTATTCCCCCTCCCCTAGATCCTAGGAAAAGAATCTTTAAAATATCTGATGGCCCACTAGACATTAATAGTTTGTAAAAAAAAAAAAAGTTGGATTATATCAGATGACAGCAAGGTGACGTTAAAGGGTATACGTCACCAGGAAAACCTTCTGGGTCTATTAGAAAGTAATTGATGCATAGACATGAACTGAAGGATAGTATACCTAAATGAAGAACACCACAGAAAAACAGAAAAAACTCCCCGAGTTCATTTGTTATAGTCGAAATTTGACCTAGTATATAGTGTCTATAGGGATTTAAACATGGTAGTAACGGTGAAAACCGCTAATTAATAGCAAAACCTAAAGTTTGGAGTCCGACACACCAAAATAGTATTAAAACAAAGTAATTTTATTGAATTAATATAAAATAACACATAAATTAAAAACAGAGATGATTTCCACAGTGCGGAAAGACAACCAGATTACATATACATGATAAGTACAAATACATCAATACTAGGTGACCCAGTTTAATCACATAAATAGAGGTTAACAGCACATTGCAATTGTCTAGTGTATAAATTCAATACAGAAAGCAGTAAGAGAACCTGTTCAGCAGAAAATTAATGGGTAGAAATAAATGCCCATAGATAAAGCCTGATGAAAAAAGGATACTAGTGCTGCAAACAAGCAATATGTAAGGCTCAATTTAACCAAGTGGAGAGCACATATTACATGGTAAAAAACAGGACAATACCTCTATTAGCAGCCAGAAGAAAAATACTCAGCAATCAAGCTGGGTATAAAAGGTAGAAAAACCCATTTGCTAGAAAGAATTATCTATGCTGAAGAGGGACTCTTACCCATTGTAGCAGTCACCGTCTCTGGTGTCAACCCCGACGCGCGTTTCGGCCCGGAAGCCTTCGTCTGGGGGTGGTGTTAGGACTGAAAGTACAGTCCCTTTAAAACAACCCTAAACCAATCATAGTTAGAAACCAAAAGAATCAAGCAGCTGCGGCTCATTGTAGATAGTTTCAGCGACGTAACCGCAGACAAACACTTCCGGTACGCTAGACCCGGAAGCACTGAAGACCGCGACCACGTGTCAAGTGCTCCGGCCCAAGGCAAGAGACGAAACCATAGCAACAGACGCCGCAAATACAACGCTTAGCTTCAGACGTAATACAGGTAAACTGCTGCATTTGAGTCATATACAAATACAGGACGGAAAAGCAAATTAACTCAAAGAACCTACATATCAAAATAAAAAAAATAAAAAAACTGAAGGATGTTTAGAGGGTACAGATGTTGCTATATTCAGTGTTGATACAGTATATTATTTGTATGAATATTTTTATGTTACCATAGGACATCAGGGAAGCAGTAGTCTGAAACCACCAGAGATTAGACATCATCACAATCTCTTCTATTGAACAGGCAGACACAGGCTGGTGAAGTCATCTACCTGCCCACACCACACAGCAGTGACGGGGAGAAGAGGACCGCCACAGAGACCCAGTTTTTATGTAAATAAATTCTTAGGGCCTGTTCACATCGATCAGCGTTCAGGTTCTGTTCATCAGTTCCGTTCACCCTTTCCGTCAGAGGAACCGATGAAGGGAAAGCCGAACGGAAACTATTGCTTCCGTTTGCATTACCATTGATTTCAAAGGTAATGCTTCCGTTTCAGTATGTTTCCGTTTGTTTCTGTTACAGAAGGTTTCAGTTTTTTTCACAGAAACAATAGTGCAGTCAACAGTACTATTGTAAGGGCCTGTTCACATCACCGCTCGCTTTCTGTTCCGGGCTTCCGTCTGAGGTTTCCGTCGGGTGAACCCCGCAACGGAAAGTGAAAGTGAAACCACAGCTTCCGTTTCAGTCACCATTGATATCAATGGTGACGGAAACATCGCTAATGGTTTCCGTTCGTCACCATTCCAGCAGATTTCCATTTTAACGATGGAATCAATAGCGGAGTCGACTGCGCTATTGATTACGTCGGAAAAACATATATATAAATATATATATGTGTGTGTGTATATATATATATATATATATTTATATATAAGTGTATATGTATATATATATATATATATATATATATATATACATACATATATATATATATATATATGTGTATATATATATATATATATATATATATATATATATATATACACTGTATAAAATTGGCTATATAACTGTGCTGGTGAAGTTTTAATGCATAACTACACCTGTGGAAATACACATATGCCTAGCAATTCTAGCACAACAGCATATCTCCAGAATAGGTCCATGACTCTGCTGTGGAGACCTTGTTATTAGGATAACTGCTGACTGCCAACACTTTGCGGCTGATCTGATGTGAAGAGACTGAGTACCTGTTTAAGTTTTTGGTCAAGAAGATGGAAGGGAGCATCTTCTCTGTCAATCCTTAGTCCTTGGTAGGCTCAAGGTGTAGCAAAGAAAAAGGTGCTCTCTCCTACAGTGGCGGATTAAGAAGACCATGGGCCCTGGGCTGTTACCCAAACTTGGGGCCCCCCTTGCCCACCGCCGCGCCGTAACTATTGCTAACACTACCTTTTTGCACAAGCAATAACAAATGGGTGTCACGATTCCCCTTTCACAGGGCTGTGTCCCTACATACTGACAGTATCACACTGTGCAGGGACACATCCTCTTGACAAGGGGATTGGTAACACCAATTTTTTTTATCAGTCCTGGACTGTACAAAGACATTATGTGGAATACAAGGATTTCCTATAATAAACATGTCAGGAAAAGGGACAGATTCTCTACGAATCCAGTGACTCACAGGTAACGACGTCTCAGATGCTAGTAGTTTATTTTCCTCTTTTCTTTTCCATCCGGTCCAGAGCTCATGACGACTTCTCCTGGCAATGACCCATTTCTGCAGCCCTTAAATATAATATCACCATGCACTGCGCCCCTGAATATAACTGTGTCACACACTGTACAGTAAAGCACCACATACACAGTGCCCCCTGTAGATAGCGCCAACCCCCATGTAGACAGAGCCACACACCCCCCTGTAGATAGCGTCACACAGCCCCCTATAGATAGCATCACACAGCCCCCTATAGATAGAGCCACACAGCACTCCACCCTTGTATATAGTGCCACACAGCGCTCCCTTCCTTATATAGTACCACACAGAGCTCCCTTCCTTATATATAGTGCCACACAGCGCTCCCCCCTTGTATATAGTGCTACACAGCGTCGCTACAGTGCAGCCCTGGGATGACATTTTATCCCATATGACTGCTGCAGTCTGTGATTGGCCTGCGATTGGCTGCAGCGGTCACATGGGGTGAAACGTCATCCCGGGAGGCCGGCCTGGACGAAGAAAGAGAATTCTGGGCAAGTATAAGATTTTTATTTTTTCTAAATTGCGTTACATGACATCTGCTATCTGTTGCGGGTTTTACCTCCCCATTGAGTTAAATGGGGAAAACCTGAAACAAACAAGCAGTGATTAAGCAAATACAATTGACATGCTGCGGAATAAAAAACCGCACCACAGGTCAATTTCTGAGCTTTTTTTCCACTTAGTTACGCAGCGTGTGGATGAGAATTGTTCACATCTAATCTACTCTGCTACTACGGACTTAGGGCTTGTCCACACTTAATGGAATTGCTGCGTATTTTCCGCCCGGAAAATACGCAGAAGAATAGAGTAGCGGCAAAGAGAGGGAGATTTATCAAATCTCATCCAGACGCTGCGTAAAATTTCCGACCAGACATTTTGTAATGTGGTGTGTATTTCTCGTACTGCAGCATGTCAATTCCTGCTGCGGAAAGTGGACTGAATTGCTGCGTTTTTTCAGAGGAGATGTCACCATCTCCCAACATTGAGAAAAACGCGGCAAAATACGCACCATTTTCTGCAGCAAAAATGCAGGAAATGGTGCTGCTTTTCTGCAGCGGAATTTCTGCAGAAATATATATGTGTATATGTATATATATATATATATATATATATATATACACACACTATATACATATATATATACACACACACACTATATACATATATATACACGCACACTATATACATATATATATACACACACTCACACACTATATACATATATATACACACACTATATACATATATATGCAGACACACATGCACGCACTATATATATATATATATATATACATACACATACACACACATGTACACATCACAGACACACATGAGTATGCACATTATACACATATAAAGTACACATTGTAAACACACATGCACTTACCTTTTATGTAGGATATTTGTGAAGGGCGTTCAGCAGGTTGATGTGGGGATTCTTCACTCCAGCACGTCAGCCCGACACAGAGCCTGCAGACAGTCTCCCCTCCCCCATGTCCCGACTGCTAGCAGCAGGAGGAGAGATGTGTAGAACAGGGAAGGGGGGCTGGAAGGGGAGCTTCCAAAGCAGAACAGGGAGGGATCGCAGCACAGACCACGTGCTGCTAAGAAGGACAGAAGCTCCCCTCACCTCATGACAGGTGCGGTCCTGGCACCGGGGCTCCCTCCGGTGCTAGCGACGCCACTGGGCATGAGGGGGTTCGGGCAGCCATGGGCCCCCTGAGAGCCTTGGGCCCCCTGGGAACCTTGGGCCCCAGGCGGCCGCCCAAACGCCCTAATGATGATCCGCCACTGCTCTCCTAATGTTCCCCCAACTTGACCAAAACATGAGAAGGAACTAGGAATGCTGAATATGGGGAAACCTTAATTAAAAGAGATTATCTCAGCATAGAATAAGGTGGTGTGAAGCTAGGTAATGGCACCAATGTCCGATTGCAGGTCACTAAAAGAAAGTGGCAGTTGTGCTAGAAAAGCACTATGCAACTTTGCCTCCAGTCAGCTCCGGTTGGCTTTTTATGCTGTCAGGAGTCAAAATGTGCAGTTTGTCCTGCTGCAACTTGGGCCATGTCCCTGTAAAATCTAGAGATTGTGCATCCTAATAGTTTTGTTAAAATTACATAAATTGTACCAGTTATTTAAAAAAAAATTAAATAGGTCCAAAATTTTGTGCTAAATTATTTCATAATATATACTTATAGCATCTGGAGCTCTATTTTTCTGTCAAAGAGATCCAAATCCCCTATTTTTCTTCATACAACATTCTAGTGTTATGATGAAATGCTGGCTTCCTGCAGCCACCTCTAGGGGGAGCTTAGGAGCTTACTGAAGACTGATTTAAAATAACTGTGATCCGTATAAATTTGTTTTCAGTAAGCTCCCCCTAGTAGTGTCTAAAGGTAGTTAGCATTTTATCACATAGCTCCATGCCAGAGGATTAGGAGCTCTGTATCAAGGAATACAGAGCTCTGCCCCTTATAAAGATAGATTATTAATTAAAGAAAAACTATAGGTACTCTTTAAACCACCACAGTTAGCAATCATTCCACAGTCAAAGTCACACATTTCCCCCTATTCTGGTTTGGTCTGAACATTAACTGATCCTTTTGACATGACATAGATCATACATTTATTCCCACATGATTGGCTGATTAGATATTTGCATTAATAAGCATGTGTAAGTGTATATGTAATAAGTGGGCATGGTGCGTATTTACTTTATAGCTAATGTAAGCCTAGTACAATAGTTATGTCTTCAAGGATTATGCATAGTATGTCTATTTTATTAATTAATCTCCTCTATTGCTTAATGAAACATTAAGGCTTCCTCTCATTCCTCCCATCTACTGTCACTAGTCTTAAATGTCTTTCTGCACCATGGTTAAACTGACTCATCAGAACAAATTCTAAGACGCCAGTCAATGCTAGAAAGTGATTATGAACAAGATTATCTCTGGATTAGAAAGTCTGCCTCACAGTCATGGCCATTAACATAGTATTCACAGTCTACTAGGTCATTCATTATACTTTCAACACGTTATTATAAGTTACTTTCAGCCAGGGCTGGCCATAGGTTGGATAGCGCCCTGTGCGGGACGCTCTATTGCTGCCCTCCACAAACCAAAAATTAACCACATATATAGACATGCACATACTGGAACATATATACTGTACAAACATAAAAACATATTTAGACATAATACCGAAACGTTGGCCTACTGAAAAGTATGTACAGTACATGCCCTCAATACTTTGTCGGGGTCTCCTTTTGAATGAATTACTGCATCAATGCGGCGTGGCATGGAGGCGATCAGCCTGTGGCACTGCTGAGGTGTTATGGAAGTCCAGGTTGCTTTGATAGCGGCCTTCAGCTCATCTGCATGATTGAGTCTGGTGTCCTGCGTCTTTCTCTTGACAATACCCTATAGATTCTCTATGGGGTTTAGGTCAGGCGAGATTGCTGGCCAATCAAGCACAGTGATACTGTGGTTATTAAAGCAGGTATTAATACTTTTGGCAGTGTGGGCAGGTGCCAAGTCCTGCTGGAAAAAGAAATCAGCATCTCCATAAAGCTTGTCAGCAGAGAGAAGCATGAAGTGCTCTAAAATTTCCTTGTAGATGGCTGCATTGACTCTGGACTTATAGAGAGATATAACACAGTGGACAAACTGTCACGTAGGTTCGTGGACCCACTGGGCCATACCGCCCTGGCGGTATGGCAACTGGCCAACAGGGTGCAGGTCAGAGTCTATAGTTTATATAGGGTACCTGTGGCAGCTCGGACAGTAGCAAGGCAGGCCTTGCAGAAACTAGGCAGCAGGTAGACGTCAGGCGTGGAGAAGCAGGACAGGCGTGGTATACAGCGTGGTATACCGCACAGCATGGCTACAGCTAAGCACGGCACTAGATCAGGATACAGGTTACAGGATACAGGAACAGGGAACACTGGGAGCAGGAAACACTAGGGGACCATTTGCAAGACAGTCTTGGAAAACAACAACAAAGCTCATACATGGGAGGATGGGGCTGGGACCTTCTTATAGCCCAGGGTGCTCTGGAGCAATTAGCTCAATCACAAACATGCGTGCGCTCTGGCTTCTTAAGTCTGGACTGAGCTCGCACCCTGGTGGTCACTGTGGAGCAGGACGGCCGTATGTGCAGACATCTCTTGAGAGAAGGGCGTCGACTGGATGGAAGGAGTTCGTGGTCAGCGACCACGGACGTTACAGTATCCCCCTCTTACGCCCCCTCCTCTTGGGACTAGAACGAGAGCGAAACCTCTTAATGAGGATAGGAGCGTTGAGATTCTCCTCTGGCTCCAAGGACCTCTCTTCTGGACCGAACCCCTGCCAATCTACTAAATAAAAGGTTCTTCTTCTTACTTTTTTAATGTCCAAGATCTCCTTAACCTCGAAGGTGTCTGAAGGGGAGTCTTGGTAAAGCGGTTCAGAACCACTGGCTTCAGGAGAGAAACATGGAAGGAGTTGGGGATCTTGAGGGTAGGAGGCAGCCGAAGCTTGTAGGCAACAGGGTTGATCTGCTGCAGGATCTCGAAGGGACCGAGAAACCTAGGAACAAATTTGTATAACGGCACCCTCAGTCGAATATTCCCGGAGGACAGCCAGACCTTCGTGCCAGGAAGAAACTGAGGAGGTTCTCTTCTCCTTGTGTTCGCCTTCCGCTTCATGGGGTCGACCGCCAGCAGGATGGAGGATCGAGTCTGCTGTCAGATCTGCAGAAAGTCCCCAAAGGCCGTGTCAGTAGCTGGCACCTCGGATGTAACAGGGATCGGGAGAGGAATTTGTGGGTGCTGGCCATAGACAATAAGGAACGGTGTCCTTTGTGTGGACTTGCTGGTATGATTGTTGTAAGAGAACTGAGCCCATGGAAGCAACTGCACCAAGTCATCATGCTGCTTGGAGATGAAGTGGCATAGGTAGTTCTCCAAGATTTGATTGATCCTCTCAACCTGACCATTGGACTGAGGATGGTAGTCCAACTTTATACCTAGGAGTCCGCAGAGGGCTCTCCAGAACTTTGAGGTGAACTGAACCCCCGATCAGACACAATATGCTGTGGCAAGCCATGCAGGCGGAAGGGCGTAGACTGGATGGAAGGAGTTCGTGGTCAGCGACCACAGACGTTACACCAACACTGTTGCTCAGTGGTATAAAGTCCTGCAGCCGTCTACCAAGAAATTTTAGAGCACTTCATGCTTCCCTCTGCTGACAAGCTTTATGGAGATGCTGATTTCATTTTCCAGCAGGACTTGGCACCTGCCCACACTGCCAAATGTACCAATACCAGGTTTAACCCCTTAAGAACCGAGCCTAGTTTGGGCCTTAAGGCTCAGAGCCCATTTTTCAAATCTGACATGTGTCATTTTATGCAGTAATAACCAAGGAATGCTTATACCTATCTGAGAGATTCTGAGACTGTTGTGTCGTGACACATTGGACTTTATGTTAGTGGTAAAATTTGGTCGATATATTCAGTGTTTATTTGTGAAAAATAGCAAAACAGATAAAATTTGGAAAAAAAATAATTTTTCTGAATATAATGTATTTGCTTGTAAGACAGATGGTAATACCACACAAAATAGTTACTATTTCACATATACCATATGTCTACTTTATGTTTGCATCATTTTTTGAACATTCTTTTATATTTCTAGGATATTACAAGGCTTAGAAAATTTCAAAAGCCTCTTTTTTTTACGTAGCAGTTCAGTTCTGAAGTTCCTTTGATTGCCTTCTATATTAGAAACCCGCAAAATACACCCCATTTTAAAAACTAGACCCCTCAAAGTATTGAAAACAGCATTTAGAAAGTTTCTTAACCCTTTAGGCGTTTCACAGGAATTTAGAACATAGTTGAGGTGATATTCAAAAACTCGCTAGAGAATCTATGGGGTATTGTCAAGAGGAAGATGAGCGACACCAAACCCAACAATGCAGACGAGCTGAAGGCCGCTATCAAAGCAACCTGGGCTTCCATAACACCTCAGCAGTGCCACAGGCTGATCGCCTCCACGCCATGTCGCATTGATGCAGTAAGGGCATGACCAGACATGGCGTATTTCTGCAGACACTGTCCGCATCAATGCCGCACATAACCTGCGTTGCAGATTCCGTTGCGTCTTTGCCTAAAATGTGAAGGAAATTGCTGCGGATTAGTCGTTGCGGATTCAGGTGAAGAGTATATCCTGTTTTCTTTTAAAACATTTCATCTCAGTCTGGCTATAGACCTCGAAACATATAGGTCCAGCCAGAATGAAGAAATATCCTATTTGTAAAACCAATCCGCAACGCAACACACATAACATCTGTGGATTTCATTGCGGAATTTTGAAACTCCATTGAAGTCAATGGAGAAATTCCGCAACAAGTCCGCAACAAGTCCAACAGCCAGCCTATGGTCCGCAGCGGAGTTTTCCGCCTCGTCTGCACGGACATAACTAAAAAGGTTTGAAAACCAATGAAGAAACTGTCCGCTGCGGATTTCCAGTGACACAATCTTCATGATTTGGGCTCTGCATGCCACCACATTGGATTTGAAATGAAACAGCTGAGATGTAATTGAAGTGTAGACTTTCAGGTTTAATTCAGGGGGTTGAACAAAAATATCCTGTGAAACGTTTAGGAATTGCAACCACTTTTCTACACAGCCGCCTCATTTCAGGGGCTCAAAAGTAATTGGACAAATTAACATTACCATAAATAAAATGTGTTTTTTTTAATACTTTGCAGAGAATCCTTTGCAGGCAATGACTGCCTGAAGTCTGTAACCCATGGACATCACCAAACGCTGGGATTCTTTGTGATGCTTTGCCCAGCCTTTACTGCAGCTGTCTTCAGTTGTTGCTTGTTTGTGGGTCTTTCTGCCTTAAGTTTTGTCTTAAGCAAGTGAAATGCAGCGCAATCGTGTAGAGATCTGGTGATTGACTCGGCCATTACAGAATATTTCACTTCTTTGCCTTAAAAAACTCCTGTGTTGCTTTCACAGTATGTTTTGGGTCATTGTCCATCTGTACTGTGAAGCTACGTCAAATCAACCCTGCTGAATTTGGTGGAATCTGAGCAGAAAGTATATCCCTGGACATTTCAGAATTTATCCGGCTGTTTCTGTCTTCAGGCACATCATCAATAAACACTAGTGACCCAGTGCCTTTGGCAGCCATGCATGCCCATGCCATCCCACTGCCTCCACCATGTTTTACAGAGGATATGGTGTATTTTGGACCATGAGCCGTTCCAAGCCTTCTCCATACTTTCTTCCTCCCATCATTCTGATACAGGTTGTTCTTAGTTTCATCTGTCCAAAGAATGCTGTTCTAGAACTGGGCTGGTTTCTTTAGTTGTTGTTTGCCAAAGTCTAATCTGGCCTTTCTATTTTTGAGGCTGATTAATGGTCTGCACCTTGTGGTGAACCCTCTGTATTTGCTCTCATGAATTCTTCTCTTTATGGTAGACTTAGATACTGATACACCTACTTCCAGGAGAGTGTTCTTCACTTGAGTAGATGTTGTGAAGGGGTTTTTCTTCACCATGGAAAGGATTCTCCGATCATCCACCACGGTTGTCTTCCGTGGACATCCAGGCCTTTTGGAGTTCACGAGATCACCAGTGCGCTCTTGTTTTTCAAGAATGTACCAAACTGTTGATTTGGCCACTCCTAACGTTTGTGCTATCTTTCTGATGGATTTCTTTATATTTCTTTATTTTTTCCAGCGTAACGATGGTCGGTTTCACTTGCATTGAGAGACCCTTCCACCTCATGTTGTGGGTTCACAGCAACAGCTTCCAAATGCAAATGCAAATGCCACATCTGGAATCAACTCCAGACCTTTTACCTGTTTAATTGATGATGGATTAACGAGGGAATAGCCCATGCCGCCCCATTAAATAGCTTTTGAGATAATTGTCCAATTACCTTTGGTCCGTTGAAAAAGAGGCAGCTACATATTAAAAAGCTGTAATTCCTAAACCCTTCCTCAAATTCGGATGTGAATACCCTTAAATTAAAGCTGAGAGTCTGCACTTTAGGCCCATATTGATTATATAACTGTATATTCAATATGTTTTGGTAAACAACTAAGATGCCAAAACTTGTGTCACTGTCCAAATAATTCTGGACCTAACTGTATACACACAGAAACATATACATACAAATAGACACTTACCATCTCTCCTTGATTACAGGCTTCTTGCAGTAAGTCTCTGCTTCCTCCGTGTGTGTAACGAGGAGCAGAAAATAAAGCTCAAAAAGCCTGCCCAGTGGCGCCCCCTACATGTGCGGAGGCTGCAGCACCCTGTGTACTCGCACAGGTCGCACACCACTAAGGCCGGCCCTGCTTTCAGATGACGTCATTGCTTATAACGTTTATTTTTTAAAGAAAATGTATCCATGTTATCACTTGAGATTTGCACACATCTAGTGAATGGTTCTACAATCTACACCATTGTTTAGAGATGGACACATTTACATTACAATACTATATTACATTTCTTAACACCACTTTATTCTATGGATCAGTGGTAATCCCAGCACTCATACCCTTCCCGATAAGACAATGATTGTATTTCTTAGTGATAAGTGTCATTTGTAAATCATAGGCAAGAAACCTAAGCTACAGAAGTGTTACAAAAAATGTGTTTAATAGATTACTTCAGGTAAAATTGATACAATGTGCTATGCCTAGTGCAGGGCGTAAAGGGGTCGTGCATGACACAGGGATTCAGAAAACTCTAAATAGAGAAGACATGCCCCGTCCCCTCAGGTCCTGCACTAGGCATAGCACAATGTATTGGTTTTACCCGAAGTGCTCCTTTAAAATCAGACAGCAAATATTATATAATATTGCACGTGCCTCACCAATGTACCTGACATTGAGTGCCCAAGTTCAAGTTTTTTCTAGATTTTTGATTCTTAACAATATGGAAACAATCCTTGTACCACTGGTTTGCAAAGATACAAGATACAAGAGTGACCTTTGAGTCTCAGCAGGGGGATTAATAAAAAAAATGGAGATGCCTAAGTAAAGGAAAGTAATGACACCTGCTATGAGCACAGCTAATTTCTCCGGGTAAAAATATATGAACTATTTAGCAGGTAATAACTATAGATTATTAAAAAGCAAAGTCGACGATCTCTTGTCATATGTTGGTTGCTTTACTGCTGTAACTCTATATAGCAGATCTTAGATGGATCAGGAAGTTGCATAAGTAGAATAAGTTTAAAAAAAAAGTGTACATGCAGAGCCAGGACAGGGGGTATGGTAGGCGCAGCAGGGGGGTTGGCACACAAGGCCTCTCCGGAACGTGAGCCACAGTAGTGCTCATACATTGCTACTGCTGTTCCTATAGAAAGATGCTGCTGCATGGAGTAATGAGAGGGGGTAGGGAAACAGACAGTGAGCCCTAATCTACCCACCACTCAGTCCCTGCCTACTTGCAACGACCCGCCCTAGGCGACGGGGTACAACTGGGCGACGGTCCCTACGCTCAATAAGTGCACGACAGACCAACGGACAAGGGGACACAAGCAAAGGGAAATGGGGCAGTTGCCCACGGCAACACCGTGAGCAACAAGAGAGGTGAACGAGCCGAGTCAAACCAGGAATGTACGAGGTACCAAACGCAGAGCAGGAGAGTAGTCAGAAAGCCGGGGTCAGTATGAAGCAAGGTCAAATAGCTAGGAGCTGCAGCAAGGCCAGGAAACCACACGAGAAGAATCACAAGCAAAGGAGGAACAGGAAAGGCAGGTATAAATAGACAGAGGGCGGAACTAGCTCCGTCTGGCCAGGCTGAGATAGGCTCTCCCACTCCTAAGCCTGCCATCCTGAGTGGTGGAAGATGGAGTCAGTCTAAGAGACATAGAACCAGGTGCAGACTGATTACCCATGGGCGTATACACAGAAGTGCCTGGCAGATCCTTTACAGTTCTATCATTTGACGGCAGTCTAGTGCTCTTGCCTGCGATGATCATACAGGACAGCACTGAAGCAAACTGTGGTTGGTACTTAGCCACTCAGGTTGGTATTGGTACCTATTGGGAGAATTGTAACTAGTACTCAATGGGGCATGATGGTTGGTGCTCATGGGAATATGGTGGCTGGTACTCATTGGGTACACTGTTATGGGAATTCTGTAACTGACACTGGTATGGATACTGCTGCTGACAATGATATGGGGACCCTGAGGCTGACACTGATGAGGGCAGTTAGACTGGAATTGTTATGGGGGCACGCAGGTTAATACTTTTATGGGGGTACTATGGTCTGCCCCTGTGTGCAGAGTGTGGACCATGTCTGACAACATCAGTGTTTTTGCAAGTCGAAATCTTGAAAACCACGAGGAATTGATACACAAAGTACATTAGAAAATTGCAAAACTTATTATTATACAAGTAAGGTTATTTGCTAAATAAGGAAAACAAGTTTTCCTATTTTAAGAGAACCTTTCACCTCCCCATACATGTGCAGCTGAGTGCAGCATGTAATGGGGAGGGCTGCACAAACCCTGGGGCACTTTAAAAAAAATTCTACCTCCCTTCGTTATTTAGATATCGGTGCCGTTATATTTGGCGCCCGATATTTAAATAACCCCCTGTACTCTCAACGGGGCGTGTACTGGCAAGGGGGCGTGTTACTATGGCTCTCTCTCCTCGCTCTTGCTGTAACACTGTCCATAGTAACACGCCCCCTTGACAGTACACGCCCCCTGGACAGTTCAGGGGGTTATTTAAATATCGGGCGCCAAATATAATGGCACCAATATCTAAATAACCGATGGAGGTAGAAAAAAAATGTAAAGTGCCCCAGGGTTTGTGCAGCCCTCCACATTACATGCTGCACTCAGCTGCACATGTATGGGGAGGTGAAAGGTTCTCTTTAATGACTAGAAGAAGCAGAGATCTATGTAAACCTTTGAATTACATTTTTTTAAAATAAAAATATCAGTTAGTGTGATAGGTGCAACTTTACAAATAGTTTTTATTAAAAATTAGTTTTACTTTTTGAGATACAGCAGCTGTGTGTTCTCTATACAGAGCAGCTGTACCTTTCCCCATGACCTGAATCCGTCAGTCCCGCAGACCTGACGGGCTCAGTGTCAGTGGGTCCTGCATGTCTCTGACGTGCAGGATCCACCTGTAATCTGTCACATCTAAGTTATATACTTAGAGACATGCAGGACCCTCTGACACTGAACCCGCCAGGTCCGCAGGACTGACCGGAACAGGATTTAGCGAACGATACAGCTGTTCTTTATACAGGATACAAACCAGCTGTATCTCAAAAAGTAAAAATTATTTTTAATAAAAACTATTGATAAATTTGAACCAATCATACTTTATTTAAAAAAATGTGATTCAAAGGTTTACATACCCTATAAGAAATCAATACATAAAGTATATTACAAAGTTGCATAATTTTTTCATACAGTGAATGAGCTTTATAGGCTAAAAATGGAATACCCTTTATGTGGGACAACATTTGCAGCAACTGGGCCACACTGAGGATTGAGAAAAACTTATGTGGAAGCCAAATTTGCTAGTCAAGTGTGCTTAGTGACAGTGACTTCAAAAATGTATTTATTTCTGTGCAAAAATAAAAAATAAATAAAGACCCATATATATATATATATCCGGAAATTTTTATGACTAGAGGAAAAATAATATGTTTATTTTGTGTACTAAAGTTGTTGTATTGCTTGTTATATTCTTGCAGACTGCTGCCTGTTTATTGTCTACCCAGGGTCGGCTAATATGAGACACCAGAGATGAAAGATGTTTACAGCATCCTTGACATTGAGCAGATAAGGATGTTTAGGCTAACCCAAAATATCCATGACATATGGCAGCGCTGCCTCTAAGTTGAGTACCCTAGAAAGGAAAGAGCTAAACAACATTTAAATGTGGTCAACAGCCTAATAGCAGATCTATGCAGCTTTTAACTCTATCATTGCCCTGTTAAAAATTTGCATTGGGTCCCATGGGTTTCAAGCTACACCATTGCCTGTGGAGAGAAGAAGTCATGGGTGTGCATGGCTCTGTCATTTATTTTTTAGCATTAATTTTATTTTCTTATACTGCTCAATGTATAGAAATTGTGATTTATGTTTTCATCACCTGTGGAAAAAAAAATTGTCCCTGCTTTAAAAATTTTCCCAAAACTACTCAAGAGAAGGAGTCCTCCGTAGAGACCTATTTACAATTATTGTTATTTTTGACCCAGCAGAAAAATGACGAGCTGCAGCTTGCATCCCCCTCCTACGGTAGCTCTCGGACTCTCACTAGGGTTACATGTAGAAGCAGCTGGTTCCTCATACTTATAGCTGTTCAGTCCATCTGGGAGTCTCCAAAGCTTTAACTAATCAGATCCTATCCCCTCTACTGCTTGATACTATTAAGGCCAGGCCATGAAACCCCCCATCAGGAGGTTTTGGGAAGTTTATTGAATGACTTAGGAATTTGGCAACCAGCTGATTGGGTCAGGTGACATTTATCAAGGTCTCCCAGGAGAGCAGGCACTGTCTTTAAAGAGACACGTTGAGCCCTCAAGAGGGAGTTTGTGCCTGGACCCAAGAAGAGGGTGAACCATGCCTGAAGCAGCAAAACCTGGTAGGATTGTATAACTCTGTGAGGTCTAACTGGAGTTTATTTACATATCATATTAGGTGTTAATTTAGGGAAAAATTTTATGGTTGTAGAGTTTTCTAGACATTTGGCAGTACACTATGTGGTGAGTCCAGATATTCATCCCTCCGTTCTGCTATTCAGAGTGGGATACTTTCCAGGATCCTCAAATACTTGGTTCTTCAGCAGCATGCGGAAAATCCATCCCTTACACAAACAACTGAATCCTCTGAATTAACATAAAATGATTAAAATAATTACGTCAGCCAGAAATATGTAAAACCTAGAAACTTAGAGACGACTTGATCAACGTTATGCTGTCAACCTGTCTAAACTTATAATAACCTGCATCATCCCAAGAATGCTGCGTACCATGCAGCTGCTGCCTGAGCAGAGAATGTTTCTATAGCTATAGACCTACTTATAACATATACATATCATTTATAGAAATATATTAATGTGCAAGAAACTTATTGAATATTTAATCAACATTAACAAAAATGAACAAAGATATATTATCCCTATTTGTTCTAAAAGTTAATATTGATGAATTGATGATGAAGAATACTTAATTGATATTATCATAAACTAATTACCTTAAAGCTAAACAGTAAATATATAAAAGTATAGTGGTTAAAATGTTACTTTATTTTGACATGATTTACCATTTTTACTTTACATAAATATTATATCTATCTATCTATCTCATATCTATCTATCTATCTATCTATCTATCTCATATCTATCTATCTATCTATCTATCTATCTATCTATCTATCTATCTATCTATCTATCTATCTATCTATCTATCTCTATCTATCTATCTATCTATCTATCTATCTATCTATCTATCTATCTATCTATCTATCTATCTATCTATCTATCTATCTATCTATCTATCTATCTATCTATCTATCTATCTATCTATCTATCTATCTATCTATCTATCTATCTATCTATCTATCTATCTATCTATCTATCTATCTATCTATCTATCTATCTATCTATCTATCTATCTATCTATCTATCTATCTATCTATCATCTATCTATCTATCTATCTATCTATCTATCTATCTATCTATCTATCTATCTATCTATCTATCTCATATCTATCTATCTATCTATCTATCTATCTATCTATCTATCTATCTATCTATCTATCTATCTATCTATCTATCTATCTATCTATCTATCTATCTATCTATCTATCTATCTATCTATCTATCAATCTATCTATCTATCTATCTATCTAATATAGTGTATAGTGGTTTATGTAGACAGATAATATACAAATGTTGATAAATACATTATCTATATATCTATTTTTCTATCTATTATCTTGTGATCTATCTATCAATCTATCTATCTATCTATCTATCTATCTATCTATCTATCTATCTATCTATCTATCTATCTATCTATCTATCTATCTATCTATCTATCTATCTATCTATCTATCTATCTATCATCTATCTATCTATCTTTAATTATCTATCTACATCTTATCTTTCTAATAATGAAATAAACTGTAATTGCCGTTTTATTACACCAGTTGTATAGCATTTTATGGATTATTACACAATAGGTCTAGTATAACATATCAACTGTTTGTGGTTTTTACCATCTTCCCTACACACACTGCAGCAGGCCATAGATACTCCGTAACAAATTTGTTCAAGGGCAGTTGTAATTTTTCCACCCACTCAATCATTAACATGTCTTTTTGTATTTGGTTGAGTTTGCTTATTATTTTTATGAAAGGATGAAGGGTGAGTGGATACTGTACACCATAGGTACCGCTAATCCCTGTGGTAAGCAAAGGAGGATCAGCCAAAACGCTTAAAAATGGCTGACCCCTCTATTTCCTAATATTAGATGGCCGGAGGTATTTATAGGCATGTATGCACATTAAAATTAAGAATCTGATGATTAAAAAAATAGTCAGCTGCCCAGGAATTACATTTTTGAACCCAAATTAGAAAATGAATGCCATCCTTTTCAGAATTCCTATTTAAAATACAGTGTTAATAAGAATCCTAGTGAAGTTTTCTCACACAAAGACTGGCAGCATAGCACAAATACTGTAAGACTGGGAGATGGCTAGTAGATACAAGAGGTGACATTATTCTAAGGACATGTTCAGACGTGGCGGAATTTTTCCGCTGCAAATGTAGGTGCGGATTTGGCGCAATTACGCAACGAATGTGGACCAACATTTGCATATTTGACAGGTAATTCAGACGTTGCGGATATCACAGGGGACTTGCCACAGATTTCAGTTTTTGCATTGCAAAGGATGAAATCCGCAGTAAAATTCTGCTTCTTCTCCGCAACATAATGAGCATGGTACGGAGGGAAAATTCTGCACCGCAGCCTGATTTCCGCACAGTTATTTTCCATAACATCTGAACTAAGTTTTCTAAAAATTTATAGAAACAAATGTAAAAAATGGCCACTGCAGAATTCCACTGCGGACTGTCCGCAGCGGAATTCAACAGCAATTCCGCCACGTCTGAATGTGCCCTAATTCTTATGTGGTAACATGCCACGGATACAGCGCAGCTTTGTTGATATTCTTCATACTCAAATATACAG
The DNA here is from genome assembly GCF_050947455.1 of Rhinoderma darwinii. NCBI lineage: Eukaryota > Metazoa > Chordata > Amphibia > Anura > Rhinodermatidae > Rhinoderma > Rhinoderma darwinii. The sequence goes on from NC_134696.1 coordinate 49,025,910, forward strand.
GTATACTGTAATGGGTTATCAACTTATTGGATTGCACATATTTCTTTTCATGCCTTAGTATGGCATGAAAGTGTACAATGATTTATATTTTTCAACCCTATGCAAACTGGATCAGTTTCTGCTTGAAACTAGCTGAAATATTCAAAAAGTTTGTTGCCTACTTTTTACAGATTATATCCTTTAGTGAGTTGTAATGTGTAAATGGCCGTTCTCCAACATGTCCTACTGTATTTTGGGAGTAGGTTGAAAATAAATTATTAATTTTAAATGTTGAATCGCCTACAATAGATGTCATGGTTTTCACATTCATCTTATGCTCATAATTAACTTTGGAAGTCGCTAATTGGTGGTGTAATGAAATTGTAACAGGTAAATCGATCCATAGTAGATCCATTAGAAGATTATTTTAAGATATATTGAATTTTAATTGACCATCATTTCTTATAGGAACTCCTCAGCTGTCTGTATCACAGATGTCTAAATATCACAGATAGCTTAGCATTGAATTCCATAGATCTCTGTATTATTCTATTCAAAAATTTCTCTATGAGTAAAATCCACTAAAGCCTAACTTCTAACTGTGGAAGGACTGGAATGAGTTTACCCACAGTGTTTTCATGGCCTAATATATAGCTGCAGTCAGCGTCGACAGGTTGTAGTGGCTGTCATAGTAGTTAGTCATCCGTGTGACAGCTGCCCCCGAGAAGTTTACAAAACGACACCCTGGCTGTCCATGGGAGTGAACCATCACTAAAGGAATTTCCAGTGGATAAAAGGAGTTCTTGATTTCACCTAAAATATTTAATTTGCCAAAATAAAAATAAAAATCTAAAATATTAAATTAATTGAAGCATGGACTATAATTCTGGGAATTGTCTGGAGCTTTAAAAGCTACCTCTAAAAACAGTTTGGGTAGGAAGGTAATGTAATTAAAATCTTTACATATGTAATAAAAAAAGAGGAAGGGTCCAACTATAGTATAGGCAATGTAAACCTGCACAGGCCCCGCCCACAGGGGAAAGGGGAGGAGGCAACATGATCTGTCCAAGGAAGTTAATGTGTTGTGCATGAGCCAGCATCAGCAGGGTGTTCCCATTTAGTTGTTTTTTATTTCTTTTTGCTATAGAGCCCCCTTTTATACCCTGGCCAGAAAGGTTACAATGCCTTCATAGCTAAGAAGTTATAACGCCTATAGATCTATGATTGGTTACTATCAACACGGTGCAATAATCATCTGGATATCTATGTGTCAATACTTGTCTGGGTAGGAAGACTTCAGAGTTTAGAAAAGGTTACACATAATTAGTGATCCGTGAAATCCTCAGCCGATGACACAAACTTGTGACTAGAGATAAGCTCACTAGGTGGGATGCAATCACACAACACAGGTCTTCCTCAAAGGCCAGGAAACATTTCAAGAGATGCCAGTTGGCAAAAGTATATTAGCTACTTGTTACTGTGACAGTGATGAGTTCTGCGGGTTACTATAATACTAAGTCTTATTAAAACAAGTGGCATGGTGAATGACTATAGCCAATAGGATGGCAAAACAGCACAATACACAAATTATGAGAGAATTATGTAAGTGACATAGATGACTACAAAGGGTGAATCCTATATGGAACTAAGCCAAAACGACCTAAGATACTGGAAAAAAACAAAAAAACTTCAGTGGAATTGCCCTTTTCTGAATTTTAGCTACAATAAACGCTAAGGCTATGTGCACACACACTAATTACGTCCGTAATTGACGGACGTATTTCGGCCGCAAGTACCGGACTGAACACAGTGCAGGGAGCCGGGCTCCTATCATACTTATGTACGATGCTAGGAGTCCCTGCCTCGCTGCAGGACAACTGTCCCGTACTGAAAACATGATTACAGTACGGGACAGTTGTCCTGCAGCGAGGCAGGGACTCCTAGCGTCGTACATAAGTATGATGCTAGGAGCCCGGCTCCCTGCACTGTGTTCGGTCCGGTACTTGCGGCCGAAATACGTCCGTCAATTACGGACGTAAATAGTGTGTGTGAACATACCCTGATACAGCTACACTGAAAATAAAAGAAAATTAAAAATGATGACTGCCGGAAAGCAAAAAGGAAAAATTTAATATTATTCTGGTCCTCAAGGACAAAAATGTCCCAGTCTTCAAGGGCTTGTATGAGATTATAAAAATGGTCTGGTTGTTTTCAGAACCAGCGCCACTCTTGTCCATCATTTGCGTATGTTTAACAGACCAACCATATTCACTTGAGTGAGTTGCAATACCAGACACAGCCATTGGGCAAGGGTGGCGCTGGCTCTGGAGAAAAGCACACCATTTCTTATCACTGACAACCCCTAATATACAACCCCTTTAACTTTATATTTAGGTGAAAAATATGTACAAAACCATTTGACCAAACAAACAGGTGGATTTTTTTTCCATTGTTATGAGATGGATGAAAGGCTATTGTTTGCATTGTTGGTTTTGTTGTATTGATCACTCAGAGCCCTATAGTCGTCATTGTTCATATTACATTTTCTATAATCTGCGGAGCACTACAACTGAGGGGAACCATATGGCTGCTTACTACCCTTTCTGTTATTGGATATGTATGACATTATCTGGAGTGTCCGGCATTCCATTCACCACAAGAAAAGTCTTTACAGTGCAAAGGGTATTTAGAGCTTTGAAAGCAGCTTGGCAAGTCTTAGAAAGAAATAAAATCCTTTGGCGGTATTAGGTTGTTGTAAATCTGAAAGGTGTTATTTAAGTTTGTTTTGATCTTTCTTTTTGGAAATGATTAGGGAGGAACAGTGACATTTGAAGAAACTCATGACATTAGCAAAACGCATGGCCTGATTTCAGAGCAGCAATGCAGGTTAATTCTAGCTATTCATTTCTCATCACTTATATAGCACCAACATATTCCATCGTGCTGTACAGAAATTATCATCACTCACATCAGACATTGTCCCCGATAGGTCTCATATTCACACTTTTTATAGGAAATTAACAAAAATAGAAAACGAAATGGCCATTGGAAAGAAGGGGTATCTTTATAGTTGTATATGATCAGTGGTGTACATAGTGGACTGGGGGCCCCATAGAAAATATAAAATCATGGCCCCTTTTGGGGAGGCCCGTTGATCCTTTTTTTAAAACAACTCCTTTGATCATGTGATGTTCTTATATTAGCACTCAAATCTATAATGTAACAATGTGTTATACAACTATTATGTGGGTTAGAGTAACACAGCTGTTAAATATTGACTGAGGTGTTTATGTGCTGACATATCGAATGGCACTTATAATTGGAAAGTCCTATGTCCTCAATGTTATAGATGAATGGTATTTAGCATTAGAGGCTTGGGCTTCTTTCCCTATGAGACTATGCTTTCATACCACGCAGCATTTCAATAGGACACTTGGTATTGTCAATAAAATGTACACAGTTCATGTAGAAACATAGAAAGATATATGTATACGTGTGAAACTGTTCTTTCTATTTATATACGGCAGGTACCTGCTACATACCATAATGAGTATGGTTAGTTGGACTCATTTTTTTCATCTAATAGTGGATTTGCATACTATTATAAAACAGTAGTACTCAGTGCATAGTCCCACGGACCAAGCACGGCTCACGCAGTGGTCAATGTGTGTATGAATTTGCCGGGTATTACGGGCACAATGGTGCAGCCGTTGGCTACCACATGTGGGCATGGTTTCTGCTGCTGCTATATGAGACTGTGTCCTTGAAGTAAAGCTTTCACAACTGTTCTACGAGCCATTTTATGGACCCTGAGGGGAAATGGAAATCACTAGTCTAGGTGGAAGACAAACTAAGATGAAGTTTGACTTTTGAATTTTATCAGAAAATATCATGGAGAGAATTCTCTACGGCTGTCATGAAGACCATTTACCAAACTTCATTTATGCCAGCCTATGTACTGTCATGGACTTCAGAGTACAGCCTGTGTTTGTTGAATGGTGTGTAGGTCAACTCAGTGAAATTTGAAATTCCAGTAAAATGGGTTTTCCTCACCTTCCTAGTTTTTCTTAGTAATCCCAATTTGACAGTCAGATAAGGAAATTTGTATTTTCAACTAATAGATAAATTGCCTGGTTATCAAATGTTTACCTTGTGAGATGATTTAACATTGCAGACAGCTGCAGAATGTGTGGCAAAAATGTCAGTAGGAGTGGTTTCACACATAGAGTTTTTGGGCAAAATGCAGAGTTTTTTGTGGATTTTTAATGGCGATTTTCCTTGTGCTTTCTTTTGGTCAAAAACACTGCAGCCAGATGTTAGTCTGAAAGACTATAGTAACATTTATAATTTATTTCAGTTACTTATATAGCACCAACATATCACGCAGTGCAGTACAGTGGTCCTCCTTTACTGTCCCCATTGGGGCTCACAATTTAAATTGGTATGTTTTTGGGAGGAAACCGGAGTACCCGGAGGAAACCCACGCAAACTCCATGCAGATGTTGACCTTGGGTGGATTTGAACCCTGGCCCCCAGCGCTGCAAGGCAATAGTGCTTACCACTGAGCCATCATGCTGCCCTACAAACAACACTTTTGTGTTCCTAGCCTTTTTGGTGTGTTTTTTGGGTCAGTGACTTTTTTTCATTTTTTCATAACGCAGCATGCTCTAGGTATGGTATTTTTTCTGGGCTTCTCTATAGGACTTGAAAAACACTAGAAAAAAATACATGTTACAAACTCTAGAAATAGAAAAAAAAAATACACAAAAAATGCTTGTGAAACAAACAAAATTAAAACCGCTTGAAATTTATGATTTTTTTACAAGCATTTGGCTGAATGTGTGATTCCAGCCTATAACAAATAGTTTGGGTATGAAGGGAGATATTTTTTAATATATTATGATATTGTGATATACTAGTCCTTCTCAATGAATTAGAATATCATCAAAAAGTTACTTTTTTTAAGTAATTCAATTCAAAAAGTGAAACTCATATTATATAGATTCATTACAGAGTGATCTATTTCTAGCATTTTTTCTTTTAATGTTGATGATTATGGCTAAAAGTTAATGAAAAACAAAATTTTGTCTCTCAGAATATTAGAATATTGGATAAAACTTGTTGATTGTAGACTCATGGTGTCACACTCTATTCAGTTAATCAACACAAAACACCTGCAAAGGTTTCCTAAGGGCTTATTCAGACGAACGTAAAATACGCGCGTGCAACGCGCGTGATTTTCACGTGCGTTGCCCGTAGCTATATTAGACAATGGGGCCGTGCAGACATGGCAGCGTTTTTTGCGCAGCGTTGCTCCGTTGCAAAAAACTCACGACATGTCCGTTGATTCAGCGTTTTCAACGCATCACGCACCCATTGAAGTCAATGGGTGCGTGAAAACCACGCATGTCGCACGGAAGCACTTCCGTGCGAACTGCGTGTTTGCGCAACAGCTGTCAAAAGGATGAATGTAAACAGAAAAGCACCACGTGCTTTTCTGTTTCCGAACATCCAAACGGAGTGTCTTTGCGATTAGCGAACCCCGACAACCGAAGCTAACTTCACCGGGTTCGGCCAAACTCGTTTTGGCCGAACCCGGCAAACAAAATTCCGGTCCGCGACGTCGGGGGACATTCACTGTGCATGGTGCTGAAAGAGTTAAACTGTTTCAGCACCATGGACAGTGACTTGCGATCCCAAAATACATGAACCTGTAAAAAAAAACGAAGTTCTAACTTACCGATTACTCCTGTCTCCTTCCTGCAGTCCGACCTCCCGGGATGACACTTCAGTTCAAGTGACAGCTCCAGCCAATCACAGGCCAAGCACTGGCTGCAGCCAATCACAGGCTGCAGCGGTCACTTGGACTGCCGCGTCATCCAGGGAGGTGGGGCTCGATGTCAAGAGAGGCGCGTCACTAAGGACGCGTCACCAAGGACGCGTCACCAAGGCAACGGCCGGGAAGTTCTTGGTAAGTAGGAACTTTATCTTTTTTTTAACAGGTTTTTCGCTGTTGTGTTCGGCATTCACTGTCGAGGGTGCTGAAAGATTTAGCTCTTTCAGCACCGTGGACAGTGACGGGCGTCGACAAGCCTCATCTCTATGATGCCGGCTGCGCGAAAATCACGCAGCCGCGCATCAGACACGGATGACACACGCAGCTGTCAAATAGTGTTTGCGCGCGCAAAACGCTGCGTTGTTTGCGCGCGCAAAAACGCAACGCTCGTGTGAATCCGGCCTAAGCCTTTAAATGGTCCAACAGTCTGGTTAAGTAGGCTACACAATCATGGGGAAGACTGCGGACATGACAGTTGTCCAGAAGACAGTCATTGACACCCTCCACAAGGTGGGTAAGCCACAATAGGACAATGCTAAAGAAGCTGGCTGTTCACAGAGTGCTGTATCCAAGCATATTAATGGGAAGTTGAGAGGAAGGAAAAAGTGTGATATACAAAGGTGCACAAGCAACAGGGATAACCGCAGCCTTGAAAGGATTGTCAAGAAAAGGCCACTCAAGAATCTGGGGGAGATTCACAATGAGTGGACTGCGGCTGGAGTCAGTGCTTCAAGAGCCACCACACACAGACGTATCCAGGACATGGGCTACAACTGTATCATTCCTTGAAACAATGTCAGAAGCGTCTTACCTGGGCTAAGGAGAAAAAGGACTGGTGTGTTTCTCAGTGGTCCAAAGTCCTGTTTTCAGATGAAAATAAATTTTGCATTTTATTTTGAGTCGGGAGGAAGAGTGGAGAGGCATCAATCCAATTTGCTTGCGGTCCAGTGTGAAGTTTCCACAGTCAGTGATGGTTTGGAGGCCATGTCATCTGCTGGTGTTGGTCCACTGTGTTATATCAAGTCCAGAGTCAGCGCAGCCGTCTACCAAGAAATTTTCGAGCACTTCATGCTTCCCTCTGCTGACAAGCTTTATGGAGATGCTGATTTCATTTTCTGGCAGGACTTGGCACCCGCCCACACTGCCAAAAGTACCAATACCTGGTTTAATAACCACAGTATCACTGTGCCTGATTGGCCGCTGTATTTGGCGCGGTCAGCCGCTACTAAAACAAGCAGCGCCAACGACTGGATACTCCAGACACCAAGAGGAATATTTGCCTGATGAAGGTCTAAATTTTAACGAGGCGTTGCACTAAACCTCTGGCATCGACTAATGATAAAATAAAAATTTAATGATTTGCTAAAATCACAAATTTGTGTGCCGAATATTTCTTTTTGCTACGTAATTGGGTTGGGACCCTATTCGTGCTCCTACCCAGGTCTTGTGCGCTCTGAACTACCACATACATGTCATAGTGACATGTCAGAAATTTGGATTGGTGGGGGTCCGAGCAGTGAGACCCCCACCAATCGCTAGAACGAAGCAGCTGAATAGCTCGTGAGAGCACTCAGCCGCTTCGTGTCTGTTCGGCTTTTTCCGGAAATAAATGTATCGGTGTACGGACTCTATAGAAAGTCTATGAGCCCATACTCCAATAAATCGGCTTTCCGGAAAAAGCCAAACAGACACGAAGCGGCTGAGCGTGCACACGAGTGCTTCAGCTGCTTCGTTCTAGCAATTGATGGGGGTCTCAGTGCTCGGACCCCCACCAATCCAAACTTCTGACATGTCATTATGACATGTCAGAAGTTTGTCAAACGTTTAGCTATGCTTTAAAGAAAGACAATGGTTTTGTAGTTACTAAAAAATAACCTGAGACTGTTTTTAGCTCTTCACTTCTAGACTGCTATGGATTAGGCACCACATTAAATCGTTTGATTGGGAGAAGCTACGGTAGGAAAAAGCTGGGTCCATGCATTTGTATGAAGCCTGGGTGATTTTGAGACTATTTGATAGCTTTGTATCTGCTAAAGAATGGCTTCTGTAACAAGGTACATCCTGGAACCATCTATAGGAGGAAGAAATTATCAGGAGAATAACTGGATGTCAATGATAGACCAAGAATAGCTCTCTGCGCAACTAAATTTGGATTTTGAAGCATTTAAGCATTTTTTTTTGTATTTATCATTTGCCTTTACACAATTATCATCACATATATTTGTTAGTATCTGAATATTCTACTTACACAAATGCGAACAGTAAGTTAATTGATGGTCTATTCAAAGTAGTCCCTTGGTATATGAGTTTCAAAAATTGAATATTACGTAGTTACCAGCCATTATTTAAAAAATCAGTGTAATAAATAATTTCAACAATGCCTGTGAACTTCTGGGAACTAACCTTACATATTGTAAACATGGTCTATAAATCGTTCTTTGACCCCCTTGCTATTGATGGGTACTGAGAAATGCTGGTGTAGCTCCTGCGATGTCTTGTATCACGGTGGTGTTAATAGACATGTAGCAGGCCATTAAACAGTCCACCAGCTCACAACCTCAGGAAATTACTGAGGTGTAGACATCTAGACATGACCTTTAGCATCTACTCTCTTTTAATTTAGTCATGCTGGTTGTGACATGTTGTCTAAAGATAGATAAAGGTTAAATAGACAATGATATTATTGGAATTCATGGGAAAAAAATAATCTACTATAGGACACTGACATTTAATTTCAAAACATACTGTAGTAACATGTTTTTGTGATTTGTAGCACTGTACACATATGGTCTTTAACCCCTTAATGACCAGGCCATTTTGCGCGTTAATGACCAAGGATAATTTTTTGTTTTCTCACGGTCGCATTCCAACAGTCGTAACTTTTTTTTTCATTCCGTCGACATAGCCGTATAAGGGCTTGTTTTTTGCGGGACGAGTGTATTTTGCAATTGCACCATTTTTGGATGCACATAATATATCGATTAACTATTATTAACTTTATTTTAAAAGAGAATGGAAAATGAGCAGCTATTTCAGCAGTGATTTTCACGTTATAAATTTACGCCGTTTATTATGCAGCGTAAATAACATGTTACCTTTATTCTATGGGTCGGCACGATTACGGGGATACCAAATATGTAAAGGTTTTCTATGTCTTCCTACGTTTGCAAAATAAATACCCTTTTAGAAAAAATTGACTTGTTTTTGCATCGCCGCATTCCAAGAGCCGTAACTTCTTTATTATTTTGTCAATGTGGCCGTATGTGGGCTTGATTTTTGCATGGCAAGGTGTAGTTTTCATTAGTACTATTATGGGGTACATGGGACTTATTAAGTTCTATTTTATTTTTTATGGGGGGGAATGGGAGAAAAAAATTAACTTTGCCATTGTTTTTTGTGGTTTGTTTGGACGCCATTCATCCGGCGGTTTAATTAATGTGTTACATTTATTGTTCGAGTCATTACGATTGTGGAGATACCATATATGTGTATGTGTTATTTGCTTTGACACTTTTACTAAATAAGACCACTTTTTGGGGGAAAAAAAGTGGTTTAATATTATTTTTACTGTAGTCTTTTTTTCTATTTTTTTCATAAACTTTATTTAACTATATATAAATATAAATATATATATTTATTAAACTTTTTTTTGTCTCACTGGGGAACTTTACTTTGCGATCTTTAGATCGCATATATAATTCTTTGGTATACTTAGTATACCAAAGCATAATTGCCTGTCAGTGTAAAACTGTCAGGCAATCTCTTAGGCCATGCTTCTGGCTATTGAGCGCCACATCTGAGGGGTTAAACGAGTGAAATCGATACTGATATCGATCTTGCCCATTAGAGCAGGGCTGCTACCTGCTCTCAGCTACCTCTGGTAGCTGAGAACAGGTAGATTTAACGGGTCCCTGATCTATTTATTTATTTCAGTGCAGCGCCGTAAAAAGACTATTGCATCGGAATAAAGCCAGTTTTGGGGTACATAGAATTTATTGATTAACTTTTAATTAACTTTTATTTATGGGGGAATTTAAAAAAAAACAGCAATTTTGCCACACTTTTTTGCGTCCTAAATTTACACCGTTTACCGTGTGTTCTAAATAACACATTAACTTTATTCAGCGGGTTGTTTTGTTTGCAATTATACCAAATTGATATAGATTTTGTATGTTTTACTACTTTTACACAGTAAAGACACATTTTTTTCGAATTTATTTGTTTTTGAGTTTCCTTATTTCAAGAGCCATAACTTTTTTTTATTTTTCCGTTGATGCAGCTGTATGAGGGCCTTTTTTTTTTTTGCAGGATGACTTGTCGTTTTTATTGGTACCATTTTGGAGCAGATGCGACTTTTTGATCACTTTTTATCACAATTGTTAAGGCAGGATTCACCAAAAGCAGCAATTTTTGCATTGTTTTTTTGTTTTATTTTTTACGGCATTCACCATGCAGGTTAAATAATGTAATAACTTTATAGTTGGGGTCGTTACGCACACGGCGTTACCAAATACATGTAACTTGTACATGTACTTTTTAAAGGGAATGTGTTGCCAGCAAAACATGATTTTTTTTTTTTAGTTAAACAATTAGTGTATAGGTGATTAAACATTGTTCTAATTTTTTATTTTTTTCACGAGTCAGGAAATATTATAAATTGGATTCAATTAGATTCTAATTTATAATATTTCCCATTGCTGGTCACTAGATGGAGCCATTCCCAAAATTGCAGCATTGCATGTGGTAAAGCAACCACATTGCTTTATGCTGCAAAATTGGGTAAAAAGCCCTCGCTCTAGTGAGCTCTCAGCATCCCCCCCCCTCCTTTATCCTGGCTAGTGCCGGGATAAACGAGGGGATTGAACGGTCTAACCTCCTACACTGTGTGTCGCCATTTTTTGAGCTAACACACAGTGTAGTAGGTTTACATACAGTAGTAAACACACACAAAAACGAACATACATAGAAATCTCTTACCTGCTCCTGCCGCCGCGGCTCCCTCCGGCCCGTCCGCTCCGTCTGCTGCCGCTGGTCCAAGTGCACAAGTCCGGAAGCCGCGACCGGAAGTAGTAATCTTACTGTCCGGCCGCGACTTCCGGTCCACAGTAAAATGGCGCCGGACGGCGCGCATTTCAAATTGGACTGTGTGGGAGCGGCGCATGCGCCGTTCCCACACAGACGGCGTACACAGAAGTGGATGGAACGGGCCCCGTTCGCAGTCCCTATGGGACTGGAGCTGCCGTATTCCATGTCTGTATGTGTCGTTAATCGACACATACAGAAATGGAAAAAAAAATGGCAGCCCCCATAGGGAAGAAAAAGTGTAAAAATAAGAAAAAGTAACACACAAACACACAAATTAATCCAAACGTTTTTAATAAAGCACTAACATCTTTAACATATTAAAAAAAAAATTGTGGTAACACTGTTCCTTTAAGGTTTTTTTTTTAATAATAAAGCATTTTCTAAAGGGAAAAATTGGGTTTTTATTTTTTTTTTAATTAACTTAATTAAACTTTTTTTTCACTTTTTTACTAGTCCCACTAGGGGACTTAACTATGCGATCGTCCGATCGCTTTTATAATACACTGCAATACTTTTGTATTGCAGTGTATTAGTGCCTGTCTGTATAAAACGGACAGGCATCTGCTAGGCCATGCCTCAGGTCTTTATTAGGTCCTCTGGCTGCCATAGAAACCACGACACCCTGCGACCTTTCACAGGATGCTGGTGGGGTTAGAGAGGGAGCTCCCTCCCTTTCTCCAAAACCACTCAGATGCGGCGCTCGCTATTGAGCGCCACATCTGAGGGGTTAAACAAGCAAAATCGATACTGATATCGATCTTGCCCATTAGAGTATGGCTGCTACCTGCTCTCAGTAAGAACAGGGAGATTTAACGGGTCCCTGATTTATTTATTCCAATGCAGGACCGTAAAAAGACTATTGCATCGGAATAAAGTCAGTTAGTGGCCGCCGTAAAAAACACTAAAAGCAGTCAGCACACTCCGACATGTTTTGCTACACATGAAGCGTTTTGAGTCTAGTGCTCTGTTCATGTATAAATCCCATATTCTTCTAAGACAATGTTAGTATGCTGTTATATTAACGCCTTTAAAAATTTCTCAAAAACAAACTGGAACCACACTGACTCAAAGCTTTTATTCCCTACCTCGACCCCACTTTCCTGTCACTGAAGATGGGGATAACGTAGGTGAACCAGTACCAGAAAGGGGCGCTGATTTTTGCTATTCTGACTTCTACTTCTTTATTTAAACCACCAAACCTAATATTTGTTGTTAGAGTTGGACATTAAATATTCGAGATTCACTGTGCATATAAGACCTGATATGTATGATCAGCATATGGGAGTATGCTTACATTATTATGTGATAGAAAGCAATTAGTGTTGGACTTGCCCATCAAAGCACAGGAGAATATTCTAGTCCTCCAAAGCTCCAATACTCGAATGACCAACACCTCCTAATCCTGCATTACACTCCATCCTCCTGCAGCCCTTCATATACTGCGCTTCCCCGAGCTGCAGTTATAAGGAGATAAGACTGCTTACTATATGAATGATTATATACATCTTGCACAACTGTCTCGACACATATATTTGTGAGATTTTTTTTGTGGACAAACATATACCTATCACTAAAGTGTGGGCAATTACAGTATATACCTTGTACCACTGTAGAGGCATTTATAAAATAAGTGGCACAACTGTCATTACTGTTATATAGCTGGCACTCCTGTTTGACACTTTTATATACCTGGCACCTCTGTGTGGACATTTATTTGTACTGACACTCCTTTGTGGACTTTGTGAAAGGGAAGAGACAGGTGTAGGAAAACAGTATCATTGAGCTCTTATGGTTTTGTATTCCGCATAGTCCTGGTACAATATCCAGCAGTTCCAGGTAAGGAGAAATGTGTGGCGATTATTAATTTGAGAAGTAAGGTTCTCCATGTGCCATAGGTCCTCCACTTTTTGAAACCAGAGCCTAAAAGAAGGGGGGTCTGAACATTTCCGGCAAAGATGCAGTCCTGTGCAGCATTAATAAGATGTCGTAGGATAGAAATCTTGTAGGAAATATTGGGAATGTTGCTGCGATGAAGTAGGAAGAAGGCTGCGGAGATTGGAATGGGGCAATCTGAGAAGGTGGAGATGATTCTCCAAAATTCCACCCAGAAGCCCTGTAGTATTGGGCATTCCCAGTAGATGTGGAAGACAGTCCTCTAGCAATGGCAGCAGTCTGGAGGAATATTGGGTATTATGGCATGTAATTTGTCAAACACTCAATACTTTTATTTTTTTTTATTTTTTTTGAAACATTGAATTTTTTATTTTTGAGAAATTGAAGAAAATACACAAAAACAGAACTGTACATATGTTATGTTTGTATCATCAAGAGAAATATAAGGTACAGTTTAAACTTTATACATGAAACAGAACAAAAATGTGAAAGAAAGAAATAACGTCCAGTTGGTCATTAAGAAACTAATTAGCATAAATCTAAAATTGCTCATAACTTGCTCAAAAATATCGTTTTTCAAAATAAAAACCACTGTTATCTACATTACAGCGCCAATCACATTATGTAGGAGATAGGCCATTTATAATCTGATGACAGAGCCTATAACTCTTCTTTATGTAGCAAATTTCGTAAGTCATAGTTTTTGTCCTTCTGATTAATGGGATATCTATCTAGTTTGGGATCAATTACTTTATTGAAATCTCCACAAAGGATTAAAGAACCTTGTTTGACCGATTGAACCAGGAGTAAAGAAATGTATGCTGATAGGTATTGGGTGCATACAGTGTTGAAATGGTAAATGGTACATTATTTAAAAGCAATTTGAGTATGAAAAATCTACCATCTGGATCCTGAACAGTGGAGATAAGTTGAAAAGCGATGCCGTTTTTGAAAGCCATCAAGACACGCTTTTTTTTATTTACTGCATGGGAAAAGAAAATATTTGGAAAATATTTATTCTGAATTCGGAAAATATCGCTGTCATTTATATGAGTTTTCTGTGCGCATATGATATCGCATTGTTGCTTCTGACGTTCATTCCAAAACAGAGACCTCTTGAAAGGGCTGTTGAGGCCCTTGACATTTAAGGTACATATTTTAAAAAACATCTTAAGTAAGTATCAATGCTCAAGAGTAAATGACATTTGATAATTAGGATGAGAAAAACATCACTATATAATATTGTGTTACAGAGAATGAAGGATATACATAAATTGGCACATGAAGTAGAATTGACCATACATAGTATATTATGATGAATACAGTTAAGTCACAATTGCCCAACCTGAAAAAATATAAAAAATTAGAGCAAAAACAAAATAACAGAACTTTAGAGTAGAACAGTTCTGGTTCTAAGTGAACCTGTCTGGTCTTTCCATATGACCTGGTGACTTCGAGGGTCGAGGAGATTTGACAGAAACAAAAAAACAAAAACAAAAAATTGTGGTGGAGGGTGTTCCAGTGGGTCGTTTAAAACATCAGGAATAGCAGGGTACATATCCCAAAATGTTGTGGCGCCAAGAAAGAAAATAGAGAATATATTGAGTGAAAGTCCTTGAACGGTGATCAAGTTGTAGGAGACTTCAGAGGTTTGGTAGCATCCACAGATATCCAGTCAGGTTAGATAGTCCCTCGTTTCTTAGGCAGTGGTGAAGTTGCGTTATCTTGAGAGGAACTAAGCTTCCATGTAGACATTAGAGATTCTGCTTCTTTGGGGGAAGAGATGATATGGGTCACACCATTCCTTCTGATTATCAATTTGACAGGAAATCCCCACTTGTAGGGAATATTATGAAAACGCAGTATTTGAGTAGATTTGGCAAATTCTCTTCTCCTCGCTAGTGTAGCTATTGATAGATCGGCATACAGAGAAATCTTTTGAAATCGTTCCGGCATGTCTTTATTGGAAGCAGCAGCTTTTAGAAGGGCATCCTTAAAATGAAAGAAGTGGAGGCGAGCCAAAACATCCCTAGGAACTGAAGTAGATAGATGCTTGGGTTTGGGGACCCTATGGGCCCTATCAATCGAGAAGTCTCTTTCAGGAGCTTTGGGTATTAGGGCAACAAATAAGTCTGACAGGAATTCTTCCAGATCATCATCTGAAATCAATTCAGGAATGTTGAAACTGACATTATTCCATCTCGAACGGTCCTCCAAGTCTGCCAGTTTCAGTTTGATAAGTGATAAATCATCGTCAGCTGCATTGTGTGCGTCTACCAAATTGTTATGTGCCTCAGTGAATTCTTCAATTTTATCTTTAAGGTCCACTGTTCGTTCACCTATAGATAAAATATCAGATCTAAGTGCAGCTACCGCTGTACGGATTTCAATATGGATAGATTCTTCAAGATCAGAAAGCAGGGATCTCATGTCAGATATAGTGACAGGGTGATCAGGAGGAAAATTATTATGAGTGGATAAGTCGCTTCTAGGTGAGTGGATATAAGTAAAATTACTCACACGTTTAGGAAAATCAGATGCAGTAAAGGAGGGAGAACGTTTACAGATCTCACCTTGTTTGTTCTGAAAGCTATTATCCCTTTCAAAGCTGTGTTCAGCGCTGGAATTAGGAGATGACTGCTTAGTTGATGTTTTCTTCAGTGTGGATGCTGCTGCGCCGCCTTGCCGAGCGCCATTTTGGGAGGTTACAGCACCAGTGAAGAAGGAGGTTAATTTTGTAGGGCCTCCTGGTTTTCTTCGGGTTGATCTCGGCATGACTGATGCCTGACCTTCTTAGCTGTCTGTACTGAGACTTTTGGTGCCTGGAGCAGGAGATATGTGCCCGATTTGAATCTCTTTAATCCCGCTGGTTCACGGAGCTCACCACTATTGCTGCTGCTCCGGTCTACATCCGGCCATGCTCAGGGACTCAATACCATCTAACGAGAATTTTATAGCTCTCTTGGTCTTGGCTGGAGATAGAAAAGCCCATGCGCTAAGCAGTACTGTCTCACTATTAGAGTAAAATAAATTTACAGGTTCAGGTCCCCTCTACTATTTGCATAGGAAAGGGATGGGGGGACGTCAACATGGTATAAATTGGAGACAGGGTAAGTCTCGTTGGGCCCTTGTTAGAGTGGAAAACTTCTAGAGGTGTTTTAGAGTGAGTAAAGCAGAATGGAGGAGGGAAAGAGTTGATTTGCCATCCAAAGCCAAGTGGGCTTGGATCTGAAATGTTGCTCAGAGAGTCCAGGGAGGGCCAGGAGTCATTCAACGCTAATGGGTAACACGCAAATGATCTATGAGGAACCATAGTTGAAAATGTGATTCGTTATTCCAAATATACTTGGTAAAGAGGGAAGTAATTCTGTCATTGAAGGATCTGGGAATGTGAATTGGCAAGGCCTGTAGGAGCTATACGGTACTGACATATAGCTGACACTACTGTGTAGGCACCAAAACATAGCTGATACAATCTGTTCATAAAACAAGCTCTTGTGTTCCTCTAGTCCTCATGGTATTAATCCTGATTTATTTATGTGATGAGCTAGAACCTGTTGCAGAGCTTTCTGCGACTGAAAATAAATTTCATTATTTAAATAGAACTTGCCGAAATTCAAGTGCTTGCTGCATATATAATCCCATTCAGGTGAATGGAACTGATTTTCAGTAACTGAAATTACTGCCATAAAATCTGCTGTGTGTGAATCCACCCTAATAGGGTATATAACATTGGTTGGCTAAACCAGAAAATCCTTGCAATACATTTCCCTAGTCGCCAAAGACACCCAAGCCCAATGCTGCGAGTGATACTTTTCTTTTCAGACCCTGATATGATATGTGTGGTGATAGAAATCTTAGTATACTGTCACATGATCTTTTTTTAGTGCAAGCAAGATCTCCCATTTCCAGATTCCATTACCCTGATGTATATAGACAGAGTATGTGATGATTGGAGGTTAAATGTCAAACATTTTTATTATTGCTATTGATGGAGAATATTCAAAGAAATATATATATATATTATGAAAAGATGTTCTGAAAAGCCGATATTGTAAAGTCATATGGATTTAAAGAGGCTCTGTCACCAGATTTTGCAGCCCCTATCTGCTATTGCAGCAGATAGGCGCTGCAATGTAGATTACAGTAACGTTTTTATTTTTAAAAAACGAGCATTTTTGGCCAAGTTATGACCATTTTCATATTTATGCAAATGAGGCTTGCAAAAGTACAACTGGGCGTGTTGAAAAGTAAAAGTCCAAGTGGGCGTGTATTATGTGCGTACATCGGGGCGTGTTTACTACTTTTACTAGCTGGGCGTTCTGACGAGAAGTATCATCCACTTCTCTTCAGAACGCCCAGCTTCTGGCAGTGCAGATCTGTGACGTCACTCACAGGTCCTGCATCGTGTCGGCCACATCGGCACCAGAGGCTACAGATGATTCTGCAGCAGCATCAGCATTTGCAGGTAAGTAGCTACATCGACTTACCTGCAAACGCCGATGCTGCTGCAGAATCAACTGAAGCCTCTGGTGCCGATGTGTCCTCGCTCGTCTGACACGATGCAGGACCTGTGAGTGACAACACAGCGTGATCTCTGGAGAACACGGCTGTGTCTGCACTGCCAGAAGCTGGGCGTTCTGAAGAGAAGTGGATGATACTTCTATACACAACGCCCAGCTAGTAAAAGTAGTAAACACGCCCCGATGTACGCACATAATACACGCACAGTTGTACTTTTACTTTTCAACACGCCCAGTTGTACTTTTGCAAGCCTCATTTGCATAAATACGAAAATGGTCATAACTTGGTCAAAAATGCTCGTTTTTTAAAAATAAAAACGTTACTGTAATCTACATTGCAGCGCCGATCTGCTGCAATAGCAGATAGGGGCTGCAAAATCTGGTGACAGAGCCTCTTTAACCCTGCAAAATTGTACATATACCAAAATCTATGCAATATTGCCAATACGTATTAGATACTTGTTAACTGGTCTCATCAATTTTCGCTGGATCTACTGTCAAGTTAATGCTGAGAAACACGTTCATAGACATAAAATATTAAAATGAAAAAATAAATATATAATACATTAATTGTAAGATTAATCAAGTGCTGCCAGGCTTCCTGTCAACTCTATTTGCCAAAAACTGCACCATATTGCGTTTTTGCACAAATCAGAGCGGTTTTCAAATGATTGTTTAAGGTTTTTCCATCGTCGCATTCAAAGAGATATAACTTCTTTATTTTTCCGTCGACATAGCTGTATAAGGACAATGTTTTTGTGGGACAAGTTGTATTTTTTAATAGCACCATTTTGGGGTACATATATGTTATTGATTAACTTTTTATTGACTTTTTTGGTGGGGTAGAGTAAAAAAAATGGAAATTTCACCATTCTTTTTTTGCATCTTAAATTTACGCCGTTTACCTTGTGGTATAAATAACATAATAACTTTATTCAGCAAGTCGTTACGATTGCGGCGATACCATATTTATAAAGTTTTTTTTATGTTTTACTACTTTTACACAGTAAAAACACTTTTTTTTCAAAATTATTTGTTTTTGTGTTTCCATATTTGAAGAGCCATAACTTTTTTATTTTTCCGCCTATGCGGCTTTTTTTTTGCGGGACAACTTGCAGTTTGTATTGGTACAATTTTGGAGTACATGCGAGTTTTTGATCACTTTTTATCAAATCTTTTTGAAGGCAGGATGAACATAAAATAGCAATTCTGACGTTGTTTTTTATTTTAGTTTTTACAGCGTTCACCGTGCAAGTTAAATAATGTAATTGTTTTACAGTTGGGGTCATTACGGACGCGGCGATACCAAATATGTGTAATTATTTACTTTTTTTCATAATAAAGTATTTGGTAAGGGGGAAAAAGTGGGTTTTAATTTTTTTTACTTGGGACTTTTTATTTATTTATTTCAAACTTTCTTAAGCCTTTTAAACTTTTTTTTTAGTCCCACTAGGGGACTTTACTGTGCGATCTTTTGATCGCTTTTATAATACCCTGAAATACTCCAGTATTGCATTGTATTATTGCCTGTCAGTGTAAAACTAACAGGCATCTGTTAGACCATACCTTTGGCATGGCCTAACATGCAATCACTAGAGGCAGACCTGGGAGCCTTTGTTAGGCCCCCGGCTGCCATAGAAACCATTGACACACCGCGATTGCACCGCGGGATGTCAGTGGGGTAGGAGAGGGAGCCCCCTCCCTCCAAAAGCTCGTTATTGAGCGCCGCATCTGAGGGGTTAAATATGATCGGAGACCACTGCTTGTGGTTGCCCTGAAGCCCGAGGCTGTTCGCAACAGAACGGGCTTCAGGAGATCACCGCCCGATGCGAGACAAGTTCTTTTGAGATGCCACCGTCAAAAGGCGGCGCTTCAGATGAACTACCCCGAACGGCCGCCGTAATACCGTGTTTCCCCGAAAGTAAGACAGTGTCTTACTTTCTTTTTATCCCCAAAAGCCCCACTATGTCTTATTTTCGGGGTATGTCTTATATTGAAAAAAATATATATTTTTTTTTTATTTTTTTTTTCACAAACTTTATTTAACTGTTTTACATTTTTTTTTTTTGTCCCACCAGGGGACTTCACTATGCGATGTGCCGATCGCATATATAATGCTTTGGTATACTTAGTATACCGAAGCATTATTGCCTGTCAGTGTAAAACTGACAGGCAACCTATTAGGTCATGCCTCCGGCATCGCCTAACAGGCAGATGCTGAAGGCAGACCTGGGGGTCTTTGTTAGACCCCCGGCTGTCATGGAAACCCGACGGCGACCCGCGATTTGTTTGCGGGGGCGCCGATCGGGTGACAGAGGGAGCTCCCCCCTCTGTCAAACACATTAAATGCCGCTGTCACTATTGACAGCGGCATTTAATGGGTTAAACTGCCGGAATCGGCGCGCGCTTCGATTCCGGCAGTTGCAGCAGGAGCCAGGCTGTGTATAACAGCCGTGCTCCTGCCGCTGATCGCGTGGGTACAGTTTCAGTACCCGCGCCATCACAGGACGGATATATCCGTCCTCCTGCGCGAACTAGCAGCTGCTGAGGACGGATATATCCGTCCTTCGGCGTTAAGTGGGAGTGGAAGTGGGCAGGAGGCGGCAATACCCCCGTGTTTCCCCGAAAGTAAGACATATGTCTTACTTTCGGGGTACGGCTTATATTAGCCGACCCCCCTGAAACCCCCGATACGTCTTACAATCGGGGGTGTCTTACTATCGGGGAAACACGGTAATACTATACGGTTCTCATTAAGGGCTTAATCTCTGCAGGTAAACAGCAATTTTATCTGTAGAAACCTCGGCCGGACAGGGGCTGCTACGTGTGTCCCTACCCTAAGAACTAGTCCTGCTTAGCATATATATCCTCTACTAACCATATACAAATAGGATGATTGTCTGTTTTTGTCTAAAAAATCAAAGATCTCTCAGATGAAAATTATAATGAGCAATTTGTCTATTAAAATACATGTTAATTGAGTTGTCGGGAAAACTAATTTGAAATACCTTTTTAGGAAATGCTAAATTAATAGAACGGAGTCTCCCATTTAGGACCCTCATCTATCAGCCAGAGCGGATAACTGCTGAAAAGAGCATTTCTGGTTGTGGAGGACCCAGCATGACCGTGCGTTACATAGATTCACCATATTCGATGGGAATTATGTAATTCTTAATTTCTCCTGTGGTGGCGCTGCAGGGGAATTGAGCACTTGCTGACATTTTACCACATACTGTTGATTGTTGGGGGTTCCATCAGCAGGACACCCTCTGATCAGCTTATTGTCTGAGGAACCTTCTAACAAAAAGGAATTGTCCAAAGTGCACATCCTATTAATTGTATAGAGGTGGGAAAAGATGAACAGTCGGACACTTTCTCCTTATCGCAGAATAAAGTAGGAAATTGCACAAGAAAAAAAACAACCTGTCTGATCAACTTTTCAGTAAACAGCTAATTATATCTTGGTTGCATGTTTAATAAACAGACTGTTGCCCAGAACTATCTGTCCCAATTAGGCAAGGACCCAGAAAGACAGCAATCGGAGAAGGGGATCAAAAGGTCAGACTGTAGTCAAAGAGGAGGGAGGTCACTTAAGGAGTAGAAGCGTTCAGTTGTGGATTCTTTAATTAGTGGCAGATAGACTGGATAAGTATTTGCCACATGAGACTCCCTCTCATGACTTGATATGGCAGAATAAGACTCATATTGCATTCCATCCATTTCTACTCTACTGAAGATTCCTATAGAATGACTGCATGTTATGAAATGGTGTTCAAAAGTTACTGACACATTTCAATGTATATGTATTCATTAGCAGATATAGTATTCAGTGACTCTAGGTGGTGATGATGACTAAACTGTCTTTTGTGTCAAAGTGAATTTTTTGTTAGGTAGTCAGTCTTATCTGCCGTTCATCTGACAACTATTTTCTGTCTAATCTCTAGGGACATCTTTAGATCCCATGTTGGCACTAAAGTCATAACTGCATGGCTGCAAGGCAACAATGATATTCACTATAATAATATAATACTCATCTATGTTCAGAAACCAATCGTGCTGTAATCTCATAACCTTCATGACTTTATCAGTATGCCTACGGAGCAGGGACTACTAATGTCTGTAGACTCCACTGACCAGTACAGATGCACCCATTTTTCTTGAATTTTAAGTTATACAATATATAAACTACTACCCAGGTCATGTTTTTGCAGTACATGCTAGAATACAAAAAAAAAAAATCAAACCAATAATGGAGAGACAAGCTACAACATTATGTTATGGTTTACAAAACTAAATTCTAATGGTATGTGCACATACGGAAACTACAAAGAATTAAGAGGGTTTTACAGTGGGCAATTATCCGGCAGACAAGCGTTCATAGAACGTGAATAGGGCAGCGATCAGCAGATGAAAGAGCAAACGCTCGATCATCTGCTGGTTGTACCGTTTTAAAAAAAGTTAAATATTATCGTTGTCGGCAGCACATCTCCCTGTGTAAACAGGCAGATGCGCTGCCGACATGATAATAATGTATGGGGACTAGCGTTCATAGTAACGACCGCTCGTCCCCATCCATAGCTCAGTGTGAAAGGAGCAAACGAGCGCTGATCAACGATGTCTCGTTGATTGGCGCTCGCTGCACCGACCGATTATCGACCGGTGTAGAAGGGCCTTAACTCTACAAGATATATACAAGATACATAGAAATACATGGGGCTTCAGTGGATAATCCTTTGCAAGTGGATGAAAGGTTTTCATTCCCTCTAAACATAACAGATCTCCACTCTTTAATCTGCAGTGGTTTAGAAATGATAAGCATGTAAGACAAGGTTCAGTCTAGGTTGAGCTGCTCGTCTCTGTACCAGCCTGAACGCACAAAAACTCCAGCAGCTGCCTCTGGTCTTGGATATCTCAGAGAGCAGAAATAAGGAAGGATGGGAGGACGTGCAGGGAACTCTATCTATTTCACTGTATGTAACGCGTTTGGAACCTGAGTGCTCTACTAGCATACCAAGGCTTATTTAAAACATTCTATGAAGGGGTATGAGGTAAAGAGTGGGAGTCTTATTGGAAGGGAGAGCACTTGTTGGAAGGGAGAGCAGTTAATAGGTCTCCTTATCTGATGGTTCAGCACTATGATATACTATATTAGGAGCTGATCCTTTAGAAATTAGATATTTGCATTAAAAGGGTTCTCTAGGATTATGTCAATAGACATGATGGAATTTCCTAATAGAGCATCTTGAGAACCATAAAAGCAGGAGAGGTGGGTAACGTGGGTTGGAATACTTCCATGCTTGCACCATTCATCCGAGAACATAACATAAGCACATAATCCAGTCCCATATTCTACCCCTTACTACATGAAAAAAAATCATTCCATGCAGAAGAGTAATCTTAATTATTGCATATTTTCATTGACTTTCATGGTAGAATAACTGAATGCTAATAACTTATTTAGTATGACACAACCAAATAATCACTGTAACAGAGTTGTTTTTAGAAGCCCCATAGGATTGATACACAGGTCTGGACAATACAATTGCTCATGAGCCAGTGCCCTGGTAAAAGAATAATCCGAGCAAGTCTGTGACAAGGTTATTGAGAAGTACCAGTTCGGAAACAATGCCAAGTCACTGAACATTAGAATACAGTTGAGGCTGTGTTCATGCTATGTTCTCCTACTCGTCTTTTTTCTCCAAAAGTGGGAACAGATCTTAGTACAAAGAGAAGGGAAACATTCCCAAACATTTTCTTCTCCTTTGTATTAGGATCTGGCCCCACTGCTGAAGAAAAAATACATATAAGAGAATTGATCTCCTGAATGTAGCGTGAAGGACGTCTATGTCTAAATGTAGAGCAGACTGTCCAGTGAAGGAGGCCACCGAGAGAGCTATGATGGAGATTGAATCTGAGATAGAATATATTATGTATACGCTAACTGTTGCCCAGGTGTTTTCTTAGTGACAGCTTTATGTGAGTGGCAAAAAGAAAATCATTGTTGAAATTATGTAAAGACCCTAAAATCGAGTAGATAGGTTCCATGGTCTGATGAGACCAAAGTTTAGATTTTTGGTCATAAAATCCAAAACAACCTACCAAGAACTTACCAACCCTACCATAAAGAATGATGATGGCCATGCTTTGGAAATACTTCTTTCGGTAGGTTGTGGAAACCTACACTAGTGAAAGTTTGTGGCTGGACTTAAAGGGGTTATCCAGTACCATAAAATTATATGGCAATTATCCAATAACTCTATATTAGGTAACTTACTAATATACTTCTTATTAAAGTCTGCCCGTTCGCGGACTAAGAACACAGTCACATGTTCCCAGTCCTGTAGTGCATTCAGCAGTGATGATGTGGCGACACAGGCCCACGTGACCAAGATGGTTTTCGCATTGGCACGTCAGCAAGTCACATGACTGCTTGGGGGCTGGCACAGTGACGCTGTTGAGGAAGCAAGCCTGCCCCCTTTTTCCACTCCGCTCTCTC
Source organism: Rhinoderma darwinii (assembly GCF_050947455.1). NCBI lineage: Eukaryota > Metazoa > Chordata > Amphibia > Anura > Rhinodermatidae > Rhinoderma > Rhinoderma darwinii. The sequence continues at coordinate 49,049,722 of NC_134696.1, forward strand.
GGCAGCACACTGCCCAGTTCATGCACAATGTGGGCGGGGATATAGGAGCACAGGGGAAAGAAGAGGATCCTGGGATTTGTAGTTTTACAGCACAAGTTTAAACTGCAAGTACCGCCTCATTCCCAAAAGATAACAAGCTGCTTTGGCATAACATTGGGGTGCTAGAAGTAATGTCAAATTATGTTTTTGGCCACTCAAACTACTAGTGAAGGTGTTTGCAGGTGGCTTTGTGGAATTGTTTTCTTTGGGTGCCCTGGATAAACCCTTTAACCTGTTTGTTCAAGTCCTCATGCAACTTGACAGAGCCTTAACACTGATGCAAAGAAGAATTGAAGACAATTGCAATATCTAAGGCTGTAATTGTATAGCGATGCATTCACCTATTTTGTATCTAATGATTGTAATTTGTTTTCACTTTGATATTTTTCTGTTGATCAATGTCAGATAATGTCTAGTTACTCCTCAATGTTACACAAATAAGCATGAAAACTTTCTGGAGAGGGAAGTGAATACCATTGTAGGAGCTGTATCTTCCCATATAGAGGCTCTGTCACAACTTTATTAATGCCCAATCTCCTAACTAATCTCATACGTGCTGTTACACTGATAATTCCAGTGAAAATTTTATCCAAAAACGTTTAATATTTTTAAAAGTTATGAGCATTTTTCCAAAAATGCAAATGAAGCTATACTAGCCATAGGGGTGGTAATGTTGTGTTTACATTTCTGGCTGCAGCTCCTTCAACACAACGACTCAGCGCTCATCCAGGAAGACGGTTGTAGGAGCTGCGGCCAGAAGTGTAACACAGCGTGATTTCGCTATTGAAGCTGAGATCACGCTGTGCAGGAAGGGGAGAAGCTGTAAGACACTGATTGGACAGCATCACACTAACAACACAATCCCCGCCCAAAGAGAAAGAGCAGTGTTACCGCCCCTTTGACTAGTATATTTAGAAAAAAATCTCATAAATTAAATAATAAAAGTTTTTGGGATACAATTTTCATCAGAATGACAGCACCTAACAGATTAGTTAGGAGATTGGGCATTAATAAAGTAGTGACAGGTTCTCTTTAAATTTTAACTTACATCTTCTCACAAAAGTATCTCTGTATTACATGAATTACCTTACCATTATTTTACATATGATTTAAAATGCTTGGAGTCCACAAAAGCTGAAGGGGCATAGACCATCACACAAATCCCTCTGATCTCTTGGCGCAATGCTGCCAACTTTAAAAATACTAAGCGGTACACAGAATAATAAAGAATAATTACATAACTAAGACAAGAAATTGAGATTATCTAAGACAGTAGAAAGAACAAGTAGTAGCTTGGACCTTTGATTTACCCATCTTCTTCTCTAAGCATCTGTCACAGAAGTCTGATACTCAGTTTGCTTTCAGCCAGCCACTGTTGAGCTGTATTTTTGACAGCTTTGCTTAGCATTTTCTCTCCTTCTCTGCCAGTGGTCAGAAGGATTTCTGGGAGATTTAGCGAGTCAGTCACCTGTCCCCAATGTAATAAAATAGATTCACACATTTACTGTGTCTTTTTATAGAGAATGACTTGGTGCAATACAGTCAGAGGAAACAAGTAAATATTAAAGGCAACACAACAGGGTAATACTAAGTACTATGAAATGTGTCATTGCTGTGGGATACTATGTTAGCACTAATAATATGTAGTAGTAATAACGCTAGATGATATTTCCAAAGTTAAATCTGGGAATAAATGATGGAAAATTGATATATACATTTATATATATATACACACATTTATACAGTACTGTGCAAAAGTTTTAGGCAATTGTGGAAAAATGCTGCAAAGTAAGAAAGCTTTCAAAAATTGAAGTGTTAAAAGATTTTACTTATGAATAAACAAAATGCAAAGTGAATAAACAGAAGAGAAATCTACATCAAACCAATATTTGTGTTGGCCACCCTTTGCTTTCAAAACAGCATCAATTTTTCGAGGTACACTTGCACACAGATTATGAAGGAACGCGGCAGGGAGGGTGTTCCAAACATCTAGGAGAACTAACCTCAGATCTTCTGTGGATGTAGGTTGTGGATGTAGGTTTCCTCAAATCCATCTGTCTCTTCTTTTAATCCCAGACAGACTCAATAATATTGAGATCAGGGCTCTGTGGGGGCCATATCATTACTTTTAGGGATCCTTGTTCTTCTTTACATTGAAGAGAGTTTTTAATGACATTGGCTGTGTGTTTCGGGTCGTAGTCCTGCTGCAGAATAAATTTTTGGAGCCAATCAGACGCCTCCCTGATGGTATTGCATGATGGATAAGAATCTGCCTGTATTTCTCAGCATCGAGAACACCATTAATCCTGACCAAATCCCCAACTCCAAAATGCAGTCCCAAACTTGCAAGGAACCTCCACCATGCTTCACTGTTGCCTGTAGACACTCATTATTGTACCAATCTCCAGCCCTTCGGCGAACAAACTGCCTTCTGTTCCAGCCAAACGGTTCAAATTTTGACTCATCAGTCCAGAGAACCTGCTGCTATTGGCATAGTTGAGCCGCTTGGCCTTGTTCCCATGTCGAAGGTATGGCTTTTTGGCCGCAATTCTACCAGGAATACCACTTCTGGCCAGACTTCTCCGAACAGTAAAGGGGTGTACCTGGGTCCCACTGGTTTCTGTCAGTTCTGAGCTGATGGTACTGCTGGACACCTTCCGATTTTGAAGGGAAGTAAGCATGATGTGTCTATGATCTGCTGCACTAAGTCCTCAACGTTGCCCATTCTTTGTGCTTCGTACATCTTGAAACCCCAGTCTGCTTTGAAATCATTGCCTGGGATAGACCTTGCTGATGCAGTATAGTTACCTTGTGTCTTGTTGCTGTGCTCAGTTTTGCCATGGTGGATCTGTGATATAAACCCACCTTTCTTAGCAGAGTTTGTGCTGTTTTTCACCCAGTTTTAATTCTCCTACACAGCTGTTTCTGTCAACCTACATATGAAAATGATGATCATTATCATCTGTTTGGTATAATTGGTTAATCATACACTTGACTATAATCCTACAAAATCCTTTGTGAAGACTTTGTGCAAGTGTATCTAGAAGAATTGATGCTGTTTTAGAGGCAAAGGGTGGTCACACCAAATATTGATTTGATTTAGATTTCTCTTCTGTTCATTCACTTTGTATTTTGTTAATTGATAAGAAAAAACTATTAACACTTCTATTTTTAAAAGCATTTTTACTTTGCAGCATTTTTCCACTTCTGCCTAAAACGTTTGCACAGTACTGTATCTATACATTGAAAGCTCTCCAAAAGACCACCAATTTGAGAAGACCACCCCTTTATTCAGACCAGATTACCCTAGACAGATTTTCTGTTCCACCATATAATATACATGCTGGTCATGTTCTTTGAAAAGAGCACCCCTAGAAAACCACATTTTTGTCCAATTTTGAATGGTTGTTTCAAAGAGGTTTCACTGTACATACATATTGCATATTACAATAATATTATTATATGATGATATACATGTTACCGAGTAATAAGGTTTAATTATTTACAACATTTTTTTTTCCTCAGCAATTAAAAAAGGACCCGGTCCTGCAAAACCAGCTGCAAAGCCGGCGGCAAAAACAGCTGAAAAAGATGTCCCTAAAGAAGAGCCAAAAGGTAATACTATTTAACACTGTGTTATTACACTGAAGCTCCATTTTTGGTGGTTTGTCCAAAATTTCACTGGTATGGTGTAAGTCCCAATTGATCTGATTGGACGTGGCCCAATAGGGGCTCACAGCAGAAGACTTCCAGTAGCTTCTAGAGTTGACACCAACAAATGGAGGCAGTGAAGTCCTTGACTGATCCCTTCCATGCAGTATGCATGTCAAAGATGCTACTCTCCTACCTGGAGGTTAGTTTGAAATTATCCATTGTAGTCAATTGAGGACAGCTATAAGATAAAGCTCGGTGTAGCTAATTCTGATTACATATCCCATAGGAGGTATCTCATCATGAAGCTCCAAAAATTGGAGGTACACTTTAAAGTCCCATTGACACAACCACAAATAATCATGATGAAATCCCACTAGGTGAACTGAAGAAAATAGGAAAATGAGAACAAAGTAACTGGTGCACTAGATGTATAATGAATTTAAAAAAATGTTTGATGACAATCTAATAAATTTGGCTCTGAAATATAAAGACTATGTTGTTTTTCTGGTTTTATTGATCAATGTAGTGTTTACTGTCACTGAGTTATGGTTTAGTTTGTCTTTTATCTGTCGGTTATATTTTACATGTGGTTGAATATACAAAGATTGTCAGTTGTTGAAATGTTTGTATTGGTTTATGTATTGTGTGGTCAATATGTGGCCCGTCAGTATATTCAAGTAATAGATGTAGTGTGTAAATTGTAGGAAATTGTCTACTTGTCACGCTAAGAGGGCTCCTTAGGAAATAGTTCTTCTAGAAAACAATCAATAATATGGAGAAATGTGATAATAATAGGAAAAATAATAATGATAATAATAATAGAAAAAATAGGTTATAAATTAAAGGCTTATTTTATGGCTTAAACTAATTTGTGGTTACATTACACCACAAAAATAAACGTTTTTATTAAATATCAAAAATTTTTATCTAAATTTACAATACGATGTAGGATACATTTTACATCAAGTAATAATGGCTATAAGCATTTTTGGTTGGTGAGAACAAAAATTAATTGGAATGATGATTATAGTAAGGTCACACAGGAGTCACTTGTACCCACCAGAAGAATCTAATCTTAGGATTAACCCAACATCTATACATAACATGCACGTCCAATATTAATTGCATCATAATCTTGATATGCACGGCGATAAAGTCTAATATGTTATTTATTAGTCATTCTATGACTAGCTCCAAAGTTACCTCCTTATGGGGTTGTCTTCTTAATGACCTTTGGATCCCATTATTGTGTTAGAGCTTGGCCCACTAGAAGATCCCCTGGTACTCTGGTGGGCCACTTCAACCCTGATAATGATGATAATAATAATATTAATAATTAACCTTTATTTATATACAAAATAACTTCACACATTAGTTTATTTATCGCTAAATGACTTTTCTAGGTGTTCCCATTGTACAGTGTAGCATCTCGTACTGTATCTCATATCTATCTCACCATCTGCTTGATCTGTTTGCCTATTGTACTTTTTAAAGTTAAAAAAGTTTTAAAAAACATTTTTTTACACTCAAACTTAGTTTTTTTTTAAAATATATAAAATTTTGGCCCTTCCATGTTTTTAGTGTTCTAATCTTGAGAGGGCATCAACTTTTTTTTATGGAAAGATTGTAAATTAGTTTCTTATAATATTTGTCAGTATTTTTATTACTACAAAAAGTACAGTTTTTCAGAAACTCTTGTGTTTTGCAATAGATGGTCTCAATTTGAGAAAGCCCGCCGATAAAATCTTCTGACATATTTCAATGCCATGTCAGAAGATATTTAAAGGTGCATATGCCCTTTAAACAAACACAGGTCGTTGTTGTGGGGATAAAAATCTTACCCTAAAGCAGTCCAATTAATGGTATTTATCGTCATTTATCGGAGAGAACCCTATTTTTCATGATGACACGATGACACAATGGTGGATATTTATGAAAACTGCCCCACAGGAAAAAGTTGCTGTAACTACTCTCAACAAACAATATTGAGGGAATTTATCAATTGATTGGCTCTGGTATTTTGGCGCAAAACAGTCACAAATTATGGCAGACGCCAGATTTGTGGTATGATTTGTGACTTTTGTCTCCTCTCGCCACTTTTGAAAAGTGGCAAGAAAAGAGAGTACATTTTATTGGGATTGTGGTCAACATATGCCCTGTGCATTTTCTTAGATTTTATTCTAGTGGTTCCCAGCTTTTTCTAGTATACTGACTTTATAAATGTCCCCATTGATGCCACAAAAGTGTGCTTAACAACAGAGAGCATATCTAAAATCAATACTCATGTGCATGCTTTCCTGTTTTGAATGTTTTAGTTGGGTTATAATAATGCAGAGCTGGGTTATAAGTAAGGCCTTCACCATCTTCCTCAATTAATTATTTATTGTTGATGCTTGGATTGGAAAATTGGGACCTGGGCACTGACTGATACTAGTATTTGGGCAGTGTATGGTGCTGTTATTAGTGCACTCTATGGCATTATTATTTATGCACTATATAGAACTATTATCTAGTCATTGCAGTGGTAATATTTTATGCACAGTTTCTTTGTGATTCAGCTACTGTTGACAACCTTTTAATAAGTTTCAGCTGAATACATGTTCTAAGATTATAGTCTTTATACCCATCCTTAAAACTAAAATAAAAAATGAACCCCCCCCCCCATAAATACCACATAAACCGACCATGCTTGGATAATACATATTTGGGTAGAGCGATCCCAGTCCTAGTTGGACTCATACGTACCTAATGCTATTGGGTGGTGAGAGCCTGTGCAGTATTCTCATCTACAGAGCAACTGCATTTTTAGCAAACCACAGTGTGGAGAATTGCCACAAGGGTGAAGATAAAGTTGTGGAGGAGGAAACAAAAACCAGGCCCTTCTATAATACTTGGCAAAGCCTGGCACCATATGGGGGGCCCATTTTGATCATTGCGATGTGCCCTCTGTCTTTTATTGTTGCCATTAGGGATCCTACACATTATTTTGCCCAGGGAACTCCAGAAACCTTGATCCAGCCCTGCAATAATGTATTTTT